>NW_019416486.1:68512-338374 GCF_000390285.2 Anoplophora glabripennis
TTAAACCCCATCTGGTCACTGTTCGTCCCTAACCTTAAAAATACTTCAAATCGTTGAAATAATGCGTTTCTACTATGAGTAACAGTCTAACCACCACAATTTATGTTTTCCGGATCGCTGAAACCAATTCTGATATCAATATAACTTCAACTAGTCAGAGTTCGTGCCTAACCTCAAAAAAGTAGGGCACATTGCTAAGATTACACTTTTATACGTTTAGAAATGGCGTGTAACCGACATATCTTTATATTTTTGGGATCACTGAATCGAATTCCTACATCCCTTTGAACCCAACTAGTCACTAGTCGTATCTAACCTCAAAAAATATTCCAAATCACTAAAATGACACTTTTTCTGGTTGAGTTATAAAGTCTGATCACAATATCACTAAAATCGCTTATAATCTATTACAGGTAAAGAAATTAAAGTTGATTATTATATCCGATTTATCTGTTATTTACAAAAGTTACGCCCAAACCGTATCACTTCTCTAACCCTCTCGTGGTAGTTCCAATATGGCGCCTGAAGATACACATAAAAAACACGAAATATTGGATAGCATCACTCAAACGCTACTATTTTTCAAAAAGTCTCTGGTGCGCTGACACTTTGATTAGGGTTTTGATCAAACCATTTTAATTTCTGAGTTCATTGACTGAATCCACATACTGAAACAAATTTCGAAATAGTATTTGCCGAATTGATTAAGGCTTACATAAGAATTAATTCCGTCCTTTCAGTCCTTTCGATATTTTTAAATTCAACAGGTTAAACAATATATGCTTTTTGTGTTTAATCGGGTTGAGGCCGTTATCATGGCTAAGACATAAAGTCTGTAATACCTTTTCTTTAGTATAATATGCAGAACTTCTAAAAAGGATTTGTTCTTTTTATATGGAACATACCTTTCATCATATCACATGCTCGTTTGGAAAAAAACATAAAAATATGGTGGTCGCACTTTATAACTATTATAGCTTTTGAGGTTAGGTACGACTAATGACTAGTTGGGTTCAAACGGATGTAGGAATTCGATTCAGTGACCCCAAAAATATAAAGATATGTTGGTTACACTTCATTCCTAAACGTAGAAAAGTGTAATCTTAGCAATTTGCGCTACTTTTTTGAGGTTAGGCACGAACTCTGACTAGTTGAAGTTATATTGATATCAGAATTGGTTTCAGCGATCCCGAAAACATAAATTGTGGTGGTTAGACTGTGTTACTCATCGTAGAAACGCATTATTTCAACGATTTGAAGTATTTTTAAGGTTAGGGACGAACAGTGACCAGATGGGGTTTAATGAATATTGAATTCGAAATCAGCAACCCCAAAAACGTATAGATATGATGATTCAGTCTACAATGCAGTATTTTTATGTTTCTTATCTATCAATATTGCTCGTTAAACAGAATTTTCCATGATTGCGGACGCCATACTGGAACCGCCATGATGTTTTTTTAAAATCACCAGACGGAATTCGATAGAGTTTTTAAATACGAAGCTTTTGACACGTCGAACGTCAATATTGATGCATTTTTATTCTGGGCAGCCCACTGTGCCCGTTGACGTGAAACACCCGATATGCATAATTTTTTTATAAAAACTTGTCTTCACTATAAAATTTATGTATATGCAGATATGAAGTGACAGAATTAAGTACTCCGTTTCCACAATAGAATATTTTCTACAAAATCAAAAAATTTTAAATATTTAATAGCTAAACTATTTATGATTTACTGCATAATAATAACTTTATACCTGGTTACTTTCAAGGGCAATGAAAACGTCGAACAAAGACCAATAAAATGTTAAACAAATAAGCATCGCATCTTAAGAAACATTTTGCCTCATGTGCGCTTTCATTGCATATAAAATATGCTTTTAACATATTGCCACTCCATTATTCTTTTAAACCACTAATAATATTTGTTTTTATTTAACACCGACCATAAAAATAACAAATCAACACAAATACGTCAATACGTTGTATTGCTCTTGACAGAATCTGAAAATAATGATAATAGCAACGTTAAAATAAATGTTAAAGAAAAAAATTAAAACACATCGTACAAAGTTTAGAGTTCAGATAAGGTTTCAGTATTGTAAGTTTTCTCAAATGAAACTTTGAACTCTTTCTTTTCTGAAAATATAACTTCCTCTAAATGGCAAACCACATACCTTACCTGCTACATGTTTTTAGTGCTAGAGAAACACAGAAACACAATCACAATTTCTTCTCTGATTCTAGTTGTTATTGTATATTTTACAAGATTACCTACCCAAGTAACGACGCGTGATATCTGGCAGCGTGGTTGAACTTCTCCCTGCACCTCTGAGGATCTTCCTCCTTTATAGCTTCTTGAAAAAGAAAATTTACATGCCGAATCCTTATTCTGAAATGTTGAACAGTCTCGAAAACAAACCAAGCGCACATTCCGGCGATCATGTAGAAATGGTGAGCCCCAAATAGTTGCACGACCAAGAAAATTTGCCTCATGGGGAAATAATCGATTTCAAAGGGCATCCACGTGTAGGAAAACAACCCGCATATCTCATCTAAGCCGTATTCTAAGTTTAATTTTTGACATTTGTTCATGTTGAGATACGTGGAAATGATTACTATTCCTGATACCAAAGTTTCAAGGTAGATATAATGGTAGATAGAAAGTCTGTCGTAAAATGTGTTGTCTCTGTCGAAGTCGAGCGGCTTTCCAAACTCCTCGAAGTCCGAAAGGAACAAGAAGAATTCAACCAAAGCTTCAGTTTTGTAGAGAAAACCAATCGAAAAGGCAAAGGTTATTCCCAATGAAAGTGTATATATTAAATCCGTATCCAAGCTCAAGTAGTTATTAGCTGGAAAGATATTAATTAATTATAAGTCTTTTATACGTTTCAAAGTTGTCTCGAAGTAAATAAAATTAAAAAATATGTATGAAGAGCTTTCTTTCTAAGACTAACCAAGTCCAAATTTATATATCGAGATATCAAAAACACTCTGTATATCATTCTAACTAAATCTAACCCAATTGAATAATAATTAATTGTTGACATTTAACAATATTTTTTATCTATCGGGGGTAATTGGCAAAATGGGTCAATTTTTCCCACTGACCAAGCATTTACCCGTTCAATATAATAAAGGACCACGCACCCAATATATGGGATGTTGGTTCCCCGTCGAATTGGTTGCAACCAGTTTTTTTTGATAGTATTTGACCTTCTGATAAAAAATTCTTACGGGCACAACGCCTAAAAAAAACCTCCTAGAAGGTCTGGCAGTCGACGAGAGTTTGGAAGATATGTTATTTCGCACAAGCTGTATCACCATACTTGATTATGGTAAACAAGGGTATTTGGGGGCGCTGATTACAAATCCAAGGTCAGCTAACTTCCATTATGTCAGTTTCAAGGTCATCTCAAGGTCAACTTGTGAAAAAACCATTAGAATAATGTGAAACAGTAGGTACATGGGTTTTTGAGGTCACTGAAGACGAATATCGGGTTCGCTTAAGCCTACAAGGTCACCTAGCGGTCATTTTAAAGTCATCTAAAGGACAAAGTGAGAAAGAACCTTTTATTAAGGGCCCCATATTCTTTAAATAGTGTTTTCCGCAAAGGTTAGTAATTTCAAACATTTAATAACTGAATAATCTAAAGCTTATCAAATAATAGGAATGTTATGTCATGCCACTGAGTATTTTCAAAGACGCCACAGTAAAACGAATAAACAGGTGCAAAAAACGATCAAACCATCAAGGTTTTAGGTACTGAAATCTACGAAAATACTAACTTTTTTAGACATAACTCCACATGTAAATATTCTTATAACATTTACTTGCTTAGTCCTACATATAAAATTGTTTACTTTTATTTATAAGTACGTGAAAATAATTCTTAAAATGTGGGGTTAGGATAACAGAAAACGCATGTTTTACAAACGCTTTTTTTTAGTTATTATTTTATTTGGGTAAATTTAAATGGTAACAATGAATAAACAAAACATCAAGGACTTTATTTCTGTGCTTACTTTTGTTCTACACGTATTACTTTTCAAGATTTCAGTACCTAAAAATGCCAGAAATTTCACCATTTCTCGGCCAGGGATATGGCCACCTTAAGAAGAGCACGTTAAATTGTCATATACTTGAAACGCCTTTCATGCTATTATTGAATCTGACTTTTACAGTGACATTGAACTTTATGACAAGGTCAGTGAAAGCTAGACTCTAACTAGTTAATGAGATTTTTTTTTTATAAGATGAGAAAATGCATTTACGCGTACCCCGTGTTCGGGATGGTGTTTGCACAGAGTTATGTGCGACTCGCCATAGCCATACCTACAAAAACCTCATCTATCACCACCACTGGATGTAGTAGTGCAGGCCGCAGCTGTATTTCCCGGTGCCCACTTAGGATGGAGTGGCCCGGCCAGTTGAGACAAGGCTGGAATCCGGCCAATTAAGGCAAGGCTGATGTCGCTAAATTCAATTCTGAGGTGCGCTTAATCATTGTCAGTTTGGCCTTGAAATGACTTAGAATGACCTCTAAGTGACCTTATAGGCTTAAGCGAACCCGATATTCGTATTCAGTGACCTTAAAAACCCATGTACCTACTGTTTCACATTTTTCTAATGGTAAAATCACAATTTGACCTTGAATCTGACATGATGGAGGTTAGCTGACCTTGGATTTATAATCAGCGCCCCCAAATACCCTTGTTTACCATAATCAAGTATGGTGTTATATGTGCGAAATAACATATCTTTCATATATCCAAACTCTCGTCGACTGCTAGACCTTCTAGGAGGCTTTTTTGGGCTTTGTGCCCGTGAGAACTTTTTATCAGAAGGTCAAATACTATCGAAAAAAATTTATTGCAACCAATTCGACGGGGAACCAAAATCACATATATTGGGTGCGTGGTCCTTTATAATGTTTATCACTTTGCCCAAGCTATCTAGGTCTAGTCACTATCCATAATGTCCAATTAATCGTGTTGCCCACAAATTATAGCAAACACTTTCTTATCCAAAATACTTACCATTCACACTTTTAATTAGGTGTAGAAAACTTCCAATCAATACTACCGAACTAAAACATGCCAAGATTGCAAATTTAACGTAGTGGTACTTTCCAGGGTTCAATTCCTTGTCTTTTTCAGGAAACATTGCGTAGAAGCGAAATATTTTCAGAGTATTTTGCAGACAGACAATCTGTGGCTTGGACATAGTGTCGAGTTTTCAGTTTAGCTATAATTAGGATCCCGGTTATGAAACCAACTGAAAAAATTGTTATAGTAATTTTTCAGCATAGCACCTAGAATCGTTTCTAGTTATGCTTAAATCTAATAGATAAGTAAACATTTAGGAACTGGACAAATTATAAATTGCTTTTTTTTAAGTGCTTGTATTTTCAGTGCCGCCTCAGGTTTCATGGATTTTGAAACCTTCATACCTTATTTGATAAGGTATTTAAAATTAATGTTATTGATGTCAAGAAAATTTGAAAAAAAAGGGAAAAGCAATACTACAAATGACAAATTAACGTAACGATATCCAATATATTACTTTCGGCTCTTTCAGGTACTTTAATTTTGTTTTACCTACCCACCTGCCCCTCTGAAAAATCTGTACCATCACCGGCACTGGTAATAATAAATCCTACAATTTGGTTTTGCTTAGCTGATATTTATCTATTCCAAACTAACAGCTAAAATTAAGCTGGTGTATTAAACAAATGTTTTCAGTCTATATTTAATATTTCCTGACCTGTAATCTAAATCAGAAACAATCATTATTTATCCCTTAGCTTATTACTAGATTTTAGATAATCCATAACAAATGTGTTTTTTCATTTAACGTTCACTATAGTGGGTACATATATCATTGTGTCTCCCTTTTTTATTGTTTATATAGAGAATATATAGTTTCTCTTTCTTTTGAATATATTATAAATATTTTTGGATATAATTCCAATACATTGTTTTGAAAATTAAAATAGAAAAGTTTTTGAAACATTAACCTAGTCTGAAATGTTTTTAGTCATGTACTTATCTATTTCTCATTATGCAATCTTGAAAAATAAGTTTTTTTACACAACCCCTTACTGAAGAAATCCAAACATTAAAAACTTTGTGAAATGTCATAAACAAATCAGATAATTTTCTCATATTTTTAAATAGTAGTAAATGATTAATTCAGATCATTATCAGTAAATCATATTGCCTTTATTAAAACAAGAAAACTCAACTGAAAGTTTTTAGAACAATGCCGTAAATTACCGCAAATTTTATTTAAACAAAAAACAGAAATTCATGCTTCTGTACTTACTATTTACTTCCTGAATCCCAATAAAAAGATATTTTTGAAGCAGTTAGTAAGCAAACTAGGATGATAGAAAGATTGTCATTATTTATATTCCTCAAATTTGATATTCCAATAATTGTTGTGTAGGTATTGATTCAATAATTCACTAATTTATATGTTAAGATTTACATGTGCGTGTATATACACGAGTAAAAATCATTTTCTTCATAGGCGTCGCAATTAAATGCTTCAAATAAGTAAAATAATTAGCAGGTCATA
Organism: Anoplophora glabripennis; assembly: GCF_000390285.2. NCBI lineage: Eukaryota > Metazoa > Arthropoda > Insecta > Coleoptera > Cerambycidae > Anoplophora > Anoplophora glabripennis. The sequence continues at coordinate 75,100 of NW_019416486.1, forward strand.
TATTATGTCATTTATAGCCGGCACCGTCGTTTGAAAGAGTAGGTATTTTTACAAAAGATTAAAATGCAGAAAAAAGTGCTTTATCTTGAATTGAAAATGCAATTCTTTCTACAAAAACACATCATTCTGTTTTTATTTGTATTTATTATTTATTTTATTTTAAATGAAATTAATTGAAATTTAGTTGAACAATGGTGTTTTGGTAGAGAAAGTAACAAATTTTGCATCTTAATTTATTCTATGAAGATGACAATAGCATTGTCGACTTATTTTCGAGCGCATATAGAAAAAAATGTATTTGTGGTTGTTTTACACAGGTATTTTATCCTAAAAATGTAAAATATTACTTTATTACTTTTCGCTCATTTATACTGATTTTATAGAACACGTAAACCTGTTTGTTTGTACTACCGCCGCCGCTGGTGATAAGAAATGCTACAATTCAAGTTTGCCTAACTGATATTTATCCATTCCCAAGTATCAACTAGAATTATGCCAGCTGTATTAGATAAAATTTTCAGTCTGTAATTACTTTGTGAGCTGTAATTCTGAAATCAAAGCAATAATTATTAACCCCTTGTTCATCCCCTAGTGTTTAGGTTTAGATACATATCCAAATATTTTATTTTTCATGAACACTCCTGGAAATAAAACCGTGTCTATTTGGAAACTATAACTTTCGAAAAATTGCTCTATGCCAATGATTTTTTAGGGGTTAATTTTTATAAATTGTATCGTAACAATTTTTTGTTTAAAATATTTTCGACATTAATTCAGAGAGCATTAAATAAAGCAAATAGAATAACAAACTAATTGAAATAAATTAAAATATAGCAGCAGCACTAAACATTTTTTTTAATTGTACAGGAATAAAAAATGTTCGGTTGCGACCGCTGAGCGTAGGGGTGATCCGATCGGACATTTTGTTGTCGTTTTTGACTTACAGAGAGTAGAAGTGATCGGGCATTCCACTATTATGGGGGAGACGATGGAGAGAAAAATGGTAAACCTCTTCACGCATTCGTTGTCGTGAAAAATATAAATGACTTATGTTTAAATGTTATTTATGAGTAACTATACGTGTCCACAGATGGAACTGAAAAGAGTGAAAGTTCTCGTTAAAAAATTCTACTTCTACTTTGTGTAATTTAATTATTTTTAGGAAAAAACAAATGTAAATAAAAGGGGCATTTTTTTAGATAGGCATTGAAAGAATGCAAATTACATGTTTATTTCTCTATACAGATATAATAAAAATCATATCAAGCAAAAATAGTTTTTTCTCAAAAACATTTTATTGATATCAACCAAGATAGTGCCTTTTTCTAGTTTAAGGTTCAAGCTATCTAAAAATATGTCATTTTTATGCCTTTATCGTAAAGGGTGTAAAAAAACTGACATTATTGTGCTACAGCTAGTCCGTCCCTGGCAAACCAAATAAGCCAGATTGTTTCCATGGGTGAATTTTTAAGGAGCCTTATCTGTTGTCCATCGTATTAAAAGACAATTAAATTACACAAAGTATTTTAAAAGTTATCTTCTATTCGTAGGGGGGCCCTCTAAGGAAAATTTTTATAGGGACTTGTCATGTTATTTTAATGTCCCCTATATAGATCCGAGAGATTGCCCACATATTCTGTATTTCTAATTGTTAATAGGAGAATAACACCCTGTATATGTTTACATCTTAAAAATACACTTTGTTAAAACAAGCAAAATTATTTTTTCGTAAAATGAAAAATAAAAGTTATATTTTCAGTTCCATAGAGGACACTGTACAAGATAATCCAAATTCAACACTTTTGAAGAATTTCTCCTATTTCCTGAAAAGAACTCTTTTAAACAGTTTTGTACATAGTATCCAGCAGTGTACACGACATTTTTCTATAACGTCAGAGTTTTCAGCTATAAACAAACTTCTGCATAACTTGACAACCCCGCACTAAAATGTTACACTGTTTATATTGCTATATATAGAAATTTGGCGCGTCCCGTTTTTACTCATCACCCTGTATGTATCGTATTAATTTTCTAGTTTAGGTTTTTTGATTCTGTACAACTTTTATATAAACTTTTTTTCTGTATTATGAATAACAAGGGAGTTATTTTACTTTCTCACACTAATGGCCCACCCTGTATTTTTCAGTTTTTGAAATCTGCATAAAATTTCTTTTCAAATGAGGTGTATCATACATGATATTTACACAAATTACTTCAAAGAGTAGGCACCAAAAATTATTTTTTTTATTATTGAACTATTTCATAAAAAAATTTGGAAAGAAAATTTTGCACAAATTTTAAATATTCAAAAATATGTTTCATTAAAAAAAATATAAATTCATGTTATAACTGAAAAACCAGAATAGTATCACCTGCGTTACTAGATGCTACGCAAAAAACTGTAAATAAACTGCAAAAATCATATTTTCATAACAGAAAAGTTTATCATTGAAAACAACCAAAAAGAGAAAAATGATCTTTATCTTTTAAAGGAATCAAGAAACTGAAATTCCATTTTTGCCATTTAATTTTTCTCGAAAATCTAGATCAAACTTCTTTACTACATTTTTTCTATTGTTTTTGAAAATAGGGGACAGCCACCAAAATTGTGGAATTTGGCCCATCCTGTACATACACTGACCCTAAAAAATATAATAGATTAATTCCGCGTTATACAAGAATGCTCTTTTTATACAGGGTGTCCCGATATTCATGCAACAAAATATGGTCACAGATTCTTAAGACAAATTTAGGGGAACCTTATTTTTTATTTTTGTCAAGTGGGCCCTTCTTTCGGAGTTACAGCCCCATGAATCCATCCCTAAAAATAGTCTTTTTTTTATATCTCAGAACCCTGTTGTAAGAGAATTATTAAATTTGGTATACAGGGGTTTCATCACATGTGGAATCTGATGTGCTATGCTTTTTGGCGGGAATGGCGGGGAATCCCCTTAAGACAATTTTTTGTGGGTCCTCTTACCTTTGGAGCAAAAATAATTTGGTCGCATATTTTAATTAAAAATTATTAGAAAGCCATGTCAAATGTCAAAATGTGATCGAATGCATATCGTGATTCAACATTTTTCTCAAAAACATTACGTTTTACGAAAGAAATATCAAGCGATGAAAAAGTTTCTAAATGCAATGGTTTTCTTGGGAACAAATAATTTTTAAGAAATTCAAATATACGACCAAATTTTTTTGGTTCCAAAAACAAGGGGGCTCACGAAAAAGTGTCTTATGGGGGTTCCCCACCAAAAAAACGCAGCACTATCAATTCCACGTCATAAAAACACTGTAACAAATTTGGTGTTTCGCGTACAACAGAGTTCTGAGATATAAAAAAAGATTATTCTGAGGGGCGGACTTCAGGGGGCCACTTGGTAACAATAAAAAATACGGGTCCCCTAAATTTGTCTTAAGAATCTATGACCAAATTTTGTTGCATTAATTTTGGGACACCCTGTATTTTAAATAGACACCCTCATAAAATTATTATCAAGTTCCATAAGCATTTCAAGTGTTCCCTTCTCCAAAAGGTAACCATACCCATCTTAAAATAATACCAAGACAAAGAAATTATACTTTATTGACAGCATTTTATTCATATAGGTACATATAGAATGATTCAAAATCTACTCACTTTACAAACATTTTATTTTTCAAACAATTGAAGCCTAACAATTAGATAATTACTGGAATAATTTAATAAACGACATTACTCAACGACAGTAATGTGGCACCTCCACCTTCTGCTTCTTCCGGGCATTCATTCCCTCAAAGAACTCCCTGATGTCCTCCTCCCTCACGATTTTTTTATTCTCAGCGAACTTCTTCAAGTACTCCCCAAGATGCTGTTTCAAATCGTTGTAACCAGCAATGCAATCGACAAGTTGGACGCGGTTCAGAGAATTAATGAAATTCCTGTCGTGGTTTTCAACGATCTCCTTCGCTTTGGCTTTGCCCTTTTCTTCGTACAAATGTACAGGGTCCTCGGGATCCAACAGAAAGGCCACATCTTCATTCTCGTACATCCTTAAACAGTTGTCGCAGGTGCAAAGCTCTTTGCGCCAATTAATCTGAAAATCAAGATAGAATGATTTTTGTCAAACTGAATTAAAAAGTAGGTACCTACATCTGACCAAAATTTGGCACATAACTTCTCCGACTTCTCTTTTGGTTTCTTGCAATAGTTGACGTCTTTTTCACCAGATGCTTCTTCCTGACTGAGAGGATCAATTTCTTCCTCTTGATCTTCCTTCTGGGACTTCATAATAAGCTCATCATAATGTAGCACGAATTGGTGTTTTTTCACACATGCTTCACAGATCATTTCTGAGGAAATTTAAATTTTTATAGAAATGAGCATTTAAATGGGTTTTTTAACATTATTTCACATTAAGCTATTAAAACAAATTAAATGTTCTTTGGTTCAAGGTCTATACAGGGTGTCTCATAATTAGCTGCCAATCCTGAACAGGCCGATTCTATGATTAAAACTAAGTAAAAAAGTTCATATGAACATGGGTCCGGAAATGCTTCCTAAGGGCACAGGGACCCATTGAAGAGGGAGGAATGGAAATCATTTTTTTGCAATATCTCTCAATCGCGTTGTGAAAAATGAATGAAATTTGGTATACACAGCTAGATTTTGATGAGCAATTTGATGGACTAATCCATTTATTTCCACAAGGTCCATTGGGGTGGGTACGGGGGGGCCCTTGGTACTTTGCGTGTGTAACTTTTTCATCTTTGACTTTTTAACAAATTGGACAGCAAATTCCGTTTTCCCGAACTGTTTTACGTTAAAAAGGTACTCTTGTTTCAAATCGTTATCTTTAACGGTTTCTGAGAAAATCGCTCTTGAATTAATCCCACTTTGGTCAATTTCATAGTAATTTAAACAAAAAATAATAATAATAATTTTCCTTTCCTCTCTTTTCCATTTAAAGGATTAATTTTTATTTAATTTAATTTTTTATTATTATTTTTTTATTAAAATTAGATTAAATTTAAACAAAAAAATTTTTTTTGTTTAAATTACTATGAAATTGACCAAAGTGGGATTAATTCAAGAGCGATTTTCTCAGAAACCGTTAAAGATAACGATTTGAAACAAGAGTACCTTTTTAACGTAAAACAGTTCGGGAAAACGGAATTTGCTGTCCAATTTGTTAAAAAGTCAAAGATGAAAAAGTTACACACGCAAAGTACCAAGGGCCCCCCCGTACCCACCCCAATGGACCTTGTGGAAATAAATGGATTAGTCCATCAAATTGCTCATCAAAATTTAGCTGTGTATACCAAATTTCATTCATTTATCACAACGCGATTGAGAGATATTGCAAAAAAATGATTTCCATTCCTCCCTCTTCAGTGGGTCCCTGTGCCCTTAGGAAGCATTTCCGGACCCATGTTCATATGAACTTTTTTACTTAGTTTTGATCATAGAATCGGCCTGTTCAAGGTTGGCAGCTAATTATGAGACACCCTGTATAAAAGATACCTATCTAAGTCCAGACAAGATTCCTAACTGCTGCTATTGTGGGAAACAACTACTCTCTGTGGGCTATGTGCCCCAACTAGCATTGAATTATACCCCTAATAACCACTAAACAGCTAATAATAAATAAAAATGATATGTCTAAGTATAAATAATACAAAAACACATACCTGGTATATTGAAATTGTTAAATAATGTTTCTCTTTTACATTTAGTAACGGTTTTTATAAAATACTTCTTTGAAAGATTACTCAACATTTAAAAATTTCGATATAGACAAGGGAATTCGATCCCGAGCCTTATTTCTAATCCCGGGATTATACTTAGTCAAACCCGGGATCCTGGGCTTGTTTCGGTATTGAGAGTTGCAAATAAAAAAGAAGAAATCAGCTCTTTCATCAACAAATCAAAATTTAGGCAAAAGTCAACTTAATCAAAAGAGTGACCCAAAAAAACCCTATTTTTCGCCCATTTTGTCGACCTCAAGAATTCAATTCAAAATTGGTCTAAATGATAGCTTATAGTGATAGTTTAATGTAGACGAAATTTCAAGTTGAGCATATATTAAATTTTTAGGATATGGCAAGTTAAACTTGCAATTTGATTCATCCACGCCAAGACGAATTCGACATTCTCGGTGACCTCTTGCTTTATCTTAAAATACAATCAGTAACATTTATAACATATTTTCCGTTCTTTTCGAATATCTCATTATATTTTACCAAAAATATAGTACAAGAGCGTTATAAAAGATTTTTGTAAAAAATAATTTGCAAATATCTGATTCAACGATATTTTTATACTGAAAACATCGATCTTGCATAGCAAACACTTAAAGAAGTCACTCGGTTTGGCGAGCAATCAGTTTTGGCGAATTCGGGTACTACTGAGCCGACGTAAGAGACTTCTCTTAAGAAAATAGTTGCGTTATTATTTTACATGATCTGCATGATGAAAATGTAAACTCATTGGTTGCAAAAGGCATAGTCTCTCACAACATGGTGTTTTCTTAAAGAAAATCTAACATTATCCTAACTGTTGTAAGGATACATAATTGTATCACTAGAATCAATTTTAAAATATCGCTAATATACACTTTGATTACTCAATTATTGCCATTCATAATATGTTTAGGTTGTAACGAGCAAAAACGCTCAAAAAATGATAAGTTTTATGGAATAAATCATTTGGAAAATCCATTATTGACAATTAATTTTTTACGACAAACTATGCTAAGAAACGAAACTAGAGGTAATATGTGATAAGCCACAAAATGGTTAGCTTTATAAAAGTTGTTATGAAATATCCAAAAAAAAATTGAAAATAACAAAAAAATTAAAAAATAATAAAAATAACAAAACAAGAAAAAAACACAAACCTCTTCCTGGATTAGTACCGTGACGTGAAGAGGCTTACATATTACTGAAATACATTTCAATAATATAACCAAACCTAATCTTACATCCAAATTATCCTAGTTCAAAGTGCTTCGGATACAAGGTTTACAGTATATATCGAGATTTTGTAAGTCTCCAATATAAAAATACCGATTAATTGAATATTTTCAGCAAAAATCCTGATTTTTTTTGTAAAATCGGCATTACCTCATTAAAACAAAGTTTTTGGTAAAATCTAATGGTAGATTCATAAAGAACGAAAGATTTTATATAGGAAATAGTACACTTTGTATATTTGAGAATCTTGAACACAATGAACGAGTGTGCCGAGAATGTTGGGGTGAATCTTGGGGTGAACAAGTCAACTAACAGGTTAGACTTGTCATATCTCCAAAACAAAAACTATGCTAAACTTAAAATTTTGCCTACTCTAAAGTATCACCACAAGCTATTATTTATACCACTTTTGAATCGAATTCATGAGGTCGACGAAATGGGTAAAATTTTGGGTCACTCTTTAGACAAAAATCAACGTAATCAAAATTTAAACAAGAATCAATATATTTTATGGTATATACCAAGGTAATCTAATCAGTCAGACTTAGAATCAAACTAACCAGACTTAAAATCACCTAGCCCTTATGTTCAAGGTACCTATTCTCTTTCAAGAATCAGTGAGATAGAGCTCTTTTTAACTTACATAAATTGGTCAAACTATGCAAATAAGCTTTGAAAATTAACAAAAATCTGTCTTGACAGCGACTAAATAGACGATTTTCATGTAACAACCTAGTAAGTAGATAGTAAAGTAAGTTTCCTAGCAAAATGTATTTAAAAATAATATTCAAAATTCAAAAATATAAAAATGACCAAGTAACCCAGTGAAAATTGCTTGCCGATCATTTTAGTTTAAAATACAAGTAAGCAGCCCAAGTCCGCTGGGTTAATTTGTGCTGCTTGCTGGGAATAAAACTTTTTGTATTTTATATTAAAATGATAGGCAAGCAATTCTGTTTCGAGCACTGGCACTAAGCATTTCACTTCACGCAGTCTATTTTGCAACTTTTTTAAAATGATGTTGATCTCGAAAATCGCAGTATCAGGAAAACTTAATTCCGAAAATTTCGGGACTGAAAAGCAGTCATGATCCCGGAATCCCGATTGTCGGGATCAAATCCTCTAATATAGACATACCATTTTTAATTCTTATTTTGGGTAATTATTTATACTAAGTAGCTGTTTACTGATTATTGAGGGTATGATTCAATGCTAGCATATAGATATAGAATAATTACTTCCTACAATAACAGCATTTAATTTAGAAATTTCGTATGTGGGGTTAGATATCTTTCGCATACCTAGATTCACTTCACTTGATGAGATTTTTTAGAAAAAATTTTTTAATTTGAATTGGAAGTTTTTTTAATTTAAATTGATTTTAGGAATCGTAAAATATTTCCAAAAAAATAAATGGTGTAAATTTTATATAGAATATATAAAATTATTTTTTCAATATAATTTTTGATCTAATAAAATTTTCACATCTCGTGTTCATGGTACCTATTCTATTGTTACGACAAAAATTATGTTACAATAAATTGACCAATTTATTGGTAATACTTAAGTCTACTACTAAATATGTTAAGTACACATTTGTTAAATTTTAAATTTTGACCCAATAAAATGTTGAAGCAATTGATCAAGAAATTTGGCACAGTTCGTTTGAATTGTGTACTTAAGTAAATATACCAATCTATCAATTTGGGCAAATTTCAAACTACCAAGTTTTAGAGTACAATTATGATATAAAAGCAAACCACAAATCATAAATAGACTTAAAACATCAGACTAACGTAACAGCAATATTTAAATATTTAAAATAAAAAAAAGTACCAAAATTGTAGAAGGTACAGTTGTGCAGCTCTTGAAATTGAAAGTTCAAAATCAATCTTTCCTTACAACTATTTTGTTTTTCTTTAAATTTGGATAATTTTTGGGTAAAAGTTATTATTTGAAGCATGGTAATGTATTCAATTGCAGAAGGTTGTCTACCCCTAGACCTCTAAAATAGTTATCAGCACAGTATACAACAAAGTTATAAGGAAAAATTGATTTTCAACTTTCAACTTCAAGAGCTAAGAACTCTACAGAATGAACCAGGATAAAACAAAATATATAAACTTGTGACATCATTTTTGCAAGATCTACCCAAATCCAAAATATTGCTCATCAGTTCCGGGATATCCTGTAGATACCAATATAATTCGGGCAAGATTCTTGATCAATACTTATATCTTAATAATAAAAATATTTATGATTATGATTTTTGCATCAACTATAAACTTACTTATTTACTTCTTTCCTACCAATAGGTATATTTATCTAATTATCCGTAGAGATAAGATCGTAACAACATTCAAAAGATCTAAGAGACTTACCTCTAAAAACTTGAAGCTTACCAGCAAAATTGTTGGACGGTATTTCTGTTCCCAAATGCCTTGTATGGTACCAATCCTCACAGATAATACACTGAATCATCTCATCAGGAACTGGGTCTTCAGCATCAGGATAAGGACGATGACATACACAGTAGAACCCTGAGAAATTCTGGTTGTAACTATTCAAATCGTTGACTTCATTCTTTTCACTGAATAAATTGCATTCTAGATTGGGGAACTTGCTATTTCCACAATCACATCTGAAATTTCGCTTGGTGTAGAGCTCGACAAGATCATGACCATCATGGCAATGGTAACTGCATGCCAAGCATATTCCAGCACCCTTTTCTGGATCATCTTTGGCTTCTGGTATGCAAGTTAAGCATGAGTATAAAGCTTGCCTTTTTAGGTACCCCTATTCAAGCAAAATAAATTTTGTGAATCATTTTTAACAACTGCAAACACCTATTTTAAAGTGTGTTCTTATAAGAAGTCAGCTCGTACTCTGCTTGTGTTTTATTACAAACAAAATAATTTATATCAAGCTAGGGAAAAAATTTGTTAAATTATAATGTTGTATCAATGTAAATGCACAAAGCATACAACATACAAAAGTTAATAACAGGATATAATGGTGTTTATAAAATATCATTCCATATGGAAAATTAAGACATGATGCAATTTACATATTTAAAATGCAAAATTTTAAAACTTATGGAATATGAAAGTAAAAAGGTAGTCCTCAAGATACAATTTGGAAATCAAAATATCATCATTATTAGCCAATTAAAACAAAAACTAAAGTCGCCTTCACGTCTCAATCTTAAATTTAAAAGTATTTGTATGCAAAAAATATTCTCAATCAATAAAGTAGAATTAGGAACTTACCTCTACATAGGAGCATGTTTTATCATTTGCAGCCCCAAGAACAGCTGCTGTATTTTCTATTAGTTCATCTTCCAATTCCAAAACCTCGTTTAAAGTTAATGTTACCGTATCAGAATCATCTATATTATCCATATTATTTTCCTCTACGTTATTATCTTCAGACATCGTTTTATAGTTTACTGTCTTCAAGGATATCCACTACAATAATTTTAAGAAAATATCACAAAAATTAAAAATATGTCAACCCAAATCTCCGGTTGTCAATGTTGGGGAAACGGAAGATTAATACGAGAACGCAAAACATTACTAAAATGGCGCGAAAATCTAGGAACTTTTTCTGGGCTAAGTTTGTATCCGATAAATTTTCAACAGGGCCGCACTAGGTGCATACTTAAATCATTTTTTTTTAAATAGAGTAATTTTTTTTTAACTAGAGTACATGACTTTGGAAAGTGGAATCGTATTAATTCTCTTAATAGAGTAATTTCTTTCATAAGCTACGCTATGAGGTAGATAGTTATGCATGGTTCGTGAATGTTTCGATTTTTATAATCGAACCATTTCGATTTTCGATTCACATGCCAGGATTTGTTAATGATTATTTTTTATTAATACGAACGAAGCCATTCGCCAATGGAGTGTTTGCATCATAAAAATGTATAGCGTTTTGTCACTCAATACTATGACAAACGAAAGTTAATGCTAACTGGGCAAACAGTTTCGCTAATAACTCATTACATATATTTTTTTATTCTAAAAATTTTTTTTCAAATCCCACGCCATTGTTATCAGCCTTGTGATTTACTAAACTATGAACATGTTATTGCAGAAAACTTCTTATTTAAGTTACTCCTCCCGATTTCTCTGTTGCTAAATAAAATAAAGAGAAAGAAAATGATATGTGATTTTAATTGAACTTTCCATTATAGATTACGCAATTAGAACACAGTCGTTTAATTTCGTATTTTATTTAATTTCCAGTTAAATAATAGCTTTGTTGGAAGAACGATTGGCCACGAAACCATCAGGCGCATACGTGTTTTCGAGTAACAGCAAATTACCAACGCTGACAACAAATTTGATGTTCGTAAAAAGCAAGACTACTTTTCAATTAGTTTTAAATGATCAGAATAATTCCCAACAGTTTTGTACAGTAGAACTTATAACACTTTTTGATCTTGTCAACCTATAATTTTATGGCTATGTTTAGACACTTTAATAACCATGCTATGCATTGTTTTAATTTAATTTAACTTAAATATACATATTGTATTTATATAAATATATAAATATTTCATAAATATTATTAATACCCAATTTCTATTTGTTACGTAAATACCTGAAATAATAAACGATAGAATATAAAATGCAAAAATACAATTTGTTTATTTTTTTATAATGTTCTATAATAATAATAATAATAATTTAAGTATGCGTTCCTAGAAGATTTCATACCAATCTGATTTAAAGTCAGTTATGGACAAAACATGAGCATTTAGTATCAAACTCAAACCGTTGCAAAATTCGTTCGTCGAACAAAAGTAATGATTTAATACAAAAAAAAATACAAGTCATATTTCTGCCACATTACATAATTTTTTGTTAGAATCTGAAAAGGTCTCAAACACCCCAGAAATAAATAAAAGAGTATTTGTGAATTTCACGAAATGGGCGACATCTGTTAGTGTATAGCGGGTAGTTGTGTATTTTGTGTTAATTTCTTTCTCTTTAAAATTGACAATTTTTTTAATACGCCTCTGAAGAACAAATTTTGTTTTATTATTTTGCAATTGGTTGGACTGAAATTGGTGATGTTTCTTCGTTCTCTTATTAATTAGAGGTTAGTGGTGAAGTGTGGAGGTTATGTAACAAATATTTATTTATATCTATGTATGTGGTTAATATAAAGAAATATTATTCACTCCCTTTATGTTTAATATAAGTTTTTTCGTAGTTATTGTTTTTGTAAATGATATTATTTCGGAAAAAGATATCTACGACCTACAAACCGTAATGGTAAGATTCAAATGAATAACTTATTTTAACAGCATTTATTAATTAATGGTAAAAAAGGGACAAAGCATAAAAGGAAGATCCATGCTTTTTTTACCATGACCAAAATATATAAAACCGTGTTTAGGATTGCGCAAATAATGATAAAATATAAATCCTGGCCAGTAGAGAGATTTCAATATAACCATGTCTTCTGCTGGTGTTATCTGTATCATCCAACAGCCTTCTGGAATATCAAGATCTAAGGGATCCAAAAAATCTATTGCATAATTATAATCATGCCTTGTAAGCAGATTAGTATTTATTTTTTGAGTTGGGACTCGCACATGTTGAAATGATTTTATTTCTCTGGCATCTAAAGTTGAAAGGCCCTCAAAACTTATATTGTCTACAATTACACCATCAGGTCTTTTAAATAAAGCTCCTCTTGGTACAACTGAGACTTCGTTCATGATGAAATGAACTGTAGACGCAAGTCGATCCTCTTCTTTTAGTTTTTTAACTTCAGGTTGCTTCCTTTTAGAAGGTATTAAGGTCTCATCTTTTTCTATTAAAATATCTATGACCATAGTCGGGTCACCTATAAAAAAATATTTGTGAGTAAATTTATTTCAAGTTCAAGCTTTTGATGTGTAAGTTGTGATAAATAAATTTAATTATACACTGATAATTAACTAAATGATATATTTCTTTATGATTAATAATTATGCTTTTATATTCTAGTAAATGTTTTATGTTCAAATTTATATAGATGCAATTATACATCTTTTTACCTATAAATTTGGTTGAAGCTAGTGGTGTCAGTTGCATCCCATTTTTTGTCGGTTGTGGTAACAAACCCCAAGTTTTACAATTCATGCTATAATAATATATCCTTCCAAGCATTGCATCTTTCGTGTACCCAAAGGCTATATAATAATCTTTTTCACAGCCGAAGATTTTACCCCAAAAATAGATTTTTCTAAAATGGTTCTCGTTCTGTAGTATCAGTAAAGAGTTATACAGCACTTGACTCTCTTCAATACTTAATATGTGGCCAAAATGACCCGATGTTTCTAAACTACTTAGTAAAGATTCTATCTCCATTTCACGAGTCAAACTGACATTAACGTGACAGTTCTACTATTTTAATAACAGGATCTCAGTTTTTTTTTCATGAGCTAACAATCAACTTTCCAATTAATAAATTGTATACTTTTAAACTCTGTCTTCTTTAATAAAGTAATACATGAAAATAATCATACTCAGAAATATGTAGAGATATGTATGTATGTACATATGTAATCATAGTGAATGTGCTGTTCATTTATATTTATATTTATTGATAAGCCTATGGCTATTCAAAAAATGTCACTGTTTTTCTTCAAATGCATGAAAGTCCTTTTTATACGTTTTTAATTGGATACAGAAATTAACCTCCAAATACTTACAAAATTTTATCTTTGAGCTATTGAATAATACTTAGATCATTTCTAATTTTTACAAATTGGTTGATATTGTACATATTAATAGTATTTTATTCTAATTATATTTGTAATTTAGGTACATTTATTTAAATTTATTGCTTAATATGATATTTTCTAGTCATTCTACGTAGAAATTTTAAGCGTCCCGCGAAGATAATGTCAAAAATAACTTCACGTAAGAGGTCGCTTCACGGGTTCGCTGCGTGAGCGTGACATTTTGCAAAGTGCAAAGCGCAACGTAGGTGAATGTGAAAATATTTTTATCGTTCTTTGTAATTTTGTTGATTTTCTTCAATTATATTATTATATAAAATATATTGAACATTTTAAATATGGATATGTGAAGAGTAGAAACAAGGTGAGGTATTACACAGTGATTAGTGATGTCAAATATCGCCACAAATTTTTCCAGTTATTTGCGTAGAAAAAGTGTGCACAAATTCTTTGTCAGCATGAATGTCATTATTTCCTACATATTAAAATAATTTTTTTGATTCTGTCGTGCATGTTTCGTAGCGTCTTAACAATTTGATGAAAAATCGCGAGTGGGTGGTTATCTCAAATACACCGTTACTATTGATTGAGTTGACGGAAGAAAGAAAAATATGTTAAAAAATAACCATTTGTGTGTAACAACAGTTTTTTTCCAATTATAGGAACTTTGGGGCTGGAAATCGACGGGCATTGCCATCGTGAGCTTGTAAAGGTCACACACAAAGGTAAGTTTTTTTGTTTATTGTTGACCTCAGTAGATTAGCATCTGCCATGTCCCAATTTATACATTTCAGTATTCATCATTTTGTGAAATATACATTTCCGAATCATACACATGATTCTATATTAAACAAAGGTTAATTGGTTTATTATTCCTTATTCTTTGTGTCTATAAGCACTTGTATATCTAAAAGATGGTTACTACACCTATATGAAAGGCAAACATTCCTTACACTCAATTAGCAATAAAAATAGGTTTGTTGATATTGGGTTGGTAACATTTCATTGAAATCCAGATATTTTATTGTAGTTACTGTTAATATTGATTAAAGTAACATGATTCCTAACTGAAGTTTTTCCTTTTTTTAGTTTGGGTTTTTCTGTATAAAAAACGCATGTTTATTTATAAAAGAATAAATGATTGCTTTTAATGAAAATCTGATGTTTGAGAGTATATACCCTCTCTTATCGGAAAACTTTTTTGTCTACATCTGTACCGACTACTTAGTTAGTACTTGATATTTTTTTCACTCGTTTTTACAGTTAACTCTCAAGATGCTCACAACACCACATTATTTTGTCATTAAATCAGTACTGAAGACGAGACAAATAAATAACTTTATTTAAGAATTAATTTAGTTTTATAGTTCAGTACTCTTACCAAATTACCTTCCAAGTTATATTATTTCAAAACTTGCAACTCTCAATTTAAGTACCATACCTAAATGGATTTTGAAAATGAAACTAGCAAGCAAAAGTTTTTTAAAACTCGTTAAATCTATTCATAGGTGCCATGTTAAATAGAATGAACACTGCGTTATTTATTTGCTCATTTTATTGTAAAATGTATTTTTCTATAGTCAATTTTTGCATTGTTAAATGTGTGGGCATAAATCGACAAATTCGTGAAAGTTACACTAATTATTTCCCACGATATTACATAATGTTCAAGCGCATTTCAAGTGCCAATATAATTAGTTGTCTTCTGAATGGTCAAGTGAGTTTTTTTGTTACACTTTACCAGTGCAATGTCACTGTTTTAATATGTGAAAGCTAAAAAAAAATATACGTATGTAGTTATAATTATACACCTGTATATAGTATCAAATTTTATTAAATAGGTATCTATCTTATTTCCAAAATTATGTTTATCTTGCCCTTGCCTATTGTGTGTACTCTATGTTCACTTATTTTCTACTTTAAGTGCCTGTAATGTATTGCACGCTATTTATTATGTTAACGGAAAACAATGAAAATATAACTTTAATATTCGATATTTTAAATGACCGATATGAAACTGTTGACAATTCAGTACATATTATTATTGATTACTAAGCTTGACGTATTTTACAGCGTTTTCTTTTCTTTATTCTGCAAATAAATTTAATATAGAGTACATTATTATTGGGTTATATACAAGGTCGGAAAGTCCCCATGTTTCATCGGCCGTTACGTGAAAGCCATAAAGTAAGTCGTAGAAATCCGTGCGATAGAGAAAGATGGCTATAATGAAGGCGTCTAATAGTCACCGCCCATTTCGCCCTTCCACAAATAAGAAGTGGATCTTATTTGTGGAAGGGCGATATGGGCGGTGACTATTAGACGCCTTCATTATAGCCATCTTTCTCTATCGCACGGATTTCTATGACTTACTTTATCGCTCTCACGTAACGGCCGATGAACCATGGGGACTTTCCGACCCTGTATACTATGTGTCTCAAACTCATGGCGTCTTCTGTAATTTCTTGAGTTGGTGAAAGGGATATTTAGCGAAGATAGAATATCCATCCATACCATTTTTACCCACTTATTGCTTATCAAAATTTGTACAGATAATTTTTTTCCAAACTTTTTTCAATAATTGGGAATGTGAGACAAACGGTATTCACGTTTATATGCTCGTTTGTGTATTATTACGAATATAAAATATGATTCAAATAAGCCATTATACATTTACAGTGAATATTTTTTAGAGTACGTGATTGCGTTTTCAGCGCACTTTATTTACAAAATTTTATTACTTATTTGTAAAGCAATCCGTATTGTATGTATTGAACTATCCATTTTCATTACCATTACCATTCGTCATTCCGGTGGGCAAATGATATATTTACTTATTCAGTTGTACAGAAAATTCTATTTAAAACGCTGTATTGTGAAATTTGAGATGAAGAAACTTGAAACAAATGCTTAATTCTCGGTATGAACATTATGAACATCGAAGTCCGAAATTGACGAAATATGATACCTGGTGATGACTTCAGTTAAAACTAAGAAGTTCGATCTATTTTTAATTGTAAATCAGACATTCGATGTTGCGGAACAATAAATTAATTGATGTTTTTTTTTGCGGTATTTTAACAATGAAACAATTTCGCAAAAAAAATATTGCACGCAATTTTTGATGTGCCTATCTATATTCAAGGGGCCAGTAAATTCAGTTATCAAAGTTTTATGTATTTATATATTATGCATTGTTTTTTACAATTGTTTACTAGCTTTGGTTTCGATATACATATTGTAAACATTACTGTTAGCATTGTTTGTTTAAATTAAACAAGTATAAAACTAAAGCTGTCCGTCTTAATGTTATTTGAATTTATCGCTTTTATTGAAAGCAGTATTAGCTAGCTACAAGAAAATGGATTTTATTTTATGAAATCATTTCTAGTGTGCATTGAAATTTGAATTAAGTGCAGTAAATTGCATAATATGCCCTTGATACATCATTTAGCCAAATTTACTTAACCCAGAAACCTCTACCGTCGAATTCTCATGTTTGTTTTGTAGTGTTAACCTAGTGATACGTTAACAGTTATATTTTATTGCTCATATTCCGATATTCTACTTCTCATCTGCCTCTAAAACTGTGCATAGGTTTGAATTTGGGACAAACGAATAATTTGTAGCGTTGTACGAGTCGTCTCGATTAGCACCATTTTTTGCGCAGACAATATTTTCAGTGTGAGGACAAATTTAATTTATTAAAGAATTCGAAAATGACCACGAAATATAAACCAGAAATGTATTTTTTAAAATAATTCGTTGTAAAATATAACTGTTACTCTTCGTTTTATATATATATTTTTTTGTGGTAGGACAAAAATTATACTCTTCTCTTGAGAGGTGCAGAAGTGTCACATTTTTTATTAAGAAAAAATTACTATTTCCCCGAATTTATTACATCTTTTACAGTATTTATTTTAGTGTCACTTGGACAGAAACTCACTTTCGTTTAGAGCATGGTGAACTACATCACTGCATCAAAAAGAAATTTAAAAATTTCTCCGGGGTATGTCTGTCAAATTAATAAATGTATTAAACCTTCTCCAGATTTACGCTGTGATGGAACAGCAATAAAATATCGTGTTTGTGAAACTTTTTGTTCCTATCAGTGTAAGAACCATATTGAAAGTCATATGCATAAAAGAAATCGGCTCTTACAGCTGCCGAACAGGGTGGTTATATTTTTTTTGTTCGCGGTGTATAACATTCCGATGTACTACGATTTCGATTATTTTGGTAGAAATGTTTACCTAAATGACCATTACTGCAAAGTTGTCAACTGTATAAAATCGGAAAACTAAACGAAACTAGAGATAAGAAAAATATTAAAATATGGCATAAGTACATATTTTCTAACGCCTGATAAAGCAACATATGTTGCATTTCTTCAGTGATACCGCTACAAAAACCATTTTAATGATAGAGATAATGCTAAAGTCTACCTTTCACTTGCAACAAAATGAGAAGCTAGCAAGTTTATTTTAATATGTTTAACACGCAAATTTCGAACTCTTGTTATTATAGGTCACAGAAAAAAAAAGTACATTGTATATATTTGTACACCAAGGAAAGGAAGTTATAGGGGTTATAATGTCCATAAGAAGTAAAAATATGTTTTATTTCCTTATTTTGAATGTATTTTCAGCTTATAAGCTATCTTATATCTTGACGGGAAGTAGTTCAATAGACTGCTATAAATTTACTGAAAATTAATAAAACAGTTTTTATAAAGGGTGTTTTTTGGAAGGTTAAGGGATGATCTTACAAAAATTACCGTGGACGATATAAAAGACCAAGGTAAATGTTTATTAGTTAAAATATGAAGGTAACTACAGAACTAGGTAACTAGCTTCAAAAGAATTCAGATAAAAGATAAAATTTTGAAACTGTTCAGGAAATATATTTCATTGGGACCAAAAGAAATAAAAGATTTTTCTTTACTTTTTTATGAAAAACTTTTCATCAACCCTTTTGGTTGAGGTTAGTTCGAGGAAAATGCATCGGAATAGGAGAAGTACATCTGTGACAGAAATATATACGTTTAGAATAGTGTCCATTATTAATTTAGATTCGATTACATTAGCTGAATCCTCTGGATTGTCAAAGTACTAGTGGTCATGTTCGGAAAATCTCCGATCATATATTTCAGCATTGTGCTTTTAATTTTACTAAAGAATATTAAAAAATTGTGTACCTATGTCCTATAAATTATTTAAATTGAATAACTATTTTTTTTTTCATTCTGACATTTAAAAATTTAAATAATTAGCGGGCTTTATAAGCTATAACACCCGATTATTCTGCCCAAGGGCATTTTGTGTATGTTTATGGTAACCAAGGCGAAACAAACAAATAATAGAGAAGTGAAAATAAGATTTTAGCTCTCGGTATTTATTTTAGTCCCCCTACGCTCATTAACATGGTTTTGTAAATGCTGGAATATTATACTTTGTGAACGCGTTTTTGAAATATTAAAAATGTTTTCTTATTTTTACCTGAAGAACGTTCTCTAAAGTTAACGCTCCTCGAGGTGCACTCCCTAGTGAGGCACTTCGTATTTTGCCACTTTGTAGAGCTGCTAAATATCATTGGTTGTTTATAAAATGTTTCTTCTTCTAATTTTCGTTTGCATATGTCGCAAAACATATTTGCTTTATTTTGGTTCTTAACAATCAATTCTGATTGAGAAGAATAAGTAAATACTCAATTATTTTTAGTTCAATGGGGCTGTTTATTATTAATTAAGAGTTATTTGTGTGTTGTCATGTTTCACAACGTATGTTGTTGTTACATTACTTTGCAATTTTGTGTTATCTAGTAAAGATTCATTATTTTTTTTATACATACGCACAATAGGCTGTCCGGCTTTAGTGACAAATCGCTAAAGCATGTGATGATACCATTAGATAGTACCTATAACTTAATAACTTGCACTCTAGATTTTTTTCTGGAAAGTGCGCATCACCAAAAATGTTTGTTGCTTTCATGTGATTGCCTGATTAAATTAAATTTCGTCTGATGATAACATTAAGTTGGAAAACGAACAAGAGTATTGCTGATAACAAATACACTTCCAAAGATTAGCAGTCTCGTCAAAATAACGGTATCTTATCAGTAAAAATCCTTCACTTGCCGTCGACCTTTTAGGTTAGGCTAAATTTTCAGTGAATTAGGTATTTAGTTATTTTTTACTCTACCGGAGAAGCAACCCGTATCGATTCCCATCAGACACTAAAGAAATATGAATTTTGTACCTTACACAAATAATTAATAAGTCAAGGTCAACCCATTTGGAGCGGGTCCAAAAGTTAAATGAAGATTGATATATCGTCGGGGAGCGCGTTTTGGGTTTTGCAGTTTTATTTTAATTTTTGGCATAGCCGTATCTGCGTCTTGGCAGTGCGCGTATAGCGGCTTAAAAAGATGAAGCAAGAGAATCGAAGCCTTCATGTGGGGTTAACATTTTCACAGTAAAGTAATATAGCCAAAGCGGTATTTCTTGGGATTCTTGTAAAGTGTACAGAGTGAGGCAAAATTACTTGACCACGTTTTAAAATCAGTCGACGGCCAGATTGTCCAAGAAACTAAGAACGCTCAACCAGATTGTTAAATATTTAACCCTCAACTGGTATCAGTATATGTACTTGAAATCACATAACTGATATTGTGGGATATCTTAGTACCCCAAAACAAATATGCATATTTTTCGCTATAGAAAAAAAAAATTAAAAATATAATTTGGCTGATCATATAAGTAACGGAAGATACAAAAAAACTTGTAATATTTATTTATTTAGAAAAAAAAAACATACTATTAAACACAAGCGGAAGCTTGAACATGGAAAATATCAAATTTTTAAAAATCTGAATACTGAAATTGCACTCCAAAAGAAAATTTCAATCAGAAATCTCTTTATTAAGGATTGCCACTAATTCCTGCAACAATAATCATTTATTGGATTGGATGAATACAATTTTTGACAAGCAAATATCTACTTTTCTAAAAATAATTATGCTTTTTTACATAATTTTATTTTTACCTTTCGAAACATTCTTGACAAACTACTTTAACATTAGAATGATCTTTGCAGATGAATTTTTGGCATATGTTATAAAAGATTTTTTTTCCTTGAACAAAAGTGGCATTGACTGTTTTCGGTCTGTTCCCCTGGGCTCAAAGTTCTTTTATCTCCTTGAATAACTCGTCATTTTAAAATTTGGTCTAAAAAATTTGTCCTCTTAACTGATATTGTTCTATTCTAATTTTCTGGTAAAATATTTTACTAAAAAATGTCCACTTTTAACCACTTATTTTACATCAGTCAACGAAAGATTACCTGGAGCAACAGAAAAAAAAATGCATTATTTCTAGGTTTACATAGCAAAACATTTATGCTGGGGCATCGAAACCAGTTCTCATGGTTAAAATCATCAATGTTAATATTCTGGCTGATTTTCAACCATTTTATAAAACATCCAACTTAAGTGCCGCCAGACTATAATAGGTAGAACGTGTTTGAATCATTTGTTGTTTATCTAATTTGATTGATTGAACTGGTTTTATTTACTCGTTTAGCCGTTACCGATTTTAATTATATTGTTTTATAACTGTTTATTCATTGTTTAAATTTAACTTTTCATGAGATCATATTAGGTATGCTTACTTAAAAAAAAACAAGATTTTCGAAAAGAAACGTATTTAATGTTTTTGGACATTTCATCCGTAGGTGCAGTTGTTAGTAATAATATAAGTGGTAAATATGAAATAGTAACTTTTGTTACAATAGATAGATATAGCAAAATAGAAACCAAAATACTAATAATAAAAAAAATACTTGAGGTTAAAATTATTAATGAATAAATTAATGAATTTTGACTTATATTCCAATATGGTGGGTAAGGGAATTAAAAATTTAAAAAAATTCCCTGAAAAACTAAGAAGTTTCTTCGAAAATTAATACCTTTGTAGTAATTGTTCCAAAACATTACTGCACGGAATAATTTCGAGAATAATTTATTTTCTACATTCTCGCAATGAGAGTTTGCATAGTCTTACCTCGGTTACTTTCTCCTGAAATAATCGGACGATTAGCAGCTGTGCATTTGATGACTGAAACCGTCCTCTGCAGTATTTCGTTCGCCTTTAATGCTCTATGCAATTTCATGAAATATGTTTACTATTTCCGTTATTTTTGGCAGGCCGAGGTTCTGGTGAATAATCGGGACCCCGTTAGAGCACTCGGTTCAGGATTCGCAGTGCATGACATGCAAATGTCTCAAAATAATATAATTAGCTAAAAATAGACTTCGAATAAATAGAGAAAATCGAGGATAAAATGTAGGCCCTTGGGTTTGAAAACCGACTAAGTATAAATAGTTCGTTAATCCAAAGGTATTGTACCTATTTACTGGTTAATTTTAACTTAGGTCCATGTTATATATACCTTTTAAAATTACAAGAATTAATTCCTCATTGAAAAAAATAGTATCTTTGCTCTACAGGGTGCTAGTGAATTACACTTTAATGGTGGAATCGGAAATCAATTCCCTAAACAAAATAATGGATTTCGAACTTTAAAAAAAGCGAGATAATTTCTGAACAGTGGATATGCCCCCAAAATAATAATAAGTACCTAACGTATTTGGTAGGTTTTGGACAATACAATATAAGTTTTGTATTATTTTCCTGAACAAATGTAGTAGCTTACTTTTTTAACATATAGCACGCTTCTTTTGCATGACTGGTTAAAATGATGGAACAAAATTCTACCAATTAAAAGACTCCTCTACAGCGTATTAAATTTTAATTTCAAAATTCTGAGTTCGTAAGATATTCTTCACTTCGTTCAAAACTTAAACGTTATGTGCCTTGAAAATGAAGCCTTTTGAGACAAAAGTTTATAGAGTATATTTATTTTTTAAATAACGAATCCATCTCTGCAAGTTCAGAAAATCAAATGAGCATACACTACTTCACATAAAAACTAACGCTCCGTTAATAATTAGCCTCAATTTCAAAGTTGATTTCCTTTTGAACAGCTGATCTGAGCTTAATTTTTAATTTTACATTCATGTATTTCGTTTAATAACGTCAGAAAGAACATGAACTTCGAAATTGAGGTCAGTTTTTAGAGGGGTGCTAATTTTGATGTGCAATGTATTTTTCAATTTATAAGATATACTCTGATAATTTACATAGGAAGTAGTAAAATAATGAGGCAGGTTTAAAAAACAACATCTGTATGTTTCTAGATGTTTTATTTCTTTATAAAAGCGGAGCAAATCGCATTAAAACTTGAATGAATTACAAAGGAAACCTTCAAACGTGTACATTCAAGTAAGTGAGTGATTTAAGCCGTGCGGCCTTATAAGGGATACGGTCAAACACTTTTATTTTTTCTTGACGGTTCAGTGCACCTTTTCGTACGATCGTCACCCACTACCGTCTTTGGTCATGCTTCCAATGACAATTTACCAGTCGATAATTATATTTGTTTTATGCTCCAATCCTAAGCAACAATTAGTAATAGATATTTGCCAAATGGAGTAAGCATCCTGCACTACAGCTCTCTCTTCCGTTTTTTTTAATGGTTATAGTAAAGAGGAACTAAGAGATAAGGTACTTAGTACATCGGTTTTTATACCGTGAAATTCTAAAGTAGATTTTAAAATCTTGTGTCAGTTAATACGGTTTTTGTTGAAAACCATAGTTTTTTAAAATTTAACGAGTCGGTTCTTATGCGGGACACCCTGTATACAGGGTAGTCTCGCGAGAAACTACACAAAATGTATATTTTTTATGTTAATTTAGGGATCAGGACGAACTGTTTCCTATTTTTTTTTGTGTTACATGATCAGTAATGAACAGTTCTGAGATTATCTTTTGATATTTGCATCACTAATTGTAAGTAGATAAAAAATATTTTAATTATATAGAATGTTTTCTAAATCTATTTCATAACTTTCGGCGGGTTTTTCCAGATATAGGGTGTTAAAATTAAAACAACATATAACATTTACTTAAGATGATGAAACGTGAACTAACAAATACCGCATCATACGGATTGTGTTCTGGTAGTAGTTGTAGTCGCTCATGTGCATCCAGTGTACGAAGTGATACGTCAAATACTAACCTGGCGAGCTTGGTCGTAAATCAGAGATCGCCTCCAAGAAACAAGTAAACAACAGTGGCGCGTACAGAGGTAAAATATAGTACATACGTGGAATTTAAAAACAAATTACATTTAAAATAAATAGTTTGAGAATAAAGGAGTTTTTGTAGGAACAAGGGTTCATCCCTTCGTAATGCATAAAAAAATTATTCAATTTCTAAACCCCTTAAAACCGTATTGCACTGAATCGCTTGAGAGGCAATGATTTATTACTTTGCATCAAATATGATCCTACTATAGGCAATAGAGTTACCTGATCTAAAATTAAGGTGAATTTAATTTAAATAGCATATTTTCGGAAAATTGTAACTTATCGGGTTATTAACCCGAAACTATAATAGTGTCATTAACGCAAATCTTTAAAGGTAAAGTAAATACATACCAACATCCAAATATTCATGCTTCAGAACCTATACAGTTGGTGGCAGTTGGTTCAGAAAGTACGGTTAAAGTATAGATTTTTTTGAATAAATCGCAACGCGTCGAATGTGCACATGGATATTTCAATTGAAGAAATCCTTGTAAGTAAAATAACTAAGTTAAATGATGGTGATTTGATTATATACAAAACAAAAACGTGAACATTATTTGGGAGGCTACAATTAAGTATAAAAATGATTTCAATTATGACTTCAGAATCCACATTAGTGTAGAACCAAATAATTACTTCCTTAATTATAAAATGACTTAATTATCCAGAATCACATTGTTTTAATCCAATTAAGTGAATTCTTCGCTCATTGATTTCAACAATAAAAAAACAGGATGAGAAACTTTTTATACGTCAAATCGCCACAGGTAGGTATATATTTATTACAAGTCCATAAAAGGCTAATTGTTCTTTCCGGAGTACTTATATTGTGATTTTCTTCTGATTAAATTAATTGGCAGCAATAAATAATAAACATGTAGGTGCTCATGAATTTGTTTATATTTTCAACTTTTAAGAATCTTTACTCTGGAATTTTTTTTTTAATTAACAGCCGGTTTCACTTTAAATTTTCGCGAGCCGACACTGACTAATGATTTTGCTTATTTATTAACACAAATATTTTCAATGTTCAATCATCGATGTTATTGACCGTTTAAGTGATAAACGAACTTCAAGTTTGTTTTTTTATAACAGGTGGATTTCCGTTTGTATTTCAATAGCTTGATTTAGAGGTATTTGTTTGACAAATATATTGGGTTGATTTAGTTCAGATGGTAATCAGATAAGTTTTGTGTTTGTTGTGAAATAACCAAATGTAATATTAAAGTCACTGGAAAATGTAACGTCAATCAACAATGTGTGCTAAATCAGGGGAATAAGGAGGTTATTGGAATTCCAACTAGTTTTGCATGTTTTGAGCATAACGAGGAAACGTATTATTGTGGATAAGCAAGACCTTTGTCGGTAATAAACTGTCTCCGTCTTGAAAAAATTTAAATCAAGGAAAAGGCCTCTGACTGCCGCGTATTTGCACACGCACTGCATCAAGGATGGTCACAAGTAAATGCTGCTTTGTTACAATAAATATAGATCAAAATGATTTCAGTTATCTGATTAAATTCTCTAATTTTAATCAACCAATATTTAAAGACATAATTTTAAATAACAAAAACAGATTAAAACAGTTACAACTATATTATATTTTTGGAATTTGTTAAAAAGAAATAGTAAGTAAACCTGATTGATCATTGTGGCGAAAAGTCATAGATTTCCGGAAAAATTAGGTGTCGGAACCAAACCGGTTTTTTTTTAGGAAAAAATAAGCTTGTTAAAACGTAGGATATATAAGGTTCTAGACGCAGTTTTTGCTAATACAAATAATATATTATTACTGAAAAAATAACCTTTAGAAATTATTTTATTAACAAAATCACTAGACTATTTCTGCCATTAGAAAAAGTTGATAAATATTCTGAATATGTTCAGAACGACCAAAAGTAAACAGCGTTTTCTTTCAATTTTTACCGTAGCGAGGGTTTTTTCTTTTTTTGTAGTAGTAGTTGTAATTATTGGTATAGGTTTGACAAGTATAGTTGGTATAGTAGGTTTATTTTAATAAAATACGTTTTTGAGACAATAAAAGAGAAACAACTACAAAAATTTATTAGTACAGTAGCCAGATTATTACGTTTTGTTTCTCTTTTATCTGTAGATGGCTGATCCAGATCCAGAGACCCTACTGGAATGGCTGAACAGCGGCCTGGGTGATGAGAGGGACATGCAGCTCATCGCATTGGAGCAGCTCTGCATGCTGCTCCTTATGTCAGACAACGTAGACCGTTGTTTTGAAAGTTGTCCACCCCGCACTTTCCTACCTGCCCTCTGTCGCATATTTCTAGATGAACAGGCACCCGAAAATGTTCTGGAAGTCACTGCACGCGCCATCACCTATTACTTGGACGTGTCCGCAGAGTGCACCAGGAGAATCGTCGCAATAGATGGCGCCGTTAAAGCTATATGTAACCGTCTCGTAGTAGCTGAACTATCGTCTAGGACTAGTAAAGATTTAGCTGAGCAGTGTGTTAAGGTAAGTTGTAAAAACACTAGTTATAAGAAGGCACTCGATATTTTAAAGAAAATAATTAATAAGAATTTATATTCTAAACAACTTACAGTTCATAAGGCGAAGGTGTCTGTGGTTTTCCAAAAAGGATACAAAGTAATTAGTTTATATGTAGTATGTAGTCAATATGCAGATGGAGACACGTTTTATTAATTTAAAAATCAATAGAAAAGCTTCGTATAGTCATAATTAATATGGACTACATGAAGTTGCTAACTTGACTTCCTAATGGGAAATTTCAGAACTACATATGACATTTTATTAGGTTGTTCCACTCTCAAGCATTTTTAGATGGACAATAGTCCATTTGTCATATATTCATAGGAACTGACAACCTTCTACATCATTAATGAAGCAGTAAGTGAATTTAGAGACTCTTATTTTTGCAGGTATTAGAATTAATATGCACTAGAGAAGCGGGCGCCGTTTTCGATGCTGGCGGTCTAAGCTGCATCCTGCCCTTTATCCGGGACAACGGTCAACGTGTACACAAAGACACTCTCCATTCAGCCATGGCGGTCGTGTCCAGGCTATGCACCAAGCTGGAGCCGGCCGACGCCGAGCTACCTACTTGCGTTTCTGCACTTAGCACTCTGTTGCGGCACGAAGACTCCCACGTCGCGGATGGAGCTCTGAGGTGTTTCGCCTCCGTGGCAGATAGGTTCACCAGGAGGGGAGTCGACCCCGCACCTTTAGCACAACATGGTAAATACTTTGTTAGGAATTTTAGTGTGTTTTATAAAATGTGGTCATCTTTCAGGATTAGTTAATGAATTGCTGAGTAGATTATCAAACGCTGCCGGACCGTCAACGGCAAGCGGCACCCAGAACACACCGGGAAAAGCTTCCTCTACCAATAACGCCGCTGCGGCAGCTCCAGATTCCAAAGCCAACGCCGCTTCCGTTTCGACAATTATCAGCCTTTTGTCGACGCTTTGTAGAGGTTCACCTACAATTACACACGTAAGAACTTCAATAATATTCCCTTGACCAACTTTTGACGTTATTGTTTTCAGGATTTATTAAGATCGGAACTGTTGGATGCTATAGAGAAGTCATTGAAGGGAGACGAGCGTTGCGCTCTAGACTCAATGCGATTAGTGGATTTGCTATTGGTGCTATTATTCGAAGGGCGTAGGGCTTTAGGTAAATCGGGGGGATCTTCCGGACAGCTCATGTCTAGGATAAGACGTATGGATTCGGCGGCTGAGAAATCGCACAGGCAACTCATAGACTGCATCAGATCGAAGGACACCGACGCTTTGATAGAGGCTATCGAAAACGGAGGAGTAGAGGTAAGTTCAATGATCAATGAACATGTTTGTTTATAAATTTATATACTGTTTGTTTTCTAAAATAATTTATCTTATTTTTTATGTTTGTCTGGTGCTTATATTTCGATATGTTTATTTTTTTGTTTTCGAACAGTTAAAATATTGACTTGATTTATCAAAATTTTATATTTGATATTACCTTTCTAAAACTTGATAGATTTTTGTATGAGAAAGTGAAATATTAATATTTTTACGTATTCTACTGCATATTTTCCTTTTTCTCAATTGACTTCATACGGACCCTGTATATTAGGTGAATTTCATGGACGACGTAGGCCAAACCCTTCTCAACTGGGCATCGGCCTTTGGCACCCAAGAAATGGTCGAGTATCTGTGCGAAAAAGGCGCAGACGTCAACAAGGGCCAGCGCAGCTCTTCCTTGCATTACGCCGCTTGCTTTGGTCGTCCTGCGATAGCCAAAGTTCTGCTCCGTCACGGTGCTAATCCCGATTTAAGAGATGAGGACGGCAAAACACCTTTAGATAAGGCGAGGGAAAGGGCGGACGAAGGGCACAGAGAAGTCGCCGCGATATTACAATCGCCCGGCGAATGGATGATACCCGTAGATAAAGACAGAGCTAGAAAATCGGAATCTGACAGTGAGGACTCCATCGAACCACGTGGAGACCCTGAGATGGCCCCCGTCTATCTGCAGCGACTCCTGCCCGTATTCTGCACCACGTTTCAGTCGACGATGTTGCCCAGCGTCAGAAAAGCGAGCTTGGGGCTCATCAGGAAGATGATACATTACATCCAGCCGAATCTGCTGGAGGAACTGTGCTCGTTGGAGTCCAGCCCCAATTTCGGCACCCAAGTCGTGGAGGTCATCGCCACGGTGTTGGATAACGAGGTAGGTTACATACTATTGTTGTGAATAAGGGAACAGGAAAAATTTCCTAGTTTGCAAATGAATTTCTCGCCTGCTTTAAACGAATACAGTTTGTCAGTATGTTTTTACTTTTTATTATTGTAATAATGTTTATCATATTGTGCATTATTTGGTGCATACTTTCAGGTTTCAAATTTTATTCTGATTTATCAGCTAAATACCTAACAATTTTAAAAACAAAACATCAATGCCTTCTGTTGTAACCACTTCCTGTTTTAAATTTATTGGTATAAGTACAAAAAATATTTTGCTTATTTGGATAATATTACTAAGATAATATCTATAAACAAGGACAATAGGACCAGTTCCATCACAGCACGTAAATGAGCAGTTTCATCTCTTATACCGCGCTTAGACCTCATTCAGCTGTTTTCAGTGCTCTTGGATGGAGATGCGCTGATCAGGGCCTCAATAAAAAAATTTCACTTGTGCAGGAAGAAGTAACCTAAAATATTTTTTTTTGTGGAAGAAAAGTAAGAGGATGATATTATTCAGACTTTATTAACCATGTTTTTAAGTGTTCAAGAAATATGTTTACTTGTTTCACGAGGTATGTTGAATTTGAGACGATCTTCTGCTTGTAGTGTAATTGACCCAAATTTTAATGTGGAAAAAACTGGAAAATTTTCTCTTAATCTACATGAGTATTAGACCAGGGCGGATCTGTTTCGAGGTGGATGTAAGAGGAGGCAAGCAATTTTTTTCTGGACTACCTTCAATACAACTCACATAATAAATATATAGATCCTTAGAACTGGGCGAGGTCTGGAACATTTTCAAAATTACAAAAATGTTTAAAAATTTTCAAAAATACCTATTTTATCGGAGTTTTTTATTTATATCTTGGAACCTATGCATTTTGGAAGAATTTTGCACAATATTGTAAGTTAAAAATGTTTAAATTTATTACCGATGTTACAAAATAGCAATAATTGATGAAAGAAAAGCAAAATAATCAAGTTTTTTGGATAATTTTTTTAAATATTTTAATTGCTTTGAGGGCATTCTAATTTTGGTAAAAAAAAACTCTAGAGTATAATGTAACAACACACCAAATTTAATTAAAATCAGTTAGATAGTTTTCATAAAATATATTTTTTTAATTTTGAAAAAATTTTTTCGAATTTTCAAAATGTTGCACAGCCTCAAATAAAGCATCTAGATACTTGAAAAATGTTTCACATAGAAAAGACCGCCCCAACCTTTCAAATGGTTTTTGAAAAATTTAAATGGGTTGATTAGCACGGCCACAGTAAATTTTTAAAGTTTACACTTTTTTTAATTTTTAAACAATTAGATTACATTTATCAATTTTCAACTTAGTTTTTTTCAAAAATTATAATTTTAAAGTACTGTTTTTTCTTAATTTTATCTGTATTTAACAAAAAAATTAATTTCCAAATAAAATTTTTTTTCTTAATTTGTTTAAACAAAAATTATTTAAATGATTGTAATAATAAAAACTAATTTGCAAATTGATAAATGTAATCTAATTATTTAAAATTAAAAAAAAGTGTTAACTTTAAAAATTTACTGTGGCCGTCCTAATCAACCAATTTCAATATTTCAAATACCATTTGAAAGGATGAGTGGTCTTTTCTATGTAAAAAAATTTTCAAGTATCTAGATGCTTTATTCGAGTCTTTGCAACATTTTGAAAATTCGAAAATTGTTTTACAAAATTTTTTTTAAGATTATTTTTCCAAACTGTCGCTTTCAATAATTAATTTAAAACATTAAAACGTCTTCGATAAAGGAATGTGCAATGGAATGGAATGGAGTGTGTAACGGGAAAAATTTAAAAAAAATAAAGAACGATTTTATTGTCTTAAGTTTTCTATCGAACAAAAATTAAAAATGTTTTTCAGTAAGTCTAAAAATGATGTTTTTTTTTATTTGTCTATTAGTTGCCAAGAATCATATTTTGCTGAATGTAGACTAATAATTTAAGGTCATATATATTTTTTAAAATATTTGTTTAAAGCAGGCGAGCGTAAGGAGTATTTTTTGCTGTTTTGGGACTTGTTCAGTAGGCCTTTGTAAGACAGCATTGCTTGCCTGATAATGGCAAAATTTTACAGATGAGTTATTGCTGGCCCGTCACTTCTCGTAGCGTCGCCGTCTCACCCTTAAGTTTATTTGTTCGCTCGATACGTGCTTACGTGCATGATAGACGTGTTATTCCATATCACTCTCTGGTCAGTTTAACTGCTTGTCGCTATGCCCTTTTTTAAGTCGTTTCCTCAGCTTAGAAAACTTTTTACATGTTGCATCTCTGTTATTTTAGAATTCCGTAGTATATCTGAAGTGTTCTCAAATTAATTTGCCTTTATAGTTGAATCGTAAAGTACATGTTTGAAGTCATATTATTTTTTGTTGATTTAAAAATCAAATAAATTTTTTATTATTTCGTTATTACAATTTTTTTTATGTACAGATGTACAATCCAGTAATAAAATTCAAGATTCTTTTTTATTTTAAAGGAAAAGTTCCTATGAACATGTGTTAACAGGCTTAGTTTCCGAGAGACAACAAATTGAAAATAGCGCTTAAAAGTATTTGTTCCACAAAAAAAAATAAATAAGAATACAAAAAAAGTGTATTAGTTTATTTGCAAGTACAATTTTGATAAAGATATTTTGTATTAGGAAAAAAACATTTTAGAATAACACCTTAAAAAATAAATCTTTACCAAAAGAAAAGAGGCCGATTTGATATTAATCTAAGACTTGGGAGAATAGGACATCAGTCTACATTTTTTTTAATGTACTATCGGTGACTTCATTAATTTATTTTGCGATTACATGGATTTGCTATGGCACGTCACTGATACCAGTCTGGTTTCATTAATCTCATTTAGGATATTTCGAAATATTTGCCTAAATGCGATGTTTTTCAGAAGTTTTAATATCTTCTATCTCAAAAACTAATTCTTTTAAAACCTCTGTTAATAGAAACTTTTCTCTCTCTCCCACCCCCCCCCCCCCCCAAAAAAAAAAAAAAGTAAGGAATTGCGTATTTTTTTTTATTGCAAGCCGAGACATTTTTTTAACAAATTGCAAAATAATGACGCTGGAAAATTTACCGATATAATTGCTTCTATTATGGTTCTGGTATGTTTACAAAAATCTCATAGAACACCAAAAAATTAGATTTTTCCTATAGACTATGGGCCTGTTGTCTTTTGTTTTTTAGATACAAGGCGACAAATGATATTTCCAAATAAAATTTTAGTTGCTTCTTTAAAAAAAAAAATGGGGACAGTATACAGACAGAACTGCAGATAAGTTTCTGAAAGTGCTAAACTTGACCTAAACCTATTTATTTTCATGCAAGGAAGGTGCCTCTGAAGTATGGCTCATTAGTTTCCAAACAGTTGGAATAGAAACTGGTTTAACATAAGAGTTAATTTCATTTTCTCAAAAAGCGTTTCATCACTCAAAAATTTATCTGCACTAAACTACATTATTAAAACAAAAACAATTGATTTAAAAAATTCATATTTGAACCCTGTCTCAAACACAAAAGACGATGGACCTCTATGGTCCATACAAAAAGATCTTTTTATTTTTTGATGTTCCACCTGAATTTATGCTACTTTTTTCCAAAACACCCTGTATTAGTGATTTTCCATAAATACTCTTTTTCGAGATGTCTCATTAAAAAAAATTAAATCATTCTGTATCATTATTAATTTTTTAAATAATTAATCATATTCATCATCTAGTTTATTTTTTGTTTTTTCTTTTTGTATGTCATACATTTTTATATTACCAAACAAAATTTGAATTAACTTGGGTATAAACTATACCATTTTTGTTTGTACTTATACATAGTTTTATCTTAATAACAGATATGCAATTATTTATTAATTTTGAAATATTTTTTAAAGCTTTGCTGTGGTTTTATTTTTCACAATTCTTTTTTTTTGCAACTTCTAAATTGGTAAAAGATATTTGAAAATTTTAACTATTAAATTTCACTATTTTATAATTCTAAATATACGTTTTGTTTTGGTTTTTTTTTCGCTACTTGAAAGTTTGCAGTACACAGTCACCTTTTTTACGCTTTCATACACTGTCCTAGAGAAGCCTGTTGCTTTTACTTTTCCCAAAGAAGATTATCTTATAACCGTAATGCGTCTATATCCTTGCTCTAGGAGGACGAGGATGGCCATTCTATCGTCTTGTCTATCATACAAGATCTTATGACAAAATCGCAGGACATATTCTTAGATCATTTTGCGAGATTGGGAATTTTCACTAAAGTTCAAGGCTTAGCCGGTCCGCCGGAAGCACAAGACAACGATGAGAACGAGCCAGTCGTAGAAGGTATGTGAAAATTCGTAACAACGTTTCCGAAGTCGTGAAAGTATGCATTAACGTTTTACAGAAACGAGTGAAACAAGTCAAATCGAGGATGCGAAGGAGATCTTGCCCGGCAAGGCCTACCATTGGAGGGACTGGTCGGTGTGCCGCGGCAGGGACTGCCTCTACATCTGGTCGGATGCCGCCGCCCTAGAATTATCAAACGGATCAAACGGCTGGTTCAGATTCATACTGGATGGCAAACTTGCAACGATGTACTCCAGCGGGTCTCCGGAAGGCGGAGCTGACACTTCGGGTAAGTCGCTCGAGTTCACCTGCAGAGATGCATGGTTATTTTTTTTTTGTTTTGCATAGTAAAACGCCTAGTACATATATTTTTTTTGGCTTCCACACTTCTCATCTAAGCAATCTTGATTTGCTTCTGATGTCTATAGATGTTCAATCCATAGGGATTATATGGTAAATTAGCAATTCAGCCCTTTAGTTGTGTAAGTCGTTAGAGTAGGAGAGTTGTGTGTTTTTTTCTTTTCACGTTGTCACATACGTTTTACCATGTAACTTACTATGGAAAAAAGTTAACCCCTAATCCTAGTGGAGTGATTTGCGAGTGATAAGAAATGAATTTGTGCATAATTTAGTTTTTGTATTTTTTTGGTTTTTGTAACTTTAAAATTAGTAAAGTATAAATTTAGGAAATTTTTGTTTTTCCATCAAACGTTTAAAGTAATTTGGAAACTTTTAGACTGGTTTATTTTAACAAATAAATTGTGATTATTTATATATAATTTTTTTTAGTCAAAATTTTGCACAAATTCGTATGATGATATTAATAACTAATATTTCCTTTCATATTTTACTTAGAGAAAGGATAATTGTGTATTTTAATGACTAATCTTTTGCGGTATTCGTAAATAAAACGAATTATTTCACTTGTGCGGAATATATTTGCTACTAGAACTTAATGTACAGTGTGAGCCAATTCCGATATCTTTTGGGGGAATTTCTTTTTTTTCTTGAAATGGACAAAAAGTAGGTGAGATGTCTTGGGCTCAGTGTTCCAGAAAAATTGAATAGTAAAGACCAAATTCTGATATCTTCAGTCGTTTTTCATTTTAGATCTTTTATTCGTGATTTTTTATTTCTGTAAATTTTTTGTAAAATTTTGTGACCTGTAGCATTGTAAGGCTCTGAGATTCCACATGATTGAACATTTCAAAGGATCCTTCTAAAATTTCAGTTTTAGAAACTAAAAACAAAAAAAAATAATTTGAGGAAAAAACTTCATTCATTTTATACGAATTCTTAAAGCTTAAGTGGTTACAAGTGATAATTTCAAATATTTTTGAAATTTTATGCAAAATTTTTTATTTCAACAATATATAAATTTTGTGAAATTTAATAAAATTGGTTACATGTGAGATATTTTTCTGTAACTTATGGATTTTCAGTTATAAGTTAAACTTGTGTTTCTTTAAATGGGACATCATATATACACAGTGTACCTAAAAGTCAAGGTCAAGCTAGCAGGAGATGATAGGCCGTCCAATAACTGGCCAGAATAACTAAATTCAGGCTTAGCAAAGTTATTTGACATAATAGAAGAAAATCAGTAATGTAAAACCCTATATCTCTTAAAGGAATCAAGATATGAAAATGTAATTTTCCGTTATTTTTTTTTTTTTTTTTCGAAAATAGGGATTTTGCCAGCTCGAGAAATTCTAGAAACTTCCAAGAAGTGTTAAAGTTGGCCTACTTTGTACACAATCTAATCACTTACTTATTTTTATCATAGCTTTTAATTAGCTTGACTTTGAACATTTATTTGAAATATTCAATTTACAAATTAAGGAACACAAAATTCTTGTGCTTCGGAAGGATTACATAATGCTGAAGAGTGTTGCGGTTTAACTAATAACTGATCAAATTTTTAATGTAGAATATAAACAGCCTGTTATTTTTTATAAAGTGTAGCTGAAATGTGTTCCATACTCCTGGGGTACTTTGGTTAAACTGTTTCTTGTAAAAGTTATACATTTCAAACCCCATTTTTTTGTGTTGTTTTTTCGTTATGTTTGCTGTGTGCAACCGTCATGTTGATTTGTCTGTCTCGAATTTAGGCAAGAGCCGGGCCGCGGACAGCCTCACCACCGAAGGTAAGACCGCTTTTTGTATTTATTTAAACTATTCCCGCAACACTTAGTCGCTAAACTGCTTCTACCCTTAGTTACTTGGCTTCGGATTTTACCCTTATTTGCCCAATTACGAATGACCCCGGTGCTTCTAATGATCCTGCTTGCAATAGGGGCTCCTTGAATTTTGACGTGTTCGGTGGATACAAATACACAGTTTTCTTAGAATTTTGTGATTTTATGCGATAGAGGATTGGAAATCAGATTGATTCAAATTTAGCAAATGTGTACAACACAACGATCTTTTTCCATTAGAAACCTGTGTATTTTAGGCCTCAGATTTAGTTAAATGAGAAATATTGTAGAAATTACATTTTTTGTTTTAACAATAGTAATTTTAATGTATTTGTTAACAAAAAAATACTACAACTCAATGATTCGGGTTGGCAAAGCCCTGACAACTATATATTCGAACATCAGTAACTTAAAAAAAAATAATATATATATTGTTTCAGGTTTATATTTTTAAACAATACCAGAGCAATAAACTTAATATATATGCTTAAACAGCTCTAAACTTGGAATACCACAATATCAAAAATATACCAGTATTTTGCCAGCAATTAATAGGTATTTGACACTATCATAATATTACCTTTTTCTCTGAAAAATTGCTTAAAGTTTCAGTTTAGTGTGTAAACATGTCAATGTTCTTTGCGGTTTTTTCTAGAATTGGGCAAAGGAAACGTTTTGCTTCTGGAAAATTCCATTTTTGAAAAATTTTTGGGAAGAAATGTTGAAAGCTTTGTGAAACTTTGAATATTCATAGTAACTTTCCCAACAAAGTTTCCGGTATGTAAGTCCAGTAACCAGTACTGGAAGTGATAACTTCGTTGGAGGGTGACAAACCAAGTTTGGGTCACAGAACTATAAAGAATATGGAAAATGTGGCATAGTTATTTTCGAAACAAGAAAATAATCATCCTGCTTAAATTGCTGCTTATTTT
Source organism: Anoplophora glabripennis (assembly GCF_000390285.2). Taxonomy (NCBI): domain Eukaryota; kingdom Metazoa; phylum Arthropoda; class Insecta; order Coleoptera; family Cerambycidae; genus Anoplophora; species Anoplophora glabripennis. The sequence continues at coordinate 111,219 of NW_019416486.1, forward strand.
CTCGATCCTGTACAATTCCAAAACGGAACATATTTCAATAATGAGATTACCCGTTATTACTAATTACGCTATGGAAAAATATATGGATGACATTTTACTCATTTTAGTCAATTTGTTTTGTCAACAAATATAATAAAATGTAGTGGTTAAAGGCTTGTGTTACCTTTTGACGTGATTATGTCTATAAAATTGTTACATATACAACAGAATGTCGCAAAAAGGTATAAATCCCCCAATAACTTTCCAGGATTGAATCGTATAAAAAAAGTTTCAGATGAAAGTTGTGGGATGAAAAAGAACCAGTATGCTGACCTTGAATTTGAATTTGATCTTAAGTTTTAAAGTCGAGCCATGGTCAACTTGAAAATATCAAAATGGAACACCATATTTTTCCGTTGTGTCCTTGCAGGTCATTTGGAGATCAACCTAATTTTTCTCTGAATTACTCGATAAAAATGTTTCAAGCAAAATTTGTAAAATTTTGAAATGGTGACCTTGGATTTGATCTAACTGATTAGATATCAGCTCCCAAAATAGCTTCTCATCAAAGGACCCCGCAACTATCCTTATGAAAAATTTCTCAATTTCAAGTTGACCTTTGTTTGACCTTGAAACTTAAGGTCAAATACAAGGTTACTAATATTGGTTTCTTGATATCCTACAATTTTTATCTGCAATAGTAGAAGTAAAAGCTGCGTATCTAACTGAAATTGATGGTGTAATTAAACGTTAGTTGGAGCATATAGTAGAGTAGTTTCCTGCAATATAATCACTTTTTTATATAGAATTCAGTCCTGACAAGTTATTAGGGATTCGATTCTTTTTGGCACACCCTATTTATTGAACCAATCTTTCTACTAAAACCTTTTGACCATATAAACTATCTGAGGCTGGCCAAGTACCATGAGGGACTTCAAAAATGACTCAAAGTCAATCCATTAATGATCTTTAGTGACCTATCTTGGTAATAAGAAATAATAGGAGATGAATGAGGCTGCATTAGATGTCTTGAGGAAGCAAATCTGACATATTAAGTCCCAACGTCAAAACAACCAAGATATAGCTTAAAATTTGTAAAAATTTTAGACTCGATTTCGGAAAAGTGGCAATGAATCTAATTTGAGTAGCCCCTCACAAACAATAAGACAAACTTTACAGTAAAAGCTATTTTAAAAACTACATGCATACATCTACGTACATGAGACATGCAGAGGACAGTGAAGTATTATATTAGTGTTTAAATTAAAATGTTTCACAAGAACTTGTTATTACTCAATAATTGAGACGTATCTAGGTCTTTTTCCTCTATCCTCCGCAGTCGTCTTGATGGAACACAACTCGCAAAGTTTTTTTTAAACAAAATAAATCGTATAATATATTGAATAATGTAATTTATTGTTCTTCATATGATACAAAAAAGTAAGCTACCAAAGTCAGACATAATTCACGTTAGTTTAACAAAGTTATAAAATGATTTTATAAAGAAAAACAATTCAAATTTAATTTTTTGTCTAACAAATATGCGCTAGAAATATCTGACTGGTCAGCTTACTTTCTTAAAGCTCTGCTTATTAGACTTATTTAACAGAAAACCGTGGAGAATTCTTGGAAAAACTGCAAAGGGCTCGAGCCGCCGTCCGGTGTACTAACAATTCCATACCAATACTTTCAAAACCGGGCTTGACCCGATTGGTAGTCGGCAACTGGTCCCTGACATCCAGAAAGGAGGCTGAGATTCACATACACAATTGTGATGGCCAACAACAGACAACAATCTTACGGGAGGACTTGCCTGGCTTTATCTTTGAGTCGAATAGGGGCACAAAGCATTCATTTATCGCTGAAACTAGTTTAGGTAAGTGGATACTTAGGGATGTAATAGTAAAATTTTAAAGAGTTGTCTTACTGTGTAATAGTATTATATTAGGGAACTCAATGTTTTGGAATCGAGATTGCATCTCGGGATTTTCGGACAAAAATTTGGGACTCATCCTGAAATGTAACTTAAAAAACCTTAAAATTTATTTGTTGTTTGGCACGTACATTAATTAATAAAAGAATAAATAAATACCGCTATTTTTAGAAAAGAAAAATGTATAATGTGCTTTTTTAGGTCCAGAATTCTCCGCTGGTTGGACGACCAAAAAAGGCAAACGCCTACGCTCCAAGCTGGAAGCTACGAAGATGAAAGTGAAGTATCTCGCACACCAAATCTACGAGCAGTACTTCAGAGCTGCTCAGGCACAACCGAGAGGCATCGTGGCCAAGCTCGGAAACATCGTTGCACAAATAGAACGTGCCTGCCAGAAGCAATGCTCCTACGGCAATAACCGCGAAGGCAACAATTCCTGGAGGGAAATCCTACACAACGCGTTGGACGATTTAACTCAGATACTTAAGGAAGATGGTGTGGTCTCTGCTTATGAGCTGCACAGTTCGGGATTAGTGCAAGCTTTGCTCTCTCTGCTGTCGACCAGCTATTGGGATCAAGGCCTAAAGTCGAGCAAGATGAACAAGTACCAAAAGCAAAGGGTGCAGGTTTTCAAGCAGTGTTTCAAGAATAGGTTAAACGACGATAATAATTCTATATCCATTCTAGTCCATAAACTTATAGCGGTGCTCGAAAGCATCGAAAAATTACCTGTTTACCTTTACGATAACCCGGGATCCGGATATGGTCTGCAGATTTTGACAAGACGCTTGCGGTTCAGACTGGAGAAAGCTTCAGGAGAAAGCACTTTGATTGACCGCACCGGTAGAAGTCTGAAAATGGAGCCGCTCGCGACTGTCGCGCAGTTGGAAAGATATCTCTTGAAAATGGTAGCTAAGCAATGGTATGATTATGATCGCAGCTCGTTTCAGTTTTTAAAGAAGCTGCGAGACCCCAAATATCAGACGTTCAAGCATTCTCATGACTTCGACGAAAATGGATTGATCTACTTCATCGGCACCAACGGAAAGACTAGCTCCGAGTGGGTTAATCCAGGCCAGTATGGCCTGGTTACCGTTTCGAGTTCAGACAGCAGAAATCTGCCTTACGGTCGAGTGGAAGACATTCTGTCTCGGGACCCGTCAGCGCTCAACTGTCACACAAATGACGATAACCGTGCTTGGTTCAGCATCGACCTAGGAGTGTATATCATTCCCAGTGCTTACACCCTACGACATGCACGTGGCTACGGCAGATCCGCCCTTAGGAATTGGCAGTTCCAAATGTCGAGGGATGGCCAGACCTGGACGACACTCTACACTCACATTCATGATATGTCTTTGAACGATCCCGGCAGCACGGCCACCTGGCCTATCGAGGTTTCCCCAGATGAATATCAAGGGTGGAGGCATGTCAGGATACAGCAGGCGGGAAAGAACGCTTCGGGTCAGACACACTACTTGAGTTTGTCTGGTTTCGAGATTTACGGACAGGTAACTGGCGTAAGTGAAGACATGGGCAAAGCACACAAAGAGCAGGAGGCGCATCTTAGGAAACAGAGGAGGCTTGTGAAGTCGCAGCTGTTGAAGCACATGGTGGTCGGTGCGAGGGTCGTAAGGGGAGTCGACTGGAAGTGGAGGGACCAGGATGGGAATCCACCAGGGGAAGGTGAGTTGTAAACCTCATTAACACATATTTTTAGAGACAAAATGATGCGATTTAACGATTTAATTAATAACAATTTCAGCCTTTTGATCTCAAGCAATCTTGAAGATCTTTATTCACAGTGACTGCTGTTATTCGTCCAATAAAATCTCGGGAAACGTGATAATTTTTTCCATGAATATAAATCATAAATTAGCTTAACATGTTTAAGGCGTTCGTATAATCTCATTGGCTATCCGTGTTTTAACAAGCGTGTAAGTTATATAATTTTTTTTTAGACATTAGTTTAATAGAAATTTGGTGTAATTTAATTCAATACAATTTTATATTTTGAGGCAATATAACCTTTAAATTAAATATGGTGGGGAAGTTCTATTATTAACATTAACCAAAAAATTTATACAAAAGAAAAAACTTGAAAGAAGCCCATAATAAAATAAAAATCATTTATAAAAAAAAAACAGTTCGCCAATTGTTACATTCTAACAAGTTAAAAGAAGTAACTTTGGATAGAGCTAAATCAACTCATTCTAATCCCATGAGTCTACGATAGTTTCATCTATACGGAACATTAAGTTGCTTTGTAATTCTCGTGATAGCAAAATTAACAACAGTTTCACCTTCAACCTACTTATTTGTTTCAGGTACAGTAACTGGAGACTTACACAGCGGCTGGATAGACGTAACCTGGGACCACGGTGGTTCCAACTCGTACCGAATGGGTGCCGAAGGCAAGTACGATATCAAACTGGCCCCAGGTTACGACGTGGAAGCTGCCACCACATCGAAATGTTGCTCTAGCAACAAGCAGAAAAGCGAAAAAGACAAACAGAGTGTACTTACGAGCAGAAAAAGCAGCTCGACGCCCAGTCTGCCCGAAGCTACCGATGCCAAGACCTCCGTGGCGTCCACGGAACAAGCAGCCTCTGCGGACAATCTCGCAGCCAAGCAAGCTGCCGAAACAATCGCCGAGAGTGTATTATCGGTGGCTCGTAACGAAGCTCTTATCGCTGTCACAAGCGAATCGCAAGCTGCCAGCAACGACAGTGAATTATCTGTGGTGGTACATCCGTTGCGAGATCCGCACCACGATTTGTCTACCATTAACAATTCAACAGATCTTGCGACGATCGTGGAGAGTTTAGCGTTGTGCGACTCGAAGCCACTACCAACCAACTCTTCGGACTCACAGAAGGCCATGGTTTCCAGCAACTCCAACTCCAACATCAGCAAGTCGAATCGCAATTCAAAAATAAGCAATTCCCAGGCGGCCGCGGCCGCTGCTCAGAGTTTCGTGGAGGCCGTCGAGGCCCTGGATAAGATCCGTGAGGGCTCCGACATGCTAAGGAACAACACCAACAATTTCCTGTCGGCCGAGCTGTTGCAGTCGGCTCTCAACATTGGCCAGAGCAGCCAGATAAACACTTTGTCTAGTTTGAATTCGGTGGGTGTGCGGATATCGGTGTCGAGTAATTCAGAGACTGACGACGAGAAGCCGGTGAGGCGGAAAACGGAATCGGCTAAGGGCGGCAGTTGTAGTAGTGATAAAGATGAGGCTGTGACAAACTCAAATAATGCTAAGAACAGTAGTAATAATACAATTGTCGTGACGAACCCGATGAGTGTCAGTGTTCCTAACCTCACCTCCACGGAGGCCAATAGTCAGATAGAACCCACCACCACAGCAGGTACCCATCTCAATTATCTTTCTTTCTTAATTTTATTTTGTAGCGCTCATACATAAATCCTACTTACAGAAAAATGGGTAATTCATTTGTTTTTTAAGTGTACAGGATGCAACTTTGAAGCTGGTCATATTTATACTGTGACATTTAGAGACACGTAACATATTTTCCCAAATTTCGTCATGAAAACTGATTTTTTTTTTCATAATTTTCAAACCCCGTCACTAGACAGACTAATGTAACCTTAAACTATGCCATAAAAGCCGTGAGCATGTACCTAATGAAACCTACATTTGTATAATATTATACCACAGAAATTTAACAATGAAGACACACAAACACTGTACTGTCACTAAACACTGAAACAACTAACTCACTAAAGAAGACTGAGTACCACTTTAAATTTTCCTATAAAATTGGACTTAATAAAACAACACTGCCCTACAAATTCTACTTTGATTCCAGTAAAGAGTAAAGAATACACAGAAAGTTGCGAAATTAGCTCGATATATTCGGTCAATCCTTTTGCTGAATTATTATTGGCTGTTTTTTGCCCATTTAGCGCCCTGTTGTCATATCACATCAGGTGGATCGATATTATTTACAAGGAGAAGGTAAGGTAATCGGATTTTTGTAATTTTTGATATTTATGGTATGTGTAGTTTGGACCTTGAATAAGAATTTTCCGAAGTAGTTCGACGCAACGTTCATAAATTACCGAGATAATCGATTTTGAAGTTTTACCTGACGGCTAAATTCATTAGATGTGACACATTCTTCAACTAGGAGTGTGGCCTAATTAGTAGCATTCGGGTGTGACAGTCACGAGATCGCTGCTTCGAGTCCATTGCGTGACATTTTTTTTTTTTTTCAAAACGCACCATATGGTTTTTTATTATTTTTCTCATCTCGAAAATTATGAACAAACGAAATATTACAATAACTACTTATGTATATGTAGGAATATTCTTCAAATACATATTTCATTAAAATGCACAATTGGTTGATAAACAATATTTATTATAAATTATTAAGGTTTCATTAAAAAAAAAACGAGGTCAGGTAGGATGTTCTTTTATTTTATATTTATGTTAGTATTTGACATTTTACGCAGTGTGGCATGAGCCAGAATGGTATTTATCATAGAAACATGGGGAGCAGAAATTTTTTAAGCATCTAGCTTTATTTCTTTTTCTTTTTCTTATCTCGAAAATTATGAACAAACGAAATATTTATAAAAACTGTGTGTAGGAATATTCTTCGAGTGTTTGGTTAAAATTTTGGGCTAGGTTGTGTGGGTCGTGCACCGTGTTTAGAAAAACCGCTTACAGAACACCTGCTCGGGCATAAAAAGTTTCGGTAAATTCCACAAAAAAGGGTAGAGTATCATCGAAACTGTGGGATGAAAGAACAATCTTTCAAAATGTTAACGAAATTTGCTTTGACGTCGATATTTTGAAAACAAAATGTGCCTGTAAAAACAACATTTACAAGACGTGCTAGATGCTTAAAAAATTTCTGCTTCCCATGTTTCTACGATAACTATCATTCTGGCTTATGCCACACTGCGTAAAATGTCAAATACTAAAAATAAAATAAAAAAAACATCCTACCTGACCTCATTTATTTTTTTAAAGAAACCTTATTGTTAATTCATAATAAATATTGTTTATCAACCAATTGTGCATTTTAATGAAATATTTGAAATTTGAAACATATACATAAGTCGACATTACAATATTTCGTTTGTTAATAATTTTTGAGATGAGAAAGAGAATAAAAAAAACTATATGGTGCGTTTTAAAAAAAATTACACGACGAGACTCGAACCACCGATCTCGTGACTGTCAGACACGAACGTTACCAACTAGGCCACCCTTCCAGTTGAAGAATCTGTCCCATCTAGTGGATTTAGCTGTCAGGTAAAACTTCAAAATCGATTATCTCGGGAATTTATGAACGTTGCGTCGAACTACTTCAGAAAATTCTTATTCAAGGTCCAAACTACACGTACCATAAATATCAAAAATTACAAAAATCCGGTTACCTTACCTTCTCCTTGTTAGTTCACTTTAACTAGGTCAATTTACAAACTAGTAAAAATGTTGATATTGACATACAGCTTGAATAGAATAATTGTCGTGACATATCTTGAAAATTTCTGAATTCATTTAAAACAGTATTGTTTAAATCTCCAAAATGGGAACATTCCAGGAAGGGAAGAATCCTTTTCAGGGAACATTTCCATATTTTGAATTTCCCGCCAAATCACCTTAGAAATTGTATTGAGATTATCTGTTTCAATTTTTGTATTTTTTTTGCATCAATGCATCATTAATATCTTTTCACGTTATTTGTACATTTTTTAAAAAATCTGTAGTTGGCAAGTTATTTAAAAAATAATAATTACAAATAATTGCTGTAAATACATGTTGAAACAATTTCCGAATTTCAAGATATCAAGTACCTACCTGCAAAGCCAAAAAATAAGTGTATAATATAATTAATTATAATCATTAGAGAGCGGACAATGTGTGTCTTTAACCCGAAGAATAGGTCAAATTGTGGTAGAGATGTGTACGCGTTCAAAAATGTATTGTGTATAAACTATGCAAAATATAATTATTATGTATAGCAAATATATCGTATTATCCTCGCGAAGATTTATACCCTTTATTTAAAATCCATAAATCATGTGTACAGGTTAAATAACGAGAAAATAATTAAGTTAATTTAGTTCAAAGAAATGAAATGACACTCGCGCCCATCTCTAGTCCATCCGTCGACATCGGTTGCGTTTATCGAATTCCTATTGGTCAGAATTCAAACTGCAGCCCTGTTATGAATGGAGCATGAGTTGGACTATTCTATCATGTCCGTCGCCTGAGGATATTCGTTACATTGACTCCTAATTTCCAATTAAAAGAACGACACTATTTTTAACCGAACTTTATTTAATAAATATGTATTATACAATTTCTGATTTTCTAAATATTTTATAACGCCTAAAAATGTATGTACCGTGGAATTTTCGTGAATTATCAAGTAAATTTCCGATGCATACCCGACACGCCACTGCGTCATGGGTAATGTATCTATGTTTATGAATGACATATCTATGTTCAAGGTTAAAGTCACAAATTGTCCGCTCTCTGATAATCATTAATGTTGCCACAACTTACAATAAGTACATACACATGTTCAAGTTAAAAAAAAAAACAAAAAACAGTGCAAGTGGTGGGAAATATTTCTGGGCAACTTCCCTTGGAAATATTTCCATGAAGAGTTTCCAAGAAAATATTCTCTGGGATTATTCACGAGGAACATTTGGCAACATTCCCGAAATATATTTTGGGAATATTTCCAAAAAAATATCTTCCCGGGAATTCCCATCCCTACTTTAGATCATAGCTTTTATAGTATTACTAGCAGTTTACCATTTATTTGTCATAAAGAACAAACTTTCCTATTGGCCAGTTTAAATTCAGTGTAGGTCTACTAAAATTCCGCAAAAAAAAAATAACAATATTCTTCTGCCTAAAATTGTTTAAAGCAAAATACATCTCATAGATATATTAATTGAAATGGTGACTATAAAATTCAGTCAAAATTATGAATTTAATATTGTAATTATCAAAGTCAAAAGTACTTGCAGACAAATTTCACAATTTCAAACATTTTTCTTTCTCTTTAAACAAAAATGTTACTACATAAACCATAGGGATTATTTATATTGCTGGACATACATATCTATACATTACAATGACTATAGATCACATGTTTACTTCAGCATGTTTTTTATAGAGTGACTCGAACTGTCAGAGTAGGATCACATTGTTTTTTACAAGTCTATTTCAAATTAATAACAATTCCCAACTTATTTGAGAAAATGTATAATATTGAATCTGTTTTTATTTACTATGAATTGCTTGTAAAATTGATAGCAACTATTTTTCTTTCAAAGAAATTCACAAAGTTTAGAACGGAGTGAAAACAAAACCTTTATGAATAAACTTCGTTCAACATAAAACAGCTATAACTTATTTATATAATGGATTTCCATTAATAAATTATTCTAATAAATCACCCTGCATAAATATGAATCTGTTCCGTTTACGCCTGTTTAAGCTCAACTTAATTAAAATTCAGTTCTGAACTTCTCAGGTCTGTTAGAGACGTTTGCTGCGTTAGCGCGCCGCCGCACCCTCGCTTCTGTGTCAGCAGCAAATGCTTCCAACACCAACACAAACAACTCGCAGAACACGGGCTCCAATGCCCAGAACAACCAGAATTCTGGTTCCATATTCCCCAGAGCACCCAACTCCGTGTCTAGTCTAGTACGCCTGGCGCTGTCTAGCAACTTCCCCAGCGGATTGCTGAGCACCGCACAGAGCTACCCCAGTTTATCATCGAGCAACAACGCGGCAAACCAGTCGGGTGGTATTTCCACCACTGCCGGGGCAGTTCAGGGCTTAAGCCAAGCTCTGACTATGAGTTTGACGTCAACCAGCAGCGATAGCGAACAGGTGTCTCTGGAGGACTTCTTGGAGTCCTGTAGGGCGCCTACTTTGCTTGCCGAATTGGATGACGATGAGGAAATGGGTGACGATGACGACAATGATGACGATGAGAATGAGGATGATGCTGACTACGAGGAGGTAATGGTGTCTAGGAATCTGTTGTCGTTCATGGAGGAAGAAAGTTTCGAGACGAGACCAAGCAAGCGGAGATCTTGGGATGATGAATATGTTTTGAAGAGGCAGTTCTCTGCTTTGATCCCTGCTTTCGATCCCAGGCCCGGTAGGACCAATGTTAATCAAACTACAGGTGAGTACTTGAGATAAAAATTATTATTGGCGCCATTTTCTTTTTTAACTGAAAAGTGAAGATTAAACACCGCATCATAAATGACAATTTCTTGTTGAAAATGAAGTTTTTTTTCTCAGATCTCGAAGTCCCTCCCCCAGGACAGGAAGAGAGCTGTTCTACATCGGAACATGAGCTCTTACCACAACCTAAGCTGCAGTTGATGTTAAAAGGTCCCAATATGCCTGGAATCTTAGACGTAGAGGTTGAACTGAGCGATCCTTCATGGACCATCTTCAGGGCTGTTCAAGAACTGATGCAACTGGCAGAATTCAGCTCGAAGCAGGAGAAGCTCAGAAGAATCTGGGAGCCCACATATGTGTAAGTAATAAATAATATTTTTTCTTGTGGTGTCTAAAAAAAACATTTTTTACAGGATTGTTTATAAAGAAGTGAAAGATGACGGTACATACGACACAGAAGAAGGTAGGGCAACGCCCGTCGCCACCCAGTACTCCAGAAGCGGCAGCAGCTCCGTAGCGGGAATGACCCTCTCTCCCAGCACTCCTGTACCTGGCACTCCATCTGTTTCGAGCTGCACCGTAGAAGACGTTCTGCAGCTGCTGCGTCACCTTTTCGTCATCATCACGACAAAGGAAATGGACCTGAACACCCTGGATCACCCAGACATATCTCCGGAGGAATTCTCCAGCAAAAAAATCACAAACAAACTGCTACAGCAAATACAAGATCCGCTGGTGTTGTCCAGTTCCAGCCTGCCCACGTGGTGCGAGGAATTGAACCATTCGTGTCCCTTCCTGTTTCCTTTCGAGACGAGGCAGCTATATTTCAACTGTACTGCATTCGGTGCCTCTAGAAGCATCGTCTGGTTGCAGACCCAAAGAGATGTCACAATGGAGAGACAGAGGACGCCCGGTTTGTCCCCGAGAAGGGACGATCCTCACGAATTTAGAGTCGGACGGTTGAAACACGAGAGAGTTAAAGTACCAAGAGGAGAACAGTTGCTCGACTGGGCCATGCAAGTAATGAAAGTGCACGCGGACAGGAAGTCCATCCTCGAGGTGGAATTTGCAGGGGAAGAAGGCACCGGTCTTGGACCCACCCTGGAGTTTTACGCGTTGGTAGCTGCTGAGGTGCAGCGTCGTGACTTGGGCATGTGGATATGCGAGGACGAAGCCATCAACTCTAACAAGCCTGTGGATTTGGGCGAGGGACTGAAACCACCCGGTTACTACGTGCGGAGGGTGTCGGGCCTGTTCCCAGCGCCTCTCCCACAGCACTCTGATATTTGTGATAAGGCCGTAAGGCACTTCTACTTCCTGGGGGTATTCCTCGCAAAGATTCTCCAGGACAACAGACTGGTCGACTTGCCCCTGAGCAAGAGCTTCTTGAAGTTGATGTGTCACGGGGAGATCCAAAACACTGTGAACGAGAGGATCGGTTTCACAGGAGGGAAAAAAGCCGCTGAAGAGGACGTGATGACCTCCAGTTTCATATCCGAGGAGAGCGAGAAAGAGCTGGAATTGGACCCTCCGAAAATCATAATGGAAGAGAAACGACCCTGGTATTGTTCAAATCATTTTTATTTTTAGTTTTAAAAACAACGGCAAAGGTCCAGTCAATTTTGGTCAGTTATTGAAAATTTTTAAATTCAAAAATTATATTTTCTTGAATTGGTGACCTGAATTAATGATGACGGTCATTTAGCAAAAATTAACAGTCAGTGACCATGACTGGGCATATTAAAAAATGACCAACTATTTAAATTACCAATTTTTTCTGGTATTCCTAAAAACTCCTTTAAAAACTTTTCTTTAGTTTAGTGTGGAGTTACTTAGGAGAATGCATTTACCAAAATGCAAAAAATGCGCCATAAAAGCATAAAATCTGATTAGAAATAAAAATTATTCAAACGTTGATAAATATATAAATATGGGAAGCAAAATATTAAACACCAATTCAATAAAAATAATGTCAAATTCAAAAATTGACAAAAAATTACAAAGTGACTGGTCACATTGTTCGGTAAGTTACCGATGTTAAATGACTGGTCAGCTATGGTCACTAATTTTGATCAATTTGGTCATTTTCGAATGTGACCGATCATTTGTTGTGGGCTCTTTAGTCATTACCAATTTTAAATATTTAATGGTTATTTTCACTGTGACGAGCACTTATGGTCACTGCCTGATCATTTTTGCTAAGTGATTGCGTTCACCAGTCACTTTAAATATTCGAAGGTCATTTTTGAATGACCATTTATGGTCACAGACTGGTCATTTTGGTAATTTTTGGTAATTCCATCATTATTCATTATAAATATTTGGTTATTTTTTAATGCCACTGGCCACTGGCCATTTATAGTCACTATCTGGTCATTTATACTAGTCATTTTAAATATTTAACGGTCATTTTTGGTAACTGCCTTAATTCGTCATATTAAATCTTCGATAATCATTTTTGAATGTGACCAGTCATTTGAAGTCACTGCCTGATCATTTTTGCAGAATGATTGCGTTCGCCAGTCCCTTTAAATATTCAAAGGTCATTTTTGAATGACCATTTATGGTCACAGACTGGTCGTTTTTGGTAATTCCATCATTATTCATTATAAATATTTGGTTAACGTGACCACTCGCTTATAGCCATTTTGGTCTTTTTGAGGAGTGACTGCCAGCTGCAATTCTTTTAAATATTTTAGTGCATTTTTTAATGTGACAGTCACTGTCATCAGTCATTGACATTGGTCATTTCGATCATTTTTGATGACTAGTCATTTCAAATTTTCTATTGCAAATGGTCATGTAGATCACTCATCATTTTTTTTAAATAAACATTTTTTTCCTACACAACATTCAACTTTTTTTTTATAAAATTACTTTTATAGACACATAGACAATATAAGTATAGCTCACTATAACAAATACATAGATTGCTTTTCTTACATGAAAATGTATCTGTAACAGGTACAGCAATATCCTGGGGGAGGAGGACCTGTTCGACATCGACCCCATAAGGGNCTGCAATTCTTTTAAATATTTTAGTGCATTTTTTAATGTGACAGTCACTGTCATCAGTCATTGACATTGGTCATTTCGATCATTTTTGATGACTAGTCATTTCAAATTTTCTATTGCAAATGGTCATGTAGATCACTCATCATTTTTTTTAAATAAACATTTTTTTCCTACACAACATTCAACTTTTTTTTTATAAAATTACTTTTATAGACACATAGACAATATAAGTATAGCTCACTATAACAAATACATAGATTGCTTTTCTTACATGAAAATGTATCTGTAACAGGTACAGCAATATCCTGGGGGAGGAGGACCTGTTCGACATCGACCCCATAAGGGCCGGCTTCCTCAAACAAATTAAGGAAATTGTGAAACAGAAGCAGAGAATCATGCAGGACCACTCGGCCTCCCCCGAAACCAAGTCCCACCAGATCCAGAACCTCAGCCTGAACCACTCCTCGGGCCCCGTTCTGCTGGAGGACCTGGCCCTCACGTTCTCCTACTTACCCAGCTCGAGCATTTACGGATTCACGTCTGTCGACCTGGTAAGCAACGGTGCCGACATTGAAGTCAATATAGAGAACGTGGAGGAGTACGCAGAGCTGACCACGCAGTTCTGCTTGGACAGGGGTATAGCAAGGCAGTTGGAGGCATTCTACAAGGGTTTCTCGATGGTGTTTCCGATGGAGAAGTTGGCGGCGTTCAGCCCCGATGAGATGTGTGTGATGCTATGCGGCGATCAGAATCCCGAGTGGACCAAAGAGGATCTCATTAATTATACGGAACCCAAGCTGGGGTACACGAAGGACAGGTGAGTGGTTTTCCTATTGCTTATAAGTGTGAATAAATTGCAAATAATAAAAATTTGTATTGTTGTACCATATAACCCAATCAATAGGTAAGAGAGCTTACAAAAAATACCACGTGGAAACAAAAAATATGGTGATATAGGAAAAAAAATTCTAAGAAAGGTAGTGTATTTTTCCTGTGGCGATAAACGGCGGAATTAACCTAAAAAAAATCATAAAAGTCAAAGAATGGTTTTTTGCTAATAAAAAAAAAACTATCGATTCATATTTTTAAATATATCGATTGCTATATTACTTTTAGAGATACATCGAAAAAACCGTCAAAAATCGACTTTTTTTGTTTTTGCTGTATCTCTTGCAAATTAAGATTTTGAAACTTGTTACTTGCTGTAACTGTAACCCTTGGCAAGCAAAAAAGTAAGTTTTTTTTTAAATAAAAATATTTTCGAGATCGATTTTTCGAAAAAAAAAGTCATCTTGAAAATCGGCTCTTCTTGCTCGCGTAAAAATGTCAGCAATCGATTCCTGTAATAGATATTATCGAGAAATGAAAATCGAAAAAGATATTCAAGAAAAATGCGACCAAAAAATTTTTACTTTTTTCAAAGGCATCTTTGGACACTTGAAATGAATAAAATTGTTATCACTCTTTTTTACCATGAAAGTACAACTCTTAAGGAAAACATGAGCCCTGATTCGTTTCTCTACAACTATTTGTCGAGCAAGAATATTTTTTAAAGCCACTGTGATATTCGTAATCCTGGTAATTTTTCACGAATTTAAAAAAAAATTGTTCTAGGACCATTTTTAGCCGAGATATCGTTTTTTTTTTAAATTCATAACTTTATAAACATTAAAGCTTGAAATTTCGGTAATAAATCAATCAACCCTTAAACTTCATAATAACGGTTAAAGATATCGAAAAAAATCATTTTATAGTAATTTTTAACCCTTTAAAAAACGTCCTCGAATACATTTTTATGCCTGGAATGTGGTGAGGGAAATAAGACGTTCCGAGACGTCAAATCTTAACTGCCCGAAAATTTTGCGATATCTCCGGTAATTGTGAACCAATTTTAAAGTTTTTTTTTTTAATCTGGGGTAGCGCATGAAAATAACAACTGTACTGTCCATTTTGCAATAATTAATTATTAATTTGTTATACACTATTTTGTAAAAAAAAAATGTATAAAGTTTATTTTGAGAATCGAGTGTTTTAATTTACTTACCTGTTTTAAAATGTAATATGTAATTTAATGTTAAACAATAATACTATTATGCATATTACATCCAAAAACTTGATTCTCATTAAAATAAACTTTATACATAAAAAATATGTCATTTCCTGAATTTTTTACATAAAAATATTGTTTTTTAAGAAAATTGTTTATTGGTACCATTGTGAAAAATTATTTCTCGAAAAAATTCGAAAAATTTTTTTTTTACAAAATTAATAGTTTATAACAAATTATCAAATTAATAATTAATTATTGCAAAATGGACCGTGCAGTTGTTATTATTTTCATGTGTTACCCAGACTAAAAAAAAAACCTTAAAATTGATCCACAATTACCGGAGATATCACAAAATTTTCGGGCAGTTAAGATTTGATGTCTCGGAATGTTTCTATCTTATTTCCCCCACCACATTCCAGGTGTAAAAATGTATTCCAGGACGTTATTTAAAGGGTTAAAAATTACTATAAAATGCATTTTTTTACTGTTTTCTTCTATTTATAGCAAATTCAAATTTCGTTGGTTTTTTTGCAAGTATTTAAACAAATTGTTAATGGATTTTAATTTAGCAGGTCTCAGTATAAACAAAAGCAAAAACTCCTATTGGAGAATGCTTTTTAATACAGCCAGAAAACACTATTTTTGGTAATTTTTACATTATAATCATTGTTTAAACAATGATCTTGTTGTTTTAAACCGATACTTTCTGGGAAATATTATTTCTTTTTACCCAAACTAACGATTAAACCAAGTTTCAATCTGAAACGAATTACCTTTTGATTTACATGTATTACAAATTTCTTTTACTAGGCTATTTATTTAAAGCGCTAAATATATGTAAATATAATTATAAATTTAATATTAATGACATTAAAACACTACTGATGTATATATGTTGTTTTCGATTTCTTTTCCAGTCCGGGCTTCTTGAGATTTGTCAACGTTCTCGTTGACATGTCGCCCGAAGAAAGGAAAGCGTTTCTACAGTTCACGACGGGGTGCAGCTCTCTTCCGCCGGGCGGTCTGGCAAACCTGTACCCGCGCCTAACCATAGTCCGCAAGGTGGATGCTGGTGAAGGTTCTTACCCCTCCGTTAATACGTGCGTTCACTACCTGAAACTCCCCGACTATCCCACAGAAGAAATCCTAAGGCAGAGACTATTAGCGGCCACTAAAGAGAAAGGTTTCCACTTGAATTGAACTATTTTAACTGAAGTAATTGTACCGTAACCACGTTGATTTGTCTGTGCATAGATATGACACAATTTTGTGCTTAACGTGTACGGATGGTGCACGTTAGTTTAGCATACATTTTTTACGTTTTTAAGAGTATCATGTTTATTTGAACGGTGCAGCAGTTGCGTTTGTGCTTGTATTTATTCACGACTTGTCAGCGTGTGAATCCACGTTTAATTCTTTGATTAGGATGCTGTAATTATGATTGAAGATGAAACTGTTTTGAGGGCGTACTGAGGATTTTTGTATTATTTGTATTCTAATTACCGTATTTTGAATTCTTAGGCAAATTTTCAAGTATAAATATATATATTTACCTTAAAAAGAATATAAAGTGTTTAAAATAGCTAATAATATTTATATGAATTTAGCGTCTCTTGTTATAAACATCGAGTTTGCCGAGAGATCTTAGTGATAAATAGAGAGTTTAATTATGACCAAATTTCTAAGGATTATGATTATGTAATTTTATTTCCTCAATTATTTACAGTTATATATGAATATATATATGAACACACGAGTAGTGCACATTTCTTTGGGTCTTTTTGGTTTTAGTTTTAATTTTTTGCTTAAAACTACTTTTCTGCTACACTACATAACAATATTATATTGTAGAGAAATGTCTGTATGTATTTGATGTTAAATACGTTATAACAATAAAAACTTCTCTTAAAATTCCCGCTTTTATTATTTCACCTTATCCAAAAAGAAAAAAATTAGTTTTAAAAAGTACGTATTTTATCCTCATTTTTACTTTATTTTAAAGTACTGGTGTTAGAACGCCCCTCTAGGTTGGAAAAAAGGTGTTTTTTCAGGAATTCTCAAGGAAAAATCAATAGTCAGGAACAAAAAGACTTATCTTTTCAGGTAATATTGTCAATTTTCTCAAACAATTTGGTTACAAAACGCAGATTTTCTATAAAATGGAGTTAGTTTGAAATTCCCATTACTCTTTGTTGTTAAGAAAGTAATTTGCCACTTTTGAACAAGCAGCGTCGTAAATTACAAATTTCTTTACACCAAAAAGTTGAGTTTCAAACTAACTCCCATTTTATAGAAAATCTGCGTTAAAATGAGGGAAAGTCTTGTTATTATTGGTTGGGGGGGGGGTATTTTTTTAAATAGGGTTTACGGAACTTTAAAAAAATAGAATAGGGACCTGTGGGCTTTGTATCGCGTTTTTAGATATTTTTTAACCGGTTTAGGGCGCCATCCGCTACTTAAATAACAGAAAAAATGAGATTGGGATGCTGGGAGTACGTTTGGTTAACACTGGATGTAAATGCGTATGAGCTAGATATGAATGTAATTTTGCGACATAAGTTCTGACCCTAAATTTTGTTCCACGATTGATTTTGATGGTTGAGCTGGCTACGACATATCTTTCTTACCCCCGTGAAGTTATAAAAAATTTCTATGAAAAATTAATACTAGAATAACGAAAAATATTCGTACAAATAAACAAACTAGGTGAATATATACTGACATGCAAATACACTAAAATTGTCTGTTGATTTGGGCGTTCAAACTGTAGTGAAAAAATAATGTAATGACTAAGTTCGATTTATGTTTAATTTGAGGTGACTAGACTTTAAGTAATACCTGACTATCGTTGGTGGACAAAACTTACTCTACGGTAACTAACACGACAAGAAGAATACGTTGTACGTTTTTCAGCTAACACTTGGTGAATGAAGTATACTCGAGCTTGCGATGTCTCTGGGTGGCACCTGGCTTCTTGCTACCCTGAAGATTGTGATGTTAATCCTTTGGAAGTCGGCAACACACATACAACACAACACTAGGAAATGGGAGGTAGGTTTTCTTTATAAATGAAAAGACATTGTTAATGGAAATAACACTTTGAACCCAGAGATGGCTTGCGCAGAAAAGAGTGAAGAAAGCGCTTAGGTTAGCTCGAGAGTGTGGTAAGTTGGTTAGCAACTAATTGTAAGTTTATGTATTGGTGAAAAGTTCATAACACAGTCACTGTTTGCTTACAAAGTTTGTTTACTTTGCTGATACTTATAACTTCGATATCGAGAAACGGTTTTGTACACGGCATTCATTGATTTTGTTCTATGTTAAATACTTTGGCAAATAGTTAAACTGTCAAATGATTGTTGGCTTAGGTGAATGTTTGCAAAGTTGTCACTGTGTGAGCGATTGTACGACGATTGAATGTTTGGTGGTTAATTGTGGTTTGCAAAGTATCATGGGTAGTTTGATACTGTTGTTTGATAACTATGATTGGAGAGACTGTGGCGTGCGTTAGCAACTAACTGAATGCTCCACGGATTTTCAACTAACTCGGGCATGACGATGCGCACTTTTATATATTTATCTGAGGTAGACGTAGGCTCTGCCTACTACGTATTCCGCTTTCCTGCGCGTTCATTGGTTTGAGCTTAAATAATAAATTAAAAAATAATTGCTGATTTAGTGAACATTCAAAAAAAAGTATCAAAAAAGGACAAAAAATTTAGCACACGTTCCCTGAGTTTTCAGATCATAGGAAGCTAAAGCTCAAAAAACTATGCCCAATGCTGTAAATCCCATCAAAATCAGTTGATCCGTTCTAGAATATTGTTGATGAAAAGTTTCGAAAAAAGTTTTTTTTTTTCTTTAGAAACAACATTTGAATTCCTAGTGAAATTGAGATTTGGTACAGCTATCTTGAGCATTTTGCAGCGTGTAATTTGAACTAAAATAATTACCCGGGGAAAAAAATTACAGATAATTTTATATACAAGCGTACGTATTGCGTATTTTATATTGTTATATAAATTATATATAGTTACAGATGATTTTATAATCATATATAAATGTATTGTATTTATTTTTATTTGTAAATGCACACTTTTTGAAGTATTTTTGATAGCGCAAAAAAAAATTTTTCTCAAGCCCTGAATTTTGCAACCCCTGGGAATTTGCTACCCCGGGCACTAGCCCCTAGTGTAAATCCAGCGCTGTACATACCTACACACATATTTTTTATGATTTTTAGGCCCGGTACTTTGAGTCTCTGTTAAGCCTTGGTTAAGTTTAAGTAATCACATGATTAGACTGAACATATACTGATTTTTTTATAAAAGTATATTCACAGTCTAATCGCCTGATTAGTTACTCAAGTCTTAACCGAGACTCAAAGTACCGGGCCTTAAAATGTCTATTAAAAATAAAGAATATATTGAAATAATAAAAATTTTTGCAAAATATCTATGTAGGAAATAACAAATTTAAAAAATTCAGCCGAAAAAAAAAATTTAATCTACCGCTGTGTCACGACAGTGACAAGAACTAGATTTCTTGTTACAGTCACTGCTCAGGATTACTCAACACTGAGTCTTCCATCCAGCATTTGTACTTAATTCTTAGGTAATCATTCGATTTTTGAAGTGTCCCTGAACCAAGTATTCGAATAAAAATATTCTGTTTTTCTCGTCACGAAGAGTGAAATTCTCAACTTTTTTATATGAAGAACATATGGAGTTGGGGAAGTGTTTATTCGAACTTTTTTTTGAAATTGAACACATTTTAAATTATTTTGCACAATGAAACAATTTTTGTGATAATGTATGAACATTGTTGATGTTACACAAATTTCGAGCCTCTATAATTTTATAGATATTCGCAAATTGTCACATAAATTTGGTTCATTTTGTAAAATAATTTGAAATACGTCCACTTTGAAGAAAGTTAGTTCGAATAAATACTGACTCATTCGTTTATCACGACTGAGAATTTCAGGAAAGTATAATTTTGAACTGTCAATACCTCGAAAATAGTTAAAAGTATAAAAAAAAATATTTTAAATAGAAAAGGACAATTAAAAATTAATTCCAACATCAAAACTAGAAGAAAAATGAAACAGAGCACCACGTGACACTATTTTCAGTTGTTTAAGTGAAAAACACATTTGGCAATATATTTGACCACTTGTATATTTCTGAGATAAAAAAAATCAGTATATATTTATTTCTAAGACAGCAGTTACTATAATAAATACAAGTTATCTTAAAACATGTGCCCACTATCTTTACCATCTCCGTATTCATCAGGTTTCTGCAAAACATCTGGAGCCATCTTATATTTACAAAAACTGATGCAACGCTGTAGGTGTTCATAGCTCAAACCCGCATCGTTATCTTCCGAGCAAGGTTCGGCATTTTTGGAGACCTCAAACTTAGTCCATTTGTAGTAAATGCATTTCCTGGTTCCCGGGGAACTCTGGAGGAGATGTAAGACTATAGGATGGGTCAAACCAAAGAAATCGTTGCCATGTGGTCGGGTACTGACGACATGCAGAGACAAAGCATCGTTGATTTTTTGCAGGAGTAGGGAATGACATACATCAGGTGTGTCACCGATTATCGGCGGACAGTTGTCATCCGAAGCTATTTCAAATCTGCAATAATAATAGAAGAGAAAGTATAAAACGAAATTGTTTATAATATGGATAACTATTACCTCGGTGAATCATTCACATCTGAAATTTTACAGGTGTACATGCACTTCTGTGTAGGATCTTTCAAACTGCCATAAAATCTTGTAGAAACGTATCCCACAGGGTAAATGGCATCCTCAGAATGAAACTCCATTCTATCAGATACTACTTCACCCAGCGAGTGCACTGTTAAACGTCCTAACTCGATTGGAAAAATGGGTCTTCCATTATTATCAACGGGTATTGGTTGAACAATTTTCTTTTTGTTTTTTGAAGGATTTTTACGAGATTTCATTAAAGATGATCTTCTTTCTAAATAAAATAAATTTTAACATCACATATTCATGTGGCAATCGTCAAACTGTTTCTTCTGTCAAGAAATTACCTATAGACTCTAAATGAAGTTTCTTTTTAGTCTTTTTACTGTCGATATTATTTGTACGAGAAAGGGGCCCATCTTTTGCAGTATTCTGAACTTCCAAAGCTATTTGTGGCTCATATTCACATAATTTTCTCAACAAAAATTTCCTTTCTTCTTTTCTAATAATAATATTTATTTGTACTTCCTCCAATTCATCCACCAATGCTGCATTTTCCTTAAAAGAATATATAAAACCGTAAATATTTATACTATCTAAATATGACGAGGTCATCTCTTTTGCATTAGATATATAAAAATAAAATCAGTCTGTAACTATATGTAAAATTAAAAAAAAATGCCAATAAAACTTACATGCACATATTCCCTAATCATCTGTTTCAACAGTAACAGTTTCTGTTTATATTTTCCGGGTGATTTTTCATTTCTTTGCATTAATCTCATATTGTAGTTGTAAGCCATTTTTTCACACATACAAAACTGTAAATTACACTTATAATAATAATAATTATATAAACACAAACTCTATTCTCTATATCATACACATTTAAATATATATATAACAGACCGATAAATACTGATCCTGATAAATATAAACTGTACTTAAGTCAGTGTTATAACCTAAATAACCTAATTTATGAATATAAACAAAAATAACAAAATTGGTGTCAAGAAACAACTGAACTGAACACTGAACCACAAATTGCACTGGTACTGGCACAAAATATATAATAGGGTACTGGATTAAACAAAAAATCATCCAATTAATTTTTCGATTCGTGAAGTGGAATGTTAACTTATGTTGATTGGTCAATCACGCTGCATTCCAAATTTTCATGGCGCCATCTATCGCTCAAAAACTGCACTAAATTGCGGAAGAGCCCACAGTATACTAAATTGATTAGTATACTGTTTTAATGCATAGATGGCGCTTTCTTAATAACATGAACTGTATATTTTGTTGAATGAGAAATTCTCACTCAAATGAACATTTTTCTTATTTAACGGGTCAGTTGCAGAGAAACCGACTATCCCAGCGTGTTCAGAGGCCCCAGTTGCAGTTGTGTGCGGTACCGCACTGAGATGAGCACTAATTTTTTGACAATTTTCATGACCGATCCATTGATTTTCTAAAAAGTTTTGCGATTCAAAAAAAACTGAAAAAATTCCGGTGCACTTTAATTTTTGGAAAATTTTCGTGCTATTAGAAATCTAATCACTTTTTCGATCAGTCAAGTGGAATGCGTTCACCTTTGTCGATTGACCAATCAATAGTGATGCAATATCATTTATCTAGGTAGTGATGAGAGATCTCGAATGAAAAATCGAGTGATACTCGATTTTTAAAAGTTCTTGTCCTCGAATACGTTCTGAAAGTAGTTCAATACTTTTAGTTCTCGTGTCCACTGAAATATTTCATCAAGAGTTCTCGATAGTTACCAGACTACCTGTATAATAATCATCTTTTGATTTATCATATTGAAATAATCAGAAGAATTTGAATGCTTTTAGTTCTCGGTGGTTAGTTAGCAAATAGCATTCACTAAAATCAAACGGATGACTCGTAAACACAGGGAATTTCAAATATATATATACAGGGTGGCACTAAAGTATGGAAACCCCTGAATAACTCGTCAGGAGTGCATTTTCTTGAAAAATGATATAAACAGAAGTTTTAGGATTTTTCCCTGGCTATTCAATGGCCCCCTTGTGTTCGACCTTGACCTTCGAGGTGATTTCAAGGTCAAAATTATTTTTTCAAATGAGCCCCTATTTTTTATTATGGATTTGGAAAGAGCAGGAAATTTTACGTTCAAGTATGACCTTGACCATATCCTTGACCACGACCTTCAAGGTCACTCAAAGTTGTTTTGTCAACAACTTTACGTTCAAATTGTCCGCCATCTTGAATTAGGAAGTTTCAAAAACCGATTTCCGATTCTTAATCAGCGACCACAAAAACCCCCGTATACCAAATTTGGCGAAAATTGGTTGATTTTTTAAGAATATTGTCCGCCATCTTAGATCCGCCATCATGGATTGCGAATTTTCAAAAACCGATTTACGATTCTTAATCAGCGACAACAAAAAAAAAACCGTATAACGGGCCAGGTAATCTCCTCGCCTTAACTGACTGGAATCACTAGCTACTTTACAGAAGCCGAAATTTTTTTTAATTCTTCAAGGTCAAGGTAAAGGTCGAATACAAAGGCGCCATTGAATAGCCAGGGAAAAATCCTAAAACTTTTGTATTTAACATTTTTCAAGAAAATGCACTCCTAACGGGTTATTCAGGGATTTCCATACTTTTGTGCTACCCTGTATATCTACACATATACAGGGTGATTCAAGTTTAATCTGGATAACTTCAGGAATCCATAGAACAGGTTAAAATAATATTCATTAATGATATAAACTTATTTCCTAAATCGCACCGTTTCGGAGATAGAGGGCATTGAAGTAGGAATTTTGTTCTCATTTTCCCCCCATAAAACAGCTGCACAGCACCTTAGCCTAATTAATTTTGAAACTTTTTCGTCTCTTTTTTTTTCAGTATTTGGCCTTGTTTTTGCGATATTCAATGAAATTAGTGACGGTGTAGTGTCCCAGCCACATAAATTGTATACAGATGATTCAGGTTTAATCTGGATAACTTCAGGAATCGATAGAACAGGTTAAAATATTGTTCATTCATGATATAAACTTATTTCTTAAATAGTACTGTATCGGAGATAGAGCACGTTAAAGTAGGAATATTTTTTCCGTTTTTCCCTCAGAACTTTTGAACGTAATAATAATTTTGATGTTATTCACAAACGTCAGTTTATAGAAATCACAGGTTTTTCATAGGTTGCTATAACGTTAAATGAAATTTACGCGGCTGGGGCGCTACCTCGGTTAGGAGGGAAAAACGGGAAAAAAATTCCTTTTTCAATGCTCTCTATCTCCAAAACGGTACGATTTAGGAAATAAGTTTATATCAGGAATGAACATTATTCACTTCAAATGCCATTATGTCATACCTTGTTCCAAAACTTATGTTTAGTAGATTGTTTTAAATGTTTTTTCAATTCTAAACTATTTTATTCAACTAACAAGGTCTACGTTTATTAATATTTGAGTGCATATCATAAAATATAAAAATAAAATTAAATAAAGAATAATTTTCATATATTAGCAATTCCAGATTTTTCTATTTGTTCAAGTATGCTTTTTAAATTACTATCAAACAATTCACACCTTATAGGCATTTCTAATGAATAGAATGGATTTTTTAAAGCATAATCTGCATAAATTTCATAAATTCGCTTTAAAAACATTTCAACCCCTACTTGCTGAGGATCAGAAACCACCATTATTTTAACACCGGTTAAAGTCTGAAAGCAATTAAGGCGAAATGTGTCTGCTTCTAAAACTTCTATCCCCGACGACTTCGGCTCTGGACTAAGCTGACTTGCGATGGCAAATAAGGGGTAGAACATACTTGCCAAAAAGATTTTCTCATTTGTCGTCATCTTTGGTCTACCAAATTTTAAAGTAACTGGATAATTTTCTTTGTTTTGTAAAAATTTCATGGCATCTTGACCATCATCCATTTGGCAACCAGTTACTGGTACACCATTCACCGCATACAAGACATGACCAACTAAAACAGATAAAAGCTATAAGCCAGTTTTTCTTTTTTACCTATTTACCATTTATTCCATCTCTCTGCCCAAATTCAACAATTATCTTTTTATTTTCTACTTGAAGTTTTATATCGAGTGGATACGGAAATTTTCTTTCATTTTCTATCTTTGGAACATTGTTATCGTAATTGAATATTAATCCTCCTGATTTAGAAACTATGTAAATTCCATAGATAACCATTTCCTTGAAATTTCAACGTCGAAAGATCACTTAATACAATCAATACATAAGTTATTACCTATTTCTAATTTCTATTATTTCCTATGTTTATGTTGCTATTCCAGATTCCTAACTATTTAACCTAACCTAACTTTTATTACGATGATTTCTGACATATGAAATTGAAATGACCACAGATACAGAACACAGAATAGTCATATCATACTAATGTGCATAGAAAATATAGTACTAACGTTAGTACTATATTTTCTATGCTAATGTGTTAACTATAAGGGATTTTTCGCGACTGAACCGACTGAAATCGTGATAGCGTATCTTATACATATAAACAATAATCGTATGTTCTAATGATTCTCTAATGCATTAGAGTACAGGGTCGTCGGTCAGTAAAATTCCAACCTATCCCACAGACAAGACAATAATTGCATGAAACAACTACTCTGTTGTATTTTTGTTTCAGATTTATTTAGATTTATTTTCGTTCCGGAAACTGGGGTTGTTAGGTTCTTCCATTATTCTATGGCTAGAAATTGGCCTCAATGATTTGGGATCGAGGGGGATTATCCCTCTTTATCCTGCCTCATCTCGTGTAGGCCTGCACAGCCTTCGTAGGTGGGCCCCATCCGTCGTCTACCCCGACCGCAAATGCGGCCGGTGTAGGCGCTTTGTGGGACCTCCTTTTGTCCTGGCTGGGCCCCGCCGGCTAGGGCCCTTTCTTCTGACGCTCTTCTCCTTCGAATAGCTTCAAATTGAAGTTAGAATTGTTAGTTCTAATCTTTCTGTATAGATGGCGTGGCGATACTAAAACATTTTTTGTTACCTGTAACGTACAGTGTTGCCAGGTGTGGCGCTTTAGCGCCAAAGTGGCGCATTCAAATCGTAATAAGCGCTTTAATTTGTTCATGAAGCACCTGGCGCTCAAAGGTGGCGCTTGTTATTTATAACCAATAGCTAAACTCCATATTCTGCAGTGACTTTATGTAAGTATATTAAGCTACCGATCCATATAAAACACATGGTGAATTATCTTGAACCGGTACGTTTGGTATATACCAATCATAGAAAATGGAATATTAACATAGAATGAAATCTGATATACAACAACCTATACCATTTGCATACNATACCAATGCAACAGTTGAAAGAATTTTTAGCACAATGAATATCACCAAAAATAAAATGAGAAATCGAATGTCCTTACCATTGTTAAATGCTATAATACGACTGAAAGTATTTTTCTATAATGAAGGTACCTGCTGTAATTCCTACAAAACGCATGTTACAAAAATTTAATAACAATATGTATTTAAATAATGGACCCAATGAAGATGTTTTGTCATTTATTGAATTCATAGAAGAGGATGACAGAATACCCAGTACTATCACTGCCTGACTCGTGTTAAAATAAGTAGATTTTTTTGTATTAAAACAAAGTAGTGAGATAGGAACTAGTAAGACAGAGGTACCTATACTAGCTATAATAGACTTTGAATACTTTGTTGTTTTTAGTTCATAATACAGGTTATATGTACTATACTACTATATAACAATTTTTATAATTTTATTTCTAAAATATTTTATTTTATATACTTTTATTATAACGGATGTCTCCTAAAGAACGCCTCAAGCCATTAGTCCGTTATTTATAACCCGATTTTTATAGGCTTCCTCTACAGGATGTTACACACATCATCATGGGTATGGTATCGCCTGTGGGTATCGCCGAAGAATTTTTATAAAAAATAGTAAATCGTTATTAAAAAATTAGATTTAAATAAAATTTTCAATGCCCTGTACCAAAAAAATTAAGCCGTTGTGGACATATTTTCATATGAACTTTCATTATAAAATGACGAGGAATCACCTTGCACGTCATTAAAGAACACCCTGTATAATCGGCAACCTTTCAAAATCGGACTATAAATAACGAAGTTATATCTTGAATAGTTTTTAGGAGACACACAGTATACGTTTGTATGCTTCCAGTGCAATGATAAATAAGATATGCCAAACATGTAACATACGATATATGTTATATATCGTTACATTGTTTATTTTTATATATTAGTATTAAAAAATTACCTAAGAAAATGTTTCTTTTTTTTGCAAACCTTTAATTTCATTTCAACCATTGTTTTTAGAAAAACAATGTTTCAACTAATAAATTTTACATGAATGCATAGAAAACTCAAAGAAGTTTTTCTATTTCCAAATAGATGGCGCTTGGTGGCGCAATAAAATGTCAAAACTGGCGCAGGAAAATTAGCAACACCTGGCAACACTGGCAACGTAAGGAAATACAGTCCATCTGAAAGATCCTTGAGTAATTTTTGTAATATAAAGTTTTTCCCTATATTTACTTGTTTTCGAGATATGTCGACTTCAATATGCAATGTATGCTATAACAGGAAAATCTAATATTTTATCTAAAGCACACCGAGACAAAATATTCTTTTAAAATATTATAATGACTATTCACACCACATACTAACAAACAATAAATTAAAAAAAAAACAAATGATCAACTACAGAAAAAAAATTGTACAATGGTAAATCGTATAACTATAGTATAGTTAAATTGAAAGACGCAAACTGATAAAACTGTAATTATTGGAAAACTATAATATGTGTCATCCGTCATTTTTATTTTAAACAAACGGCATGACCTATGCCTGCATTTTTTAATAACATTTGATACAATGTGGTTCGTCTCTGATCCTTATATAAGATTTACCATTGTACAATTTTTTTTTCTGTAGTTGATCATTCGTTTTTTTTATAATTTATTGTTTGTTAGTTAGTATATATTGCGAATAAAGCCATTATAACAATATTTTACAAGATTATTTTGTCTCGGTGTGATTTAAATAAAATAATAGATTTTCCTGTTATATCATACCTACATTGCATATTGAAGTCGACATATTATCTCGAAAACAAAAAACAAGTAAATATAGGGAAAAACTTTATATTACAAAAATTACTCAAAATTTAACGATCTTTCAGATAACCCCAATTTCCGAAACTAAAATAAATTTCTTCATTTCGGATATATTGGCAGCGGGAGTGTTAAATGGCACACACTGTTTCTGAACGTTTCTGAAATAAGTGCCTTTCTTGAAAATCGTATAGTGGGCACGAAAATGAGCATGGTCTAACGCCTCTTGCACATGGGCGGTATATTTTAAATTACACATTGTTAAATACATCTTTATACACAAAGTCGTTGCCGGAAAGTTTGACGATCGGCTGCCGATCGGTAAAACAACGCTCGTATGTAATAGCCGTAAATGCTTCTGTTTTCGAGAAAATTAACCATAAATGTATGCAGACCCTATGCATCTTGTGCACGTGCGTTGGATGTTGCAGTATTACTTAGCCAGCGTATAAAATGTTTATTAGTGTGATGCAAATCCTCACATTGTACAGAGATCTCGGTTTCAGCAAGAGTTTTCAGTGAATGTGTGGTGTGGTGTTTTTGGCGACAGAATTTTGACCGTCGGCGTCGTTTGGAAGCATGTTTATTAGTACAAGGAAACAACACTGAATAATTTTTGTAGAACATATTTGGTAATTCGTTTAATTTTTGTGCTACTTTTAAATGAGATTTGAATAAGTTTTCGAACACAAAAAATTTAACCATCAAAACCGCCATCAGCGCTTTCGCACTGCGGCGCGCGGCAGTTTCGTTATCAAAAGTACAGCTGGCTGCCGCATCACGGATGACTTTAAATTTGTTTAAACCTTCATGTGTATTTTTTTTTCAATTTTCAATTTTCAATAAAACGTAATGCTTTAGACCATCAGTTTGTTTAATAAAAGTTGCTTATTTTAATTATAATTTTCTTCTACCTATTATCTTCAAATAAAATTTCATGGTTTTGTTTATTATTAAAAAATGTGTTCTTCAAAAATACATTGTTGAATTTAAAAAAGTAGGTATATTTAAGAATTTTATTCACATCATTAACAAACATCATGCGTTGCCAGCATCTTTCTTAAGAAACGAATTTATCACTTCTGCCGTTGCTTCATTCTCCAAAATGGTGATGTGGTTTCCCTCAAATGTATGGATTTTAACAGGTTTTTCAAAATATGTTGATAATCCATAATCTTCAGGAAGACTCCCTGAACTAACTTGACTTGGCTTGACTAGAGCTATGTCTGCTTTTAGTTTGGTATAAGGAGTGTAGGTCATCAAGGCTTTTGATCTCTCGTAAATTCCATTGGCAACTATTCTTTGATAGTCCACATCATGAACGGTTTTCTGTTTGATTAATTCTAAGGTGAAGTTCAGCCTTTCATTCCAATTTGCACATTTCAAAATGGTCTCCTGCAAACATTTTAAAATATATGGTATTAGTTTTGTTACTACATATGATTGATATTAGTTTAATTTTTTACCTTATGTTTCTCAATTACTTCCAATGGGAAGAAATAGGAAAGCATATGACATAACATTGTCGTTTCATAGTTCTTCTCGATTTCTATGCCAAAACCAGTTAACATCTCTTTCATGAACAACGGCGATCCATCAATACATATTATCGTGCCATTGTATCCTAGAGATTCCAAAATATTGGCCACTTCTATTGCCATTATAGTTCCAAATGAATAGCCCACCAAACTAAATGTTTTCTCAGGAAAATACCGCTGAACAGTCTAAAAAAATCACTATTACCTTTAATTATCTCAAAAACTGTATGACTTACAGGTACCAGGGATTGCGCCATTTCGACAATACTTTTGCAACTGACTTCTAAGTTTAAATTTAGACCAACGGTGTGGGCATTAAGGTATTTTGTGAAACTTTGAAATACGCTGGGCCCTCCTTCAATTCCTGGAAACAGTAGTATCGTGGGTCCCTCCGAATTTTGTGGAATTTTCGATTCCAACTCTAGATAAGGCAAAGGATTACAAGTTGTATCACCAAGCAGTCTAAATAACATGTCAATGTCAACATAACCGTCGGTTTCTTTGGTATCTTTTACTACTTTTTCATCTTGGATACTTCTCAATCTGCAAAAAATAACAGCAACACCAACATTAACAAAAAATACGGTAAGAAATAATTACTTCGATAGCGTTATACTTCTAATATCTCTCGTAGTAAGGAACATCTCAAAATCTCTCTCTAAAGTTTGTTTAATTTCAACAGCTGTCATTGAATCCATACCCAATTCGGCCAAAGTTGAATGCAAGCTTACTGATTTGGAATCAGTTATACCTAAAGAAACAATGTTAATGAATAAAATGTATAAAGTTTTATATATACATTACAACGAATTTCGTATTTTAGATTAATAAGAGTATAAACACAGTGCCTTATAGATGTACGTGATTAGAATGATGAATAAGGAATTATTTATTTTCTTGATTATGGCAAGTCAAATAATAATTTTGTTCGTGCTATCCCAGATTATTATTATTGAATATGTTGCATTTTGAAGACAACATACAGGGTCGGAAAGTCCCCATGGTTCATCGGTCGTTACGTGAGAGCGATAAAGTAAGTCATAGAAATCCGTGCGATAGAGAAAGATGACTATAATGAAGGTGACTAATAGTCACCGCCCATTTCGCCCTTCCACAAATAAGAAGTGGATCTTATTTGTGGAAGGGCGAAATGGGCGGTGACTATTAGACGCATTCATTATAGCCATCTTTCTCTATCGCACGGATTTCTATGACTTTCTTTATCGCTCTCACGTAACGGCCGATGAACCATGGGAACTTTCCGACCCTGTATATTTCAAAACATACGATTAATATTTTTGGAGTTGACAATTTATATATTATACTATATGCAGATGTAAATGAGTTAATCAATTTAGGAATTTACCTAATACATTAAGAACAGCATCGACGACATTGTCTGCAGAACTTAATAATTTTTTTTCGGCCACCACCATACTGGACACGATAACGGCATCTTTCTGTTTCAATAAAGTATCCAACACTTGGAGACAATTGGATATCCTCTGCTGTAACGTACCGCCTATCTCAATTTCCATGTCATTTTCCATCATTTCAGCAACCAATCCCACCTAAAAATTACCTGTTGTATTAGTTGTGACTACTGAAAGAATAGGTAGTCATATAATTTAAATATTTATATCATACAGTGTGTCCCAGAAGTAACGCAAGAAATTCGTATTTTATTTTGTGTTGCGTTTTCACAAAAACGCTAAAACACGTCAATTAGTAAATAAGAATTGTCATCTTGTCACATTGCTTAAACCTTTTTTGCGCCATGTTTCATAAACATATGACGTCATCGACATTTTTTTTTAAATAGCACTACCTAATTTTTTAAGCATAAATGAATAGTCCTTTTGAAGGGAAATACGTCGATATAGGGTTTGGCCTACTTTACTTTGACAGGAGCGAAAAAAAAAGCCAATGACTGGAATGGACATGGTTTAAAATAACAACAAAAGTAGGTATCATAAACTGATGCGAGAACAGTGCCACAGTAAAAAATGGAAATTTGGGGATGTTTTGTGTTTTGGTTGATTGTAGGTACGTTTTTATGTACTGATATGTTGGCGTTTTCGACGATACGACGAATGGCAATGTGTGGATTTTCAGTGACAGCTAAACATAACATTTTGCCTATCATTTTCTATCACTGTCGTTGGCCTTCTAGATCTAGACAGATTTCTAATATGGCCAGCGTCTTCAAATTTGGTTACTAATCTGCATACTGTAGACGGAGGTATTGGTTGTTCTGGATACTTGGCACTGAATAATTGACATACTTCATCATAACTACGGCTCCTATCTCCGTATCCAACCATAATTAGGATTTCAGTTCTTTGTTTCTCATTTAAACACAACACCATCGTAATGTAAAGTTATGGTATTTTTAACTGTCAGAATGATATGAGGCACTATTGCATTCGCTAACTGTCGTCTTCAGAACAATACCTACATAGCCGCTGTGATCGGGTGTACCCACCAAATCTACATAAAAACATGTCCCTACGATCAACCAAAACACATTTTTTGCTATAGCACTGTACGCGCATAAGTTTGTGATACCTACTTTTGTTATTAATTCAAACCATGTTCATTCCAATCGTTGGCTTTTTTTTGCACCTGTCAAACTAAAGTAGGCCAAACCCTATATCGACGTATTTCCCTTCAAAAGGGCTATCCATTTATGCTTAAAAAATTAGGTAGTGCTATTTAAAAAAAATGTCGATGATGTCATAGGTTTATGGAACATAGTGCAAAAAAGGTTTAACCAACGTGACAAAACGACAATTCCTATTTACTAATTGACGTGTTTTAGCGTGTTTGTGAAAACTCAACACAAAATAAAATATGATTTTTTTGTGTTACTTCTGGGACGCACTGTATAATATGATTTAATAAGTATATAAATATATTCGCGAATTGGGGACAAACCTCTCCAACTGCTCCCCATTCGATGGCCATAGCGGGAAAACCTGCATGTCTCCTTTGTTCACATATTCTTTCCATCGCGGAATTGGACATTCCGTAGTTAGTTTGACCGCCGTTTCCTCGCCCACACGATACAGATGAAAATACTACAAATTGGCTGCAAAATAAAAATTAATGTTTATTTATTTATCTAGTGACACCACCCCACAGTACAAGTACAAGACTTATTACGGGATGGGAGTTTACATAAAGAAAACATAAAAGAACAATATATAACAAGACAAAACAGTTATTACATTTTACATATAATTACTTCACAAATAACTTTTTTATATTAGTAATATTAACATCAATTATATCAAGCTGCTCTTGGATATCAGTATAATTTTGACACATATGCTCTACAAAAGGGAGAAAACTTCAAGGCATTAGTTCGTGGAGTAAGTAAATAAAATGTTCTAAAGTTTCGTGTTCCAATGGTAGACACATGAATATTTAACATGTGTAATATATTCGGACAATTGATATTATTATGTATTACTTTATATAAATATTAAGGAACAAAGTTGGCGTCTATCAGATAAACTAAGAAATGAAAATTTATTCAGCAGTTGCTCTTGAGGCATGCCAATAGGTGGGTACACGTCAACTTTAAAGGTTAAAAATTTTAGGTAATGATGCTGGGTCGCTGGATATTTTCTATGCTTATTTATTACGTTTCTATATATTTTATGTTTTATTTCCCATGGGGGAAAATATATCCTCACCTTAAGTCTGGGCACATCTTTCTCGTAAACTCATCAAGATAGTGAGTAGCATATGCTTTGGGCCCAAAAGAAACGACGAAATTTTCAGGGGTTTGGTTTTCGAAAACTCCGTCGGCCAAAACCACAGCTAAATTAAAAACAGCGTCTATCCTACCCAGCTCTAATGATTCTTCTATGAGCTGTTTGCACCCTTCTTTTGTTGTTATAGGAGCTGTTGATATTTTCACTATAACGCCATACGTTTTCCAAATTCTATTGAACAATTGAAAAAATGCCCCTTTACTAAGAAATGTCTACATAAGATAGATTAATTGTAAAATAATACAGAATTAGCCATCATACTTTAAGGCTAACTTTCTAAGAAAAGAATTAGGTTTACTTAAAAAACCTAAACTACCTAAAAAACCTATTTTACTTATTAAAAAACTTATTTTACAAAATTTGAGTACAATATCCCAAAAAATAAATAAATTGTCGTAAAAAAAAATAAAATAAAAAAGTGCTTTCACAGGCCTACAGCATATTAAGAAAGTAAAACTGTTCTAAGGCAAGTTGACTTAAATCACCTTAATTTCGTCCAAGAGAGGTAGTCTTAAAGTTTGATCCATTCAATCAAATAACGTATTTTCTATTAAGATTATCTAAGGCTGTGTTCAGTGTATGGTCGAACTAGTTCGGTCAAACTTCTTTAGTCAAACAATTCGCTGAACGGGCTTATATTAACTGTATTAAACTGACCAATATTCCCATTCCCAATCAGCTAATTGAGCTGACCATCGAAATATTTGTCCGCTGAATGACTTTGACCGGTGCAGTCATTCGCTGAACACAGCTTAAATTTACTTAAATCCACAATGATTTTTATTGTTACCGTAATCTATACTCCTGATATCCATTGGTAATTCCTTTCCTTGACGTTAACACGATTCTTTTGGCTCCTCTAAGGATCAACCAGTCGGCCAATTCCAATCCAAAACCTCCCAATCCACCAGCAATTACGTAAACTTTCTCAGAATTACAAAAATATCTAAAAGGAAAAATAAATACATTTTCAAGTTAATATACAAAAAAATTTAGCACGTGTTTTTTGTAACACGCACTGATGAAGAATGTAGAAAAAACTCTTATTTACTGAGTACCTATGCGAAAAGTAGTTTAATCTATAAACTATAATGAAGTTTTTACCTTGAGATTCCGCGGAATTTTGAAGGAGAAGGGGGCACGATAAGTTCCTTTTCAGGCTCTCGAATTTGGACCAGAATTTTTCCCATGTGCCTTCCTGTAGCCATGAACCTGAAAGCCTGCTCCACTTCACTGTAATTGAACACTGTTCCGTTTAAAGGTGTAATAGCTCCACGCTTGATCAAGTCCGTCATTATTCTGAATAATTCTTGCTTAACCCTGGGTGATTCACTGAACAATTTGTCCAACATGACACCCTGGAAGCTGATGCATTTTTGGAAAAGGAGTAAGCTAAGATGATGATTATTGGCTAAATCGAATTTTCCGATTTCAATGAATCTGCCGCTTTTTGCAAGGCATCTAACGGACGCCACCAGTTTTTCTTCAGCCAAAGAATTCAGCACCATATCGACACCTCGGCCTTTAGTTTCGACGAGAACCAACTGCTCAAAGGATTCGTCATGAGAATTGCCGATATGTTTATCTGAATATTAAGGTAGTTTTTCAGAATAAATCAAAACTTTTTTTATGTATAGAGCTTTCATAAATGTTCACAAGCTACATCACATGACAGTAATTTTGTTTGGAACAGTAATTTTATTTCCTTCACGTTGGCACTGAAATTTCAGTAAAATTAAAACAATAAGATCAAGGTTACATTAAAACACAATAATCTGTTTCACCGGCTGTGATTGACATAATTTTTCTCGAAATTCTATTCAACCAACCAGCGATCGCATTATCTCGAGCGTAGATGTAACGGTAAACCGTTAATATTGGTGATGCCAAGATTTAGGGACTTTTCGTTACCAGTACCAGCCGTGCAATGTTAGGTTCCCTAAGCTCGGCGGTCACGTGACTTGTAGACATTTATGAAGCCTCTGTATCTCCCATTATTTTTTTCACTGACCTTTAAGTTGTGGAAAAGTATTCTTCAGAAAATCACGTTTTTCCTTTGTACCGACTGTCGTGAATACTGTGCATCCATAGTACAAAGCCAGTCTTATAGCCGCTTGCCCGATTCCACCAGTGCCCGAATGTATTAGGATGCTTTCACCTCTTGCCATTTGTCCTCTCTGAAAAATGAATTAAATCAAAACCGACAGTGTTGCAAGAATTATAAAAAACTTTATGCCATTACTAGAAACTTACAATTATTAAAGAATAAATGACAGTAGCGTAAACCACAGGAACTGTAGCTGCTTCTTGCAAACTCCAGCTGTCAGGAATAGGAAACTTCATGTGGACATCGGCTAATACTAGTGTAGAGAGAGCCCCGCAGCTTACCATGCCCATGTAACGCCTTCCTCTGAGACCGAACAGAAGAATTCTTATTAATTGAAATCGTTCGTATAAATAGAAACATTTATCATTTAAATAAAAGAAACTGAACTAAATAAAAACAATCAAGCATTAAGCTTAAAGTATCGATTTGTTCATATTAAAATAATCTACTAGAATGTTATTTACCTACTGTCTCTTCCTGAAAATTCGAATCCTTGAACGCACTCCTGCTGCAGACGGTCCTGGGTTATGACATCTACATTTATTTTTCCCGTAGCGGTCATAATATCTCTAAAGTTTAGAGCGCTATAATATACCTGTGAAAAATGGAGAACTAGTGTTTATACTTCATATTGGTAATGTCTGCTTACAGTGATCAATTCCTCTTCAGTTTGTTCTTTCATGTGGTGATGGAGAGGTCCTTCTCTCCATTTTAGACTGGACAAATCTCCTCTTAGAGTTGAATTTAGGAAGCAGTGATCGCTCTCTATAAAGTTTTCTCTTTCCAATAAGAGATGTCTGTAAGTACCCCATTGGCCATTTTTGCAAATATTAATAGCCATATTTTTTTCCAACTGATCACGATAAAATTCCACCTGAGGCCTAAACACCTCCTGATCATCCATTATGTGCAAACACCTGACATTTTGACTCTGTGGTTCTCTTCTAAGGCAATTGACCAGACCCAAGATGCCACTTTTGTATTCATTTTCTGAATACAATATCAAATCTTGGTTTCTTTCTTTAGTGATTGTGCTCTGCACGTCTCTTAACCAATGGAAGTCTTGTGTGTCGTTCACTTTGACGTATTTAGGTTTATTTATTATACCTCTTCTACGAAGAAGGACGAAGGTTTCGTTTAAGGTTCGGTGCACTGTAAAAACTGATAAATTTTGGTTCAAATTTTTAAGCGTGTCTAACTTTCGAGATTCTCGAGTTAGAATGAAGGCATTTTCTGTTAGCACAGAAAAGGATTTTTCCAAAATCTGAAACAACAATTAATATTTTGGATTTGATGTGGTAAAAATCTATTGGTAAAAATAAATGATTTACTTACATCATTTCTATCTAAAATGTTTGAAGCGATCACGAGCATGCAGTCTGATTCGCTTTCCAATTGTTTATTTTCAACGTCTATATCTGTCTCTGGAAGAGGAGTTTTACTCAATATCTTAAGAGTGGGTTGTATAAGGGGTTGATCTTCTAGGGCTAGCTTCACAATAGGCATCAATGAAATTATATCTGCTTTGGTAAATTCATCGATGAGTTCAATAGCTTTAAGTTTATGAGCTAGACTGTTTTCTAGGATTATTTGCATGTTCACTCTTACGGATTGGTGTACATCCAACTGCGTAAAGTTAGGTACGAATTTGTAGCTTTCTAATACTGGAATAGCCAATAACTTTTTCCTTGGAATTGAGCTAGCTGTTAAACCCCAAATACTTATACCGCCAGATCTGAAAGCAGCAGTTCAAAAGGACTGTAATATTTTGCACTTCCTTAGCATTAACGGGGAATCTTTGACTTGCCTTTGTTGTTCTCAGGCTAAGCTCTGTGTTAACGGATCCGTTATCAGAACCCGCCCTGATATTGATTTTGGTTCTTGTTGTTGATCAATGATCATATCCGATGCTTCCAAATATTTCATCGTATTTTACTGTTGTCATATTTAGTAGTGACTGCAAACGCTTTGCCACGGCTGAGGTTGCCACAGAGCCTAGGGCAGGTCAAAAATTCTTAGCTAAAGCTAAGGAAGTACTGGCGGCGACCAGGTACATAGGTCAAGGCATAACAACCCAAAAGACCATGATGATGCCATAATTTTTATTTGATTTATGTTATTGATAACACCGGCACACAAAAAAGTGATTTGACCCAATAGGCTTTTTGTAATTTGATGTGCTAATATGAATCTGAGTCCATTTAACTCATCCCCAAAATTTTGTGTAATTGGCAAAATATAGTGAAAAATAGCCGAAAATCACGTTAGTGAGTGCAAGGCGCAAGGAAATTTGAAATAATTTGTTCTGAACTTAATCAAATGGGTTTCTTATACATTTTGATGTGCTGAATCCAAATCTGAAGTTTTTTACGCTGCATCCTCTCCAGATTTTGCATAAATCGCAAAATAATAGCGAAAAGTTGGCAAAAAATAGCAAAAAATCACGTTCGTAAACACAAAAAAAAATCTAAAAAATTTATTGGTAAGTCATTTATATCCATAACAATCAGTGGCGGTTTTACCATAAGAGCTGCGGAGCTGCAGAACACATAAAATTTTATGTATTTAATCATATTAAATATCAACAAAATATTTAAAGAATCCAAATATACTCGCGCTAAAATAAATCTAAGAGCTTATATTATTATTTATTACGACGCGAGCTACGCTCCTTAATATATGCAACCTCATATACAAAATGTGTGCACAGCGAACGATTAGATGCGTCCTTTGTTTTGATTGGCTAATCAGGCATGCGACCCAGTACACAAGTATATGGAGTTATGTGGCTGCAGCAACGACAGCCACTGCTGCAGTAAATGCAGTAATATTTCGTACGTGGTATGTGGTGGTTTATTTCTGCGAGCGGCACGTGCGAATATTTTCATTTAGGCGTCTACGGATATTATAGTTATTAAAATGAATAGCGTTTTGTTAAAAAAAAAACTTTATTTGGTTCTCTGCGTTATGAGGATAAACTAAAAATAAAAGAATTAGATGGGCCAAAACCACAATTAAATATTGAAGTTAGTGGAACAAGCCGAAGTAAAAGTTATAAAAGACAATTTAACAATAATGTATACACAAAAGCAGAGTGGGTGTGCGGGTGTGATTTAAAAAATACACTGTTTTGTTTTCCGTGCTTACTTTTCGGTGGGGATAAAGCATGGATATACAGTGTGAAAGATTTAAGTAATTTAAGTCATTAGGTAAAATAAACATAAGAAGTCAGTTAGATTCTGCATATTGGGATAATACAATGAACAGGTAACGAAAAATCGTTATGTATTATCTAAAATCGTAGATTGCATAAAATTTTGGGGAGCTTTCGAAATAGCACTTCGCGGACACGACGAGACAGAAAATTCGGACAACCCTGATGTGTTTCGTGGACTTATAAATTTTAGTGCAGATCTTGACGACATATTAAAAGAACATCTAGCCACATGGGTAGACCGGGATTTTCTGTGATTGTACCGGGAATTAGCTGTATGGTCCCGGATTTCGGATTTGCACGTATAACTTCCGGAATATAATATAATGTACATATATATAAAAAAAGATAGAGAAAAAATCATAACACGGCGAGGAAAATTAAAATTCGTTGAATCGTTGGTAAATTTCACAAACGATTTTTTTGTTTATAAACAATATTCAATAATTTAATAAAATATATTTAGTTTATTCCAATTTATTTATACCGTCAGTAGGTAATTCGTGAATAGATATTTCAAAAATCGTTCTTGTGAAAATCTGAATTTTTATAATTTATAAATGGATTGCTCCTTGAAATTCATGTGCCAGGAAAACGCGTGACCTTGAAAATTTTAAAATTTTTTGCCTGCGGCGCCATTTAGAGGCTCTCCGGGCACTTTATCGCGAAATTCAATTCAACAAATGTAACAACCCTAAGCAGCAGAACACATTCAATCAATGTTCACGCACCGCCACTGATAACAATTATTATTCAAGATTTTTTTATATTCATGGTTTCCATTTCTTGTGATATTTTGCGATTTTTGCAAAATTTTTGGGTACCTAATGAAACTTGATCCAAAATCTGTGGTGGGATACAGCTAATAGACTTCAAATTCGAATTCAGCGTATCAAACTACATAAAAAACATATTTGATCAAGGTCAGAAAAAATTTTTTCGAATTTTTTTGCACTCAAAAACGTGATTTTTGGCGAAATTTTGCTATTTTTTGTGATTTTTCCCTATTATTTAGCGATTTATATAAAATCTGTGGGATGGATTTTAAAAGACTTCAGATTTGGATTCAGTACTTTAAAGTGTATAAGAAACCCACTTGATTAAGTGCAGATCAAATTTTTTCGAATTTTTAACGTGATTTTCGGCTATTTTTCTCTATTTTTTGCTAATTACTCAGAGTTTTGGGGGTGTTTGAGTAAACGGCCTTCAAATTCGGATTCAGCACGTCAAAATACATAAAGCCTATAGGGTCAAATCAAAGATACAGAGCACTTTTTTTGTATGCCGATGTAATTAAATTCGAACAGACGAATACAAGAATAATAAAATAATTGATATTCTCATGAGTTTATATTAATAAATATTTTCTACATCCAAGTTAAAAATGAATGTGTAATCACATCAAAATTATTTATCTATGTAGAATTAAAAGAATAGATATAAATGGAAAAATTGCAGTAAACCGATAAACGAAAAACTTATTTTTATTATTAATTGCCTTATTACCTTATTACTCCAGTTTTCATATCGTTGATTACTGGCAGAACAATAGCATTTTGTTCATTTCGTTCTGCATTGTCCAAAAACTGCAAATGAGTTTTTGTCATTATA
The DNA here is from genome assembly GCF_000390285.2 of Anoplophora glabripennis. NCBI lineage: Eukaryota > Metazoa > Arthropoda > Insecta > Coleoptera > Cerambycidae > Anoplophora > Anoplophora glabripennis. The sequence continues at coordinate 151,515 of NW_019416486.1, forward strand.
GTTAGTTTAGAAATGTAGGTTGGTACATAAAGCAACCTAGTATCGGATTGTAAAATCTTCAGTTGAAGCATGTTATCAATGAAAGTGACCCAATTGTCATCCCATTTTATATAAGCCATCGAGGCGGAACTGTCACATTCCTCTATTGCACGAAAACCTCCCCTAAAAATGTTTTTTATTTAATTCAGAGTTAATTTGAATGATCACCCAAATGTCTGTTAAGAATGGAAATTATTATAATTAATGTGAGAGATGAAGACCACGTATCATTTCTAAATGAAACGTTTTAAATCAATTATCACGATATTGAATATTTGTTCCCTGGTACATACTTATATGTGTATCCTCGTAATCTCAACTCCTTGTAGACGTCTTTGCTTTTTAATTTAAGGCCTGAAGAGCTTTCAATTGGCACACAATTATGTGATAAGTTTTCAGACTTTACTGTCAATAAGAAGATCCTTCCAGTAACCACTATGGAATTCCCTTCTGTAACTTCGAAATTGCCATTGCTCGATTGAATGTTGATCAGTAGGTTGATATAACCTTCTTTGGGCACTGTGGTGGCCCTGATGAATTTACAGTTTTCAAAGCAAACTTGCGAAAAAGTCATTTCTATGTCATTCAAGGTTGTGAAGGTTTTCCATACTAGATGTAAATATCCTGCGGCAGGAAATATATTTCTACCTAAAACCCAAAACATTTATACAATTAATTAAGTTAATTTTAATATAGAAGTAACAGACCGTCAATAACATGTCCTCTGATGTATTTCCATTCGTTTTCCTCAGCATCAATAAGAACTATTCTATTGCCGCACTTCATCTCATTTTTCAAATATTCTATGTGGTATTTTGGTACACTTTTAGATTTTCGATGGTCCCACTTTACATAAGGAGATATCATTGCTGTTCCCCTACTCACAGGAATTGGGACAGGAGGATAAAGCTTACTTATCTGAGGATTGAACCCACGTTCGTACAAGCTGAATTAATAAATTCATTACTTTCATAAAACCGCATAGTTAGAGAGTTTTTACCTTCCAAGTCCTTTCAAAAATTCTGTTAAGTAGCTGCCACTCTCTTTATTAAATAGTGGAATAACAGAAACGTCTTCCAGTTCCTCTGATAGGCTGTCTCCAATTTTGAGTAGGACCGAATCTCGACTCAATGCATCAGTATTTTGGAGTATATTGCTAAATATCGTGTCTACAAAGTGTTCAGTTCTTCTATTGTTTTCGTTACTTTTTGAACATCCTAGTTGATTTTGCACACTTTGCAATACATGATCTTCTACGAAAAATGATTTTGGAAATTTTTCTTTATTAATTATTTATATAAACTTACTAATTGAAGACGAAACTTTAGTTTTAAGAGATACGCCAATGTAGTCACTCGTCGTTGTATTTCCATTCTGGAAACTATGACCATTTATTTTGTGGCTATCTACCGTAACGTTGTTTTCCTGAAATATTTGAAATAAGTAATGTTTCTATTACATCTTAGGATGATGTCAGATATGTATATTGAATAATTTATTCTGTATGTTATAAAGTTTAAGATACTTAAATAAGTTGAAATTCTTAAATTCGATAATTTCTATTTTCTTATATATTTCGATAAAAAATTTTACCTGTTTTAAATTTTTACGTTATTACGTAACCATAAGATGATCAGTTTTAAAGATAATTCTGTTTTATTATTTAATGTAATGAAACAAATCCTAATGGGGATCTTACCAGATTATTGTTGTTGTTGGAGTCTAATATTATATCGTTTAAGGCCTTGTTTATAGAAAACATATAATTGATCGTTTCTTCCAAAGACAGTGTTCCATCACAATACGCAGAGAGTAATTCTGCAAATGGATATCCACGTTTCCCGGTCGGTTTTACTTCCACTAAATTGAATAAATCGATAAGACCCATCTGAACTACAGAGCTTCCAAGCAAAGGGTCTATGTCGTTGTTAGATTTCTTAAGTAAGACATCTAATATATTTACTTTTTGGCACAGAACCTTTTGTATCCTAAAACAAAATTAAATGACATGATGTTGAACGATGATACAAATGAAATAGGAGGATACAGCACAATTTTCATTTATCTTTTTTTTTCTTCAGTCCAATCCGCTGAAAGTAAAAAATGTCTTCAGAACAATCTATTTCTTTGAAGATCACTTAATCTTTTCAACAGTGGTGCAACGGCTGTTTGGGAGTAAACGCAAACTCAATTAATTTGTTTGTTATATATTTAAGGGTGTATCTGGGAAACCTGAAATTATTAGGAAATTTCCTAGATCTGGGAGCGCCAGGGGGAAAATATCATGGAATTTCTTAAATTTTCATGGAATTTTTTAAATTTGTTCTTTATTTAAAAGATGCTGCTACTAGATATCAAGTCACTGAAAAGCCTGGCTAGGGCACTATCTGTACTACCAGTGTCGTATGTTTGTTGATATAGTTTATATAAAAAATTCTCATTTCTATTTTTTTTATTACTGAATCATATTTAACTAACACTACACGACAGGAATCTGTAAGGTATACAGAAAAGCTTAAATATGCAAAGCAATGAACAATTTAAAGGTTATTAAAAAATATTACTACTATTCATTCAATCTTTTTTCCATTCATTCATTTTATTATAAAAAAAATAAAAATTACTTCTTAAAAATTAACTGTAGCTAATTCTGTAACAGCTTTCTGTATATCGTATAATTTGTTTAAAATTGCAATAACAACTTTTTGAAACTTCCAATCTTATGAAAAGATTGTCATTTTCTCGAAACGTTGGCAAAAAAAAGAAATTAGTTGTGCCAGTGAAATAAACACAAAAAGTCACATTAGAATGGTTCAAGAACTTTTTCAGTCGGACTACAAAACGGAGGCATAGCTAAATTTTAAAGAATACATAAAATTCAGAAGAAATGGCAGTTTTTTTCAGTGCACTACTCTGCTCATATATACTTTTCAGTTTGTCTAATAGTTCTTGAAATCTGTAGTGATAATTAAATTTAGTTCACCCTGTACATAAACATAATAATTGCTAAAAGTGGGTACCAAGAGAGAAAATAGTTTTATGCAATTTTAGAAAAAAAAATAAGAGCAATCTAAAATATACTAGCCAATTTTTTTATTTAGAAGATTATTGCATTATTTTGGTCTGCTAAAATCACCAAATAATTATTAGCCAAAGTCTAAAAGCTGCCATTTATTTTCAGTAAATTTAAATTTCCACTTGGAAATAGTCATTATAAAAAAAAATCTAATTAGTGTGTTTTTTAATGGTGATGGTTTTATTTTTAGCTTGAGCTGATTGCATAATATATTTTAATTAGAGTGCTACTTTATCAATATTACTTATTAATGGAATAAATATTAACTGCGTTAATAAAGTTTTTAATAATTTGTGCAAAGAAACAATATTTACTGATGTTGTAGTACTTAGTTAATGCTGCTTTGAATTTAGGTAAAAATTCCCTATATTTTTCCAAATTTATTTTAGTCGATCCAATGTCATTTTTGCCCAAACTAAAAATCTCCTTGTATAACTAAATTGCCCTTATTTGGAACTCGGACAAGCAAAAATTGTTAGTAGATAAGTTTTTTTCTAAAATCATAAGGAAAATTTATTCCTATTTGGCTACCATTGAATAATTTTTGAAATAATATATTTTGTTAAATGTTTGTGTGGGAGATATTGCCAAAAAATTTAGGAAGTAGTGATTATTGGAGTCTGATATACAGCTTATGTATACGCAAATTTAAAATATTTTAAAATCTTGATAAAAGATCTCGAAATATCAGGAAATTTTTTGGTAAAAATTTTATTATAGATATTAACGACGTAAGTTTGATTTTAGGATGATATCGACTATGATATAAGTCCTGTTACTGGAGAACGTTGCAGGGACATGCCAACAGAATATCTTCTGCCTAAACTGCTATATGCTGACATAGACAATGTTTTTTCTTTCAAGAAGATTGTGCGACTTGTCACACATCTCGTAAGATAATTGAATTATTGTAACAATAGTTTCCTGGATGAGTTAGTTCCAGAAATGCTGATGTCAACTGGCCATCAAGATCATGTGATTTCACCCCTTGGACTTTTTCCTATGGTGTTATGTAAAATATCTCTGCTTTACAGGAGAAACAATTTCTGACTTTAATTTGAAAATTCAACTCACCTTTGAAAATATACCAAAATTAATTCAGTCAGACATTTAAAAGATATTATTATTAAAATATTGACTGTATTTCATAATTAAATAAATATTATGAGATTATCATGTACAGTTATTATTATGTCTCACTTTCTGGAAAGTTTTTTAAGTTGATGATCAACTTCTGTCATCTAATATTTCTATTTTTTTTACCTTTGAATACACCTGGAGAATGCAGAGAGTGCCATGAGATCATAGCCGATGTCATACCATTTATTCATCTTCCCAAAGTCAAAATAGAGTGGTACAGAATCGTGAGGAAAATATTTGAGGAATTTGACAGATGATCCATATTCATTATAACGGGATACTATAGTGTAACCTCTAAACATATGGGTTTCTATATTATTCCTACAAAATACATCAAATGATTTTCCTTCACAAGAATACAGCTATTTGAAATATCAAAAGTCGCACCTGAAACTTTCTTGTAATATTTTTATATATTCAGTGTCAAATTTATTAACATCAACAGTACTGAGTAAGCTTCTAACAGCTTCTTCTGTTCTTCCACTCACACATACGAGTCTAGGTAGATTGTCCTTTGGAATACCATGATTATTGACTTTAGTCTTGGGATTCCACCTCAATAATACATGGCCGTTACCACCACCAAACCCAAAACTATTAATACCTAAAAAGCCAAGTTAGAAAAAGAAGTAAATGAAACATAAAATATTACCCATTAATCCTTTGTCGTCCATTAATTTCAGTTTTTCTGTAACCACTTTCATTCTTCCTTCTACTAGTCCTTTTATCTCTGGCCTTGGTTTATTATAATGTATGTTAGGAGGAATAAACCCAGTTTCCATACCAATAATACACTAGAAAGTTATTGTTATTCATATATCATATATAGCGTGTAACAAAAATGAACCAAGAAACTTCAAGGATTCATAAAACATATAAAAATATTTTCGAAACCTCTCAAAAGAAATTGTTCGAAAACATTCTCGAAAAACTACTCAGTGTTAAATAATGTACATAGTTCAGAGAGATTTATGGTGACTATTCGCTTTTTCAGTATAATTTCTACACCACTGGCTCTTAAAAAATTTGATAAAGTAATTTGATAGTTTATTCCATTTGGGAGAAAAATGTATTGGAGACAAAAATTTGATTTTCCAGCAGGACGATGCATCCTCTGTCATACGACCAAACTTACATAAAAAAATATGTTTGCAGATTTAAATGTCATTGTCATACCAAATGTCATGCCAAAGGACAAAGCAGACGTTATGAATTACTAAATCATAAGCAAACTCTTCCGTCCGAGCGTATTCTTGTCACAACATTTTGTTGTAGCTACTTGGCTACTGAATTTAAATAAATAAATAAATAATTTTCATCTTTATTAGTTTTATAATAAATTAGCAAATTTATAAAAAATAGTATTTACAAAGTAAATGGCGGCGTACATTTTAAACATAATTTCAAAGAAGAAACGCTACCGTACAATTGATCAACAAGCTGAAATAATACAAAAAATATTCTATAGTCTCTTAGACATTAAGTAGGTATGTACTTTTTTACACTTACGAAACGAAGTGCAAATACCGGGTGTTTCATGAAGTTTTCCCGGCACTAATAGAGGATGTTCCTTGGGTTATTTCTAGGAAAAAAGTTGGTATAAGTATGTGTCCGATTTGCTTTACTTATTGAGCTACACGAATTTGAAAATAAAATAATGGAAATTAAATTTTCATTTTTATTTTTAGAACATCGGTAATAGTGATACATATACATTCTTAATTTAAAAGGTTTTCGAAAATTCCACCTCCTACTTCAATACATTTGTCAGCACGCCTGTGAATTGCTCGCGTTGCATTTCTAATATTCGCGTGCTTTTCTTTTATTTGCGTTGCAGCATTAACAATTCTTTGGATTAGAGCTTCGCGCTTTCCACATTCTCTTGATAAACCAAATCCTTCATCCAACCCCACATGTTGTAATCTAACGGATTGAAGTCCGGAGACCTAGCTGGCCAAATGTGTGGCCCACCTCGGCCGATCCAGCGACCAGGGTAATGCTCATTTAGGTGAACAGTGACAATTTGGGAAATATGGGTGGAGCTCCATCATGTTGCAAGTACATTCTTAATCGTCTTGCCAGAGGTACATCTTCAAGCAATCGCGGGAGTTCTTCCTCTAAAAATTATAGATACTTTGGTCCATTAAGACGACCTTCAATAATAAATGGCCCTATAAGTTGATCGTATAACATTCCACACCACACATTAATGGTAAATCTACGTTGAAAATTACTTTCTACGGTGGCATGAGGGTTGACGTCCGACTATTGATGCATGTTATGGGTGTTGTTGATACCGTCTCTGGTAAATTGTGACTCGTCCGTAAATAAGATGTAGCGATACAAATTCCTATTATTATTCAACCACTGACAAAATTCTACCCGCCTAGGGAAATCTTCTGGCTCCAGATGTTGAACACGTTGTAGATGGTATGGATACAACAGATTCTTGTTTAATGTTCTCCATACCCTAGTATTGGGAATCACTAAAGGCGTGGATATCCGTCGTGTACTAACACCGGGATTACGCTCAGCCATAGCAAGGATATTCTCTTCTACAACACTCTGCCGACTTACCCGTTCGTAGCGAATGCGAACACTTAGAAGTGGACCAGTTTCTCTGAGTGCATGAAAAGTTGTAGTAAACGTTTTCGGGGATGGAATGCGACGATTTGGGAAACGCCGTTGATATTCCAGTGAAGCTAGAGTAGCATTTCCATCGCAATTACCCAAAACAAACACCATATCGGCATACTCAGCAGTCGTAAACTTAAAAGGCATTGTTCGCGAATTTGCAAAATTGAATCTTCACACTAAACTGCAAGCTTGTCAAAACTGACAGTAACCTAGATAACATTTTACCTTGCAAATGTCGTCAGAGCACACTACTTGACCAATGCGTAGCGCGCCGAGACGTAACGCAACAAATTTGATTATTACTTTTTATATTTAAATTTCAAATTCATGTAGCTCACAAAGTAAAGCAAATCGGACACATGTTTATATAAACTTTTTTTCTAGAAATAACCCAAGGAACATCCTCTATTAGTGCCGGGAGAACTTCATGAAACACCCAGTATAATATGGTGTAGACCTAATGTCCTTTGGAAGTTTATTAAATTATTTAACACAATTGTAAGAAAACGACCTCTGAAATTGAGAACCTCTGAATTTGTGACAATCATTGATTGTCACAAATTGATTGGATTGATATAGTTGAGGTGAATTTGAAAATTTTATTTAAGAATTATATAAAATTTATATACATATTATAATGCATACATAATGTGGCGTCCGAACATTTTTGGGGCTCATAGTTTTCTCAAAATTTTGTGTGGAATTGCAAAATTTCAGAATTTTTGGATTTCTTAATAATATCTCCTAGTGATATCCTTCGATGTTAAAAAAATGGGTATTTTGCTAGGAACAACTTTAAAATTTGTCAAAAAATGTAATCTCTTTATACCATGTGGCTAAAAATGAGTGACATATTAGATTATTTCAGAACCTACTTCAATTTAAATTTTGAAAATTGGCACACTAGGGTTGGGTGTGCTCTTTACAAATCCAATAATTTTGTTCCTCTAACACTTCCGGTTATACCGCAAGTTGACAACAATTTCTTGATGACAAATAATGGTTGATAACTTTGCCATTTGTTTTAAAGTCCCTCCACCCTCGCAGTTAAATACGAATACGTAACAGGTAATAATATTAATCTATTTTAGTAGAGTACCCATCAAATAACTTCAAATAACATAAAAACTAGAAGATATAAGTATAGGGAACCATAGTATAGATAGAAAGAGAATAAAAAGGCATTCAAATTTGAAAAAATGTTTCATTACAAAAAATCATGTTTAGATGGTTTCCATTGGACCAAACTCGGTATTGAATCATCATCACCCTGTATAAGATTCGGCAACTCTAAAGCTATGGTTATGCAGCTTAGGTATTTAGCTCCTGCTCCTGCTTTATCTGTCTAACTGTAGAATGCGTACGGTTTTAAAGTAGGTTCTGATTTTTAATTTTTTTTCCTAAAAAGTTAAATATCTCGAAAACGGATAATTTTAGGAATAAGGAAACTTGATAAAAGTCACCTTAAAATGAAGTGTAGAATCCAAAAATGTAAAAATATACATAGTGTTCCATTTACAGTTGACGTCAACTTCCGTTATAACCGGAAATGTTACAGGAACAAAATTATTAAATTTGAATACCTACAGCACATCCAAAAACCCTAGTGTGAATTTTCTAAATTTAAATCAAAGTAGGTTCTGAAATAATCTAATTGGCCACTCACTTTCAACCATCCGGCATAAAACCGCGAAATATTTTTAAGAGTTTGATGACAAGTAGAAATTTTCATAAAGAAAGATAAATTTACAAGTAAAAAAGTGTTTTCTGTACAGTACACAATTGTGGGAACATTGTATGTATAGAGGCGTTCCCATAACATTCTTATGTATTTCTTTGAGATCGTAAGAAAATTGGTCTTTACAATTATTTCCTAGATAAAAAGGCAAAATATATAAGGAGGACAGAATGGTATGAGAATATCCGTGTACAAAAGGGTCACAGAAGACAAAACTTTTATTCAAATTTTCCTCAATTGTTGTTACTTCACATCAATTGATATTTATTGGAAGAATTAAGAGTCAGTTGTTTACCTTAATAATCGAACAGACACCAGATGTTGGTTCTGAATGTCCGATGTTTGATTTGACGGAACCTATCAGCAAAGGTTCTGTTCTCCGCTTTGCGAGAACGTCATCGATGGCAGAACATTCTTCCGGATCTCCAACGGTAGTACCTTCAAAATAAATTATTTGTATTATTAGTACACAATTTCAACAGATAATCAGTAACAATAATGACATTACCTGTCCCGTGGGCCTCCAAGAAGCTGAGACTGTATCTGTCGACTCCACATTCGTCATAGAATTCAGTCAGCAGCTCCCCTTGCCTTTCTTTGGAGGGAAAAGTGATTCCTTGCTCCTTATATCCGTCGCAATTCGTTTTGGCGTAAACCACCTCAGCATATATTCTTTTGGCATTTTTGGTCCTCTGAAGAAACAGAACCGCCACAGCTTCTGACCTGACATAGCCGTTACCTTCTTCATCGAATGATTTGCAAGTACCGTCCTTACTTAGAACTCCCAATCTGAATGTCATTATAAACATTCTAAATGTCTTAGAAACTCGTAAACGTTTATTCAGAAAAAAAAAGCATTTACAATACGTTGATGAGAACATTGGTGAACGAATGTACAGCTGAATAATTGAAATGGGAAAACGCCAAAAATTTTTGGAATCTTTTGATGAAAAATATGATTTACTCACCTTGCAAACTGCAGCGTTTGTAACGGATGCAAACACAAGTTCACTCCACCGACGATGGCGTTGTCAATCTCTCCTCGTCGAAGGGCTTGGTAAGCATGTTCAAATGCGTACAAAGAACTACTACAAGCTGTGTCGGTTACGTACGACGGCCCTTTCAATTTTAAGAAGTAACTCAGTCGATGTGCTATCATAGACCTTTGCGCTCTGCAACAAAATGAGTTTAAAATAAAAGAAAATGTGATGTAGGTAATTAAAAAAGTTGCAATCCTTTGTTTACATGACAACATTGGATCATTTTACACCCAAAGTTCAAAGTCCTTATAAATGAATGATGAGAAACCTCTGGTTTCCCACATTTAAGTACTTAGGTTCTCAAATTTTAATATTTTATTTTATTTAAGTACTTAGGTACTCAAATATCTCACAAATTGTTTATCTTGCACTTACCCAGTCATAGTGTAGGAATTTGGGATCAGGTTGACGAAGTAGCACATTTTATCATTTTCACAATAACAAGCGCCCATGAATACACCAGTCCTGGTGTTCTCCAGGTCGAGAGGGTTTAAACCTGCATCCAAAATGGCTTCTATTGTTTTCTCTTGAACTAGTGATATTACTGGGTCCAGTGAATCTGATTGTCGTTCGTGAACGCCTTAGTAAATAAAAATAAATAAGTGAATATATAAAAAAGAATAGGGGAAGAATGGACACAAATTAAAACAGTATAATGGAATAGAAACATTACTGAGAGAATAAAGTGATTTAATCAGTAATTTTTAACATGTTAAACGATTTCTTATACAAAAAAAACAAAATATTTTGCAAAATTCGTTTTAGAATTTCGAGTCCAGCAACTTCAGCTAGACTAAAAATTTGTCTTGCTAGCATGTTTCTGTTCTCTGTACAGGCAATAGTACATTTATTTGTTAAAATTTTGTATAATTTTGAATTAAAAATGTTTTAATTAATGTCTTTTATTTTTTGTTATTCATATATTTTTTAATTGAACAGGAACTAAGATAAAGAATCTCGAAGCATAAAAAACATACATTTCTGGAGACGATGTATTTTAATTAATGCTATCTGAATTGCATTATTTGTTGTAGCTCTTGTTTCATATAGTTGTGTAAAATGTATAATCTTGTTTTATTTTTACATCATAAATTGATGAACTGTAATAATACAGGGTGTTTTACAAGCTCTATGACAAACTTTGACCAATGATAGCTGGGTTAATTTCAAATATTTTTTCTTTCAGCTTGTTTTTTGTATTTTTATATGCATCTTTCCAGTTGTCTCTATGAATTATGATAGCTGTATCATCTGCCTAAGAAAACATCTTGCCATTGTTAAATAAATTTGCAATTTCATTAACATACATTAAAAAATATGTAGGTCCAAGGCACTGCCTTGTGGGACACCTATTTCTATTTCTAATAGTTTATCAATAGTGTTATTAATTTTAACTCTTTGAATTCATTTTTTTTATAACATTTAAATAAATCTTATACATGTCCTTTTATTCCAATGCCATACAATTTTTCTAATAAGTGTTGAATGCCTTAGTTAGGTCCATAAATATGTACATTCTTTCGCCGTTATTAATTTGATTAATTACTTCATTAATTCCTGCATCTTCAGTAGTTTCACCCAAATTGATTATTGATATTTTCGACTTCTAAGAAACTCAATCAACCCGTTTATTTTAAGTTATTTATTAGAGATATAGGTCTATAATTTATAGTTTCACTTCTCACATGATTGTTATAAACTGGAGTCACTATAGATGATTTGCACTAGGAATTACAATTCGTACGATATTTGTTGAGATAGAATTCCAAGAAGACCCCTGTGCCACTTCCTTGGAATTAACCGCATTCGACATCCGAGGTAGAAAGACATTGGCGGCGTGGCGTTCATCGTAGTATACTGTATTTTGCAGTTATAGACTACAAGCCCATCGGAAATTTTCAAGGGGTCATTTGACCCAGCATGGATTACTTATAAATCAATACTACCACATATAACAATAACTTTAGAAACTATGCCGTCAATTCTAGTTGGTACAGGTGAGTACACAGGTAAGCTAAACCTGTTCACCAAGGGGAGGTGGTTTTCGGCAAAACATTTTTGTACGGCATTTCTAAAGTATATAGGTTATACAAAAAAAAAATAACCTCGACCTAATGCCATACAAAAATAGCAATACCGGAAGCCAGGAAAATTTTTGATTTTCCGAAAACTTTGGCCCGGGTTTTGGTGATTTATACTGCAAGTTCGGATCGATACATAGATAAATTTTTAACCGACGCCGTACGTACTTGCTGATACAGGGGTTAGGAATACAGGGTGCAACCCTCTATTTGTAAGAAGCGTATGGGGGGTGATTTGAACCAACATCAAATTCACTAATTTTAATTCGATTTTATAAAATAATGACATATTTGGCCATGCCGTACATTTTTCATGAAACATGTGCTGACTATAGGAAAATTAATTTTCATCTGAAAAGTAGGATTTCACGGTGAAAAATTTTTGTACGGCATTAATATATTTTGTTAATACTGACAACAGTAATCAACAAAAACAAAATTCCGAACAAAAAAAATGGTTCTAAATGGCTTGAAATATATATTTGCAAATAAGTATTACTTGCAAGAATTGATTTTATTTTTACTACTATTTTCTCCTTAATACAAATTATTTAGTACTGTACGGCCTTTCTATAATAAGACTTACAATATCATATAGAAATATTTTTCAGTAATGCCGTACATATTTGTCGATACAGAGTGAAAAAACCCGGATGCAAACCCCTATTTTGACCCTTATTGTTTCCGATCATTGAAAAATGATCGGCATTGTTGCTAAAACATTATTTAAGATGTAAAATAATTTTTAAGTAATATGCCGTTAAAAAACCATAGGTCGATATAAAATTATTAGTTTTATAAATTTGAAAAGCTTATATATTAATTTTTTTTTCACACAATCTTATAGTTGTTTTTGTAACAAATGCACTTTTAAATTATTTTTACTAATTTTAAACATATATTGTATGCCAATGGCTTCATCACAATTTTTGCGTAAATAAATTGTTCAAAGAGTTGTAACAGAAGTTGTAAATATGCATGCAAATGCGAGGGTACTTCAAAACATATATTATATCACTGTTTTAAATGTAAGTATTTATATAGGAATTCTCATGAATATTGAGTTAAATTAATTGTTTATTATTATATTTATTTGAAAATAATACTTTCTTGCTCGTGCACAATATTTTCTCGATTCTCTATACACAATTTTGTTTAATCTTAAAGACAACGCCATCATAATTTCTACGGTATAAATTAAATTTCTCTTGAAATTAGGATATAACTCATTTTGGACTTATACAGTTTCGGAGAATTGTTCCAACGAATATATACGGCATTGTAATTTTCATTCTTTATGTTATATTTCTGATGAAAATTTGTAAAGCCGTATAGTTATTATCTAAAAATGTAGTAAACATTTAATAAAAAATATTATCAGCTATGTAAAATCCACTAGTTAAAAATGTACGGCATTGGTTTATTTTTTATTTTTTTACTTATGAAAAGTCAATTACAGCCATAATATTTTGAATATAACATCTTTAGTTTATAACAAGGAATTTTCAAAATATTGTAAATTTTCAAAATTTATTTATTTGTTTATTTTAATTTGTACCATTAATTGTAACCGGCCATGATTTAGTACGATAGTTTTTGGTTATATTTTATCAAAAAAGTGGTTGCCGTACAACTCAATTCCAAAATACAAGTAATTGTTTTATAAACTTTTGCATTAACCATAATTTTCACGGCATAGTTGCTAAGAATTATTTGGAGAGTTAAATAATCATTTGGAATCGATGCCGTACATTTTTCAATGACTTGAAACAAGGGGGGCTAAAATAGAGGGTGGCGCTCTGCATTTCTAACCCCTGTATCAGCAAATACGTACGGCGTCAAAAGTTATCTACGTATCAATCCGAAACTTGCAGTATAAATGCCGTACTGTAGTAAATCACCAAAAACCGGGCCAAAATTTTCGGAACATCAAAAATTTTCCTGGCTTCCGGTATTGCTATTTTTGTACGGCATTAGGTGGAGGTTCATTTTTTTGTATAACCTATATACTTTAGAAATGCCGTACAAAAATGTTTTGCCGAAAACCACCCTCCCTCGGTGAATAGGTTTAGCTTACCTGTGTACTCATCTGTACCGACAAGAATTGACGGCATGGTTTCTAAAGTTATTGTTATATGTGGTAGTATTGATTTATTCATGCTGGGTTAAATGACCCCTTGAAAATTTCCGATTGGCTTGTAGTCTATTACGAATGCGTGTTTCTTTGTAAGTGTATCGTCCTATTCGATGATGAAAATGATTTGAGAAAATTTATCAGATTAGAGGCTGTTACTTCAACACATATTTCTTTCTTTTCCTTTTTTTGTACCAGCATGTTTATAAATAGAGCTGTCATTATTGGACACGTACCAAAGGCGTGCGAATCAACATAAAATAAAGTGAACAATGATTATAAGATTTACGTCATTGTATGATTGTAAAACACGTAAATTGTTTTACGCATCGTTGTCAACGGTTCCACAATCTGGATGGGATCGGTTATAGATCGCATCATCAGGTATGTTTCTACCCTTGTTTCAGCGAAACTTATTCGCGGCGGTGATAAAACATCTTAATCTGTAATATTTGCATCATTAAATGTGGTAATTTCCGCTAGGGGTTGTAATTATTCCAGTAGGAATGAAATGTTTTAGTATTTACTATACCAAATGGTAGGTTACATTATTATCAATATACCTAAAGATTCAATCAAACATAAATTGAGTCTTCTGGTTTTTGCCAGTTTTTTTATACGTGTGTTTAATACTTATTACTTTATGTTTATTAATATTTATTTTAAATGTTTTTATACATACACAAGTAGTATATACCGAATTACATTGTTGTTTACATTTTTTTAGTAAAAGAAAGTGTTGTTCGTTATTCAACTTTCCCTATGACCATGACCACATGCACTTGAAATAACACGTGTTGAGTGCCGCTTTGCTGGAATTTTCCCTACGTCTAAGAGACCTTATTAATCCTAAGATTATACAAGGTTTAATTTTCTTTTGTTGTCATAGATTCTACTTATTTTTTTATAGCAGTGTTAAATGTAAAATAATGAATATGATTCCTCAATACCTCTACTTGGCTGGATACTACTCGTTCTAGCAAACCATTTAAATTCACATAATTTACTGGTTTCAAATTTTAATTTCTTTTTGTCTTTATGATAATTGAGATCTATTGAAAGCGCTATATGATAATGGTATGTAAAATGTGTATGTTTCATGTATTAATCATCTAATTTCTAATCTAGTTATATTATTACTGAATAAATAAGTAAGTGATTGAATGAAGTAAGTTCAAAATTGATAAATGTGAGTTTTCCATAATAACTTAGGCGTCGCCAGCCAATGGGCTGGGGAGGGGGGGCATGAACAGAAGGACGGAAGAAATATAAATTATAGGTAAAAATAGGTAGTGAATTTTTAATATTTTATATTTTATTCTGATTCCTATAGATAAAAATTTAATTTCTTTTATTTAAAATTCCAGAGCAAAATTTTTAAAATATGGAAATGTATTACTTTTTAACATAAAATTTTATATTTTTAAATTCTTTTGTCAACAAATATTTATGCTAATTTATTACAATTGTTTTTTAGAAAAATAAAGTAGGTAGTGTTAATTTTCAAAATTAATGTTTAAATAAATAAAATATTTTATAACAAGATTCCAATCTGATATTTTCTTAGCTTAAGAAAATTTTTGTACTTTTTCGAATTTCTAGAGGGGGGCAGGTGCGACGCCAAGGGGGGCAGGGCACGAGGTCAATTTTTTCACCTCGTCCTCAGGTCCTACAAGACTAAAATATATTGTATACAATATACAGTAGTCTATTGTTAAAAAAAATAAAAGGATTGTGAGATTGTGAAAATAAGTTATGATTTAATGAAGTGTTTAAGTGAAGTTCAACAGAATCAAGAAAATATAATATACAGATATAGATAAGAAGAGAAATTAATAAAGTAAGTAAAAGGAAAAATAAGTATTTATAAATAGGCCAGTCAATAGAGTAAAAAAATCATATCTTAACAAAAATATTAACAGCATACCACCTGTGCCATCATTTAAAAGACAGTCTGTAGATATACTCTGATGTGTTTTCGACTCGCAACTCTCATTAATTAATTTGTTAAAAACAGATTAGTTTTAGTGCAAAAAATGCGTTTTTTTTTAGTTTTTTGCTTATAAAACCAAAAATACTAGAGCAATCTCAATTTCGTAAATGAAAAAGTTGTAGGAAATTAAATTTCGAAGAAAATGAGAGGTGGAGCGATTCGATCGGTTGATAAGAACCGGAGAAAATCCGTAAAAACCGGAAAATTCGGCATTTTTAAAAAAATTCATAACTTTGTCATTTATGAAAATTAAGAGCTGAAATTTGGCACAGAAGTAGACAATTATATCAACTTTAAGTTTGCAGAAGGCAGGCGCTGGCGGACCATTACTTTTTGCGAAATTGCAATTTCAAATTGTTTATGCATTCTTTTGCCGGGGGTCTGCTTGCGTTAATAATGGTCCGATTTTAATTCAAGTATATTTCAAGTTTTCGTTAAAATGCAACGAAATGGATGAGACATGCACTTGAACATCGGTGTAAACGATTACAGTCTAAAACGTCAACAAGGGCTTTATTGATGGCAATCCATATATCTAAATTCGCAACAAAGTTATGAAATAGAAACCTTCGAAGGTTATATTTGAAATGTAACAATCATGTGTTACTTTTCATATTGGCATGAATGAGCAGCTATCGTTTTTCTAGTACCTCAACGTTTTATATATATTTAATTGGATATCAATCACTGACAGTTTTTGCACTTACCAAAGAATCCACGGTCATACTGCTCAATATCTGGAATAGTGCCTGAACAAGGAGGAATTTCT
Source organism: Anoplophora glabripennis (assembly GCF_000390285.2). NCBI lineage: Eukaryota > Metazoa > Arthropoda > Insecta > Coleoptera > Cerambycidae > Anoplophora > Anoplophora glabripennis. The sequence goes on from NW_019416486.1 coordinate 168,162, forward strand.
GGGTGAATTAGATCCCACCTTCTATTTGGCAACACCATATTGACCTTATTGTATAAATTATCCCTAAATTCGTGGATATTATTGGAATTAGGGAAAGCTCCGGACATACCTAAAAAAAATATTTAAGTAAGATAAGAATAATTAAAAAACCTGCACGGAAAACTAAAAAAATATCTTTTTAGTATAAAAAAAGAAAATTACCTGAAATAACTATCTCCTCCCCTGCTTTAACACTTGCCATTGCCTTTCCACCTTGAAAGTTATAATTTGGCCCTTCTTTTTTCTTAACATCATCTTCTAGATTTTGCGTAATCTCCATTTTATTTAAGGATATAAATAAGTATAAATAAAAATGAAATTATCTAGTTGACCACCTTAACTCTAAAATATATTTATTTCTGATACCTACTAATTTTTAAAATAAATATGAAATAAATATACAATAAATATGCAATAAAATCTCACTGCAATAACATAAGGCTTCCCTAAACTTAGCATTACTGAGAATTTTGTACGTTAGTACTCTTTATATATGAGGAAAACGAAAGTATTTTAATATAATTTATGCCCATGTGATATGTGACCTCTTCATACCCATGCCAAAAAAAGCAATAAATTAATAAACAAAAGCCGATTTGAGAATTAACTAGCAAACTAATTTGTTATTTATTTAGTATTTACAGTTGAGTCCTAACACGGTAACCAGAGAGATTCATCCTTAAGACATAGATCTCTACGACAGGTAAGACGTGCGAGGAATAGTATTTCATGGACGTAATATTTTCCAAAGATTATTAAATATAGATCAACAAATATGTCGATTTCTGTAAAAACTAGATTATCCTTGTAAATTTATACTCACCTTGGTATATTCAAATATACCTACGACACTTTATTCTCTTCACTGTACTACAATTCCGTTGTTTTCTATTTGCTACTCTTTCGATTCACTTTTAAGCAAACAAAATTCATTTCATTTGTAGTAGATACGCTATAAAAATTTTGGAGGAAATCTAGACAAATATCCCTCTTCTGAGATTGCAGTTTCAATTTTGATGTTGGAAGTTTATTATGAAAATAAAATCCGTAAACCATCCTACATATCGCAGATTTAACATCACAGGCAATTTTTTTTACCACGTTTCCATTTTTGTTTTTCTTTTTTACACTTAAAACATTGTCTTATTCTCTTTTTGCGGATTTTTTGGCGTAACCGTTGTAAAATGTCTTGATAGTACACACGGTTCACTGTTTCACCTTGAGGTAAGAATTAAAAATGCACATTTCCATATCCGGGAAAGAAACTTTCAAAATAAATTTAGTAATAATGTTTTTTGTCTAATTAAAGACAACCAAATTTCTTACCATATTTACGAAGAAAATTTAAATGTCGACAGATATCTCAATATTTTGCAGTTGTGGCAGATTTTCTAGATGATATCACTTTAGACTAATTAAGGAAGTATTGGTATCAATTTGACGGGGCTCCACCTCACTGTCACAATCAAATCGATCAACAGCTGACTTAAATGTTTAAACATAGATAGATGAGACGCCTAGGACCGTGGAATTGGCCAGTGAGGTCTCCCGACCTCACTCCATTAGATTTTTATATTTGGGGAGTAATAAAGCAAAAAGTTTATTCTACACCCGTTGCTTCAAAAGAGGATTTGATTGCTCGAATACGACGAGCGTTCCATGAATTGCTTGCAGCTGAAATAGTAAAAGCGGTGACTGATGGTGTTATCTCTAGAATCCACAAGTGCTTAGCTGTTGATGGGGGTCATATTGAACACTTATGACTTTTTTAAGTCATTTTTTTTTTATCTTAGCGCATTATTATTATCAACATACATAATTAAAATTGTGTATTACTATGTATGAAGTTGATATTTTAGAATTCTTCTTAACTTTATTCTGCTCATTGGTGGAACATTGGGATATGTCTCATTAAAAACTGTAAATGTTCTGCTTAGAATTCCATTGCAACGTCTGTGAATAAATAATAATAAATAACTGGTGACAGTTTAGTTGTTTGTTTTGAAGTTTTGCTAAAAATTCCATAGCTATCCTCGCAAGAAATTACATGATTTTAGGTGATTACACAAAAAATAGTAGATAACTTAAAAACTAGAAGAGATAGGTATATATACTCTGATACCGTTCGAAAGAGAATAAAATTGTGTATCAGAATATAGAGAAACATACAGGGTGTTCCATTTAAAGAAATCGACTTATGAAGTCCTAGGTGCACTACAGAAGAACAAATGCTGCTGTCTAGAATTACCACGTGGTATACAGGGTGTCCGGTAAGTACCTCCTAATCTCTCGGGAGTGTATAGGGGAGGTCAAAATAAAACTAGTTCTTCCTATAATTTTTTTTCCTAATGTGTCCCCTAACGGAGTTATGGGGGGTCAAAGGGGTACCTAGAAATTAACGTTTAGGGTTATAACTTCGAAACCATCCTGTATATTTTAATAAAATTTTCGTACGTTGTATTACACATGGAGCTCTACGATTTGATGCTAAAATCAACTTTTTGCTATTATCAGGTGTCCAGAAACGGACTGGCCCTATCACAATTTTTCTCAAAATTTTGACAGAAGTAATTTTATCAAACTGAAAATATTATTATTAGATACTCTGAAGGTTTTTCTTTAAAAATGGTACTCTTTATTTATTTCGAAAAAATGAACGGTTTGCGAGATAAATCGGTTTTGAAAAAAATTGGTAACAAATACAACAACAATTAAAATTTATTTTTTTACAATAAAATCATTCCCGCTAGTGCCAGCCTACAGATTCACCATAAACATTTACTGGTGGTGAATTAAGGGAATGAATAATGCCGTTTCTTGTAAAATCAACATCTATGACCAAAATACATCTACAAATTATTATTGCTCTTGTCTCCATGGAGTTCTTTTCTATTGTTTTCGTTGTTAGACCCTGTTGATTTTAAAGTACTTGTCAAAGGCGCGTGACAGAATAAAAATTCAATTTTATTGTGGTATTCGTTTTAAGCCGTTAGAAATAACATTTAAAAATGGAAGAATATTCCTGTGCAGAATATGCTGATATGCACCTAATTTATGGGGAAGCATTATGCAACTCCGTGGAGGCAAGAAGACTTTATGAGGAAAGGTTTCCGGGTCGACATTTGCCGAGTCCAAAAACTTTTGAAAGAGTTGATCGTAGTTTAAGAGAAACAGGTAAAAAAAAAAAGTGAAAAACGTTAGTGAAACTAATTTCTTCCGAATCCTTTATTTAGGAAGCTTTTTGCCACGCCGTGGTGGAGCAGGAGCCCCGAGGAGAGTACGAGACCCTCATGTAGAGGAACAAATATTGGAAGACGTTGCTAATAATCCTTCAAATAGCATAAGGAAGCTTGCGGCGCAAAACAATGTTACAAAATGGGCTGTACATGAAACTCTGAAAGAACAATTGCTTTACCCGTACCACATCCAAAAAGTACATGCTATGTCTCCAGATGATTATCCAAAAAGACTTCAATACGCCAATTGGTTTTTACAGCATCATATTCGGAATCATAATTTTGGTACATCTATTTTGTTCACCGATGAAGCAGGTTTTACAAGAGACGGCATAATTAATTCGCATAATCTACATGTCTGGGATGAAGAAAACCCTCACGCTTTAGTTCAAACTCGCTACCAACAAAGGTTTATGGTGAATGTGTGGGCTGGCATTATCGGGAATCATTTGATTGGTCCATTTATTCTGGAGCAAAGACTTAATGGTGCTCTTTATTTGCAATTTTTAGAGGAAAATCTAAATATTTTGTTAGAAGAAGTGCCCCTTCAAATAAGAACTGAAATGTGGTACATGCATGACGGTGCACCACCCCACTTTGATCGTTTAGTACGTCAACATCTGACGAATGTTTTTGGTGATCGATGGATAGGTCGAGGCGGACCTGTATTATGGCCACCTAGGTCGCCCGACCTAAACCCATTAGACTTTTTTCTGTGGGGTCATTTAAAAAATAACGTTTATTCAACACCCGTAAATAGTAGAGAGGAACTTCTGCTGAGGCTAACACAGAACTGTGACCATCTCCGCAATAATCACGGAATATTATTTCAAGTGCACCGGGAAAACATTCGTAGGATTAGAAAGTGCATTGAAGTACGGGGTGCTCATTTTGAACATCTACCGAAGTAACATTTAGGTACCTTTGTTCATTGTTGAATGTTCTTTGTTGCATGTCTTGTAAGTAAGTTATTTTTCAAATGTTATTTTTAATTGGTCACTACTTGCTCATAAAGTATAGCCAACCCGTTCAAAGATTTCTGGACTTGATAAAGTTAAAGAAATTAAATGCATGAAATAATATGTAAAAAAAATAAATTTTAATTGTTGTTGTATTTGTTACCAATTTTTTTCAAAACCGATTTATCTCGCAAACCGTTCATTTTTTCGAAATAAATAAAGAGTACCATTTTTAAAGAAAAACCTTCAGAGTATCTAATAATAATATTTTCAGTTTGATAAAATTACTTCTGTCAAAATTTTGAGAAAAATTGTGATAGGGCCAGTCCGTTTCTGGACACCTGATAATAGCAAAAAGTTGATTTTAGCATCAAATCGTAGAGCTCCATGTGTAATACAACGTACGAAAATTTTATTAAAATATACAGGGTGGTTTCAAAGTTATAACCCTAAACGTTAATTTCTAGGTACCCCTTTGACCCCCCATAACTCCGTTAGGGGGCACATTAGGAAAAAAAATTATAGGAAGGACTAGTTTTATTTTGACCTCCCCTATACACTCCCGAGAGATTAGGAGGTACTTACCGGACACCCTGTATACGCGGAAGTAAGTTTTGCTTAATAGAACAGAGCAATGAATTATGTTATTTAGAAGATTAAATAAGTATCGCATGAGTAAAATATTGCGATGCGTTTCCAGTGATTCTTGCCCAAAACGATTCAAGAGATCTATATGATTAAAACCTTGTGGTGGATAGACACCATCTTGCGTAAATGCCAGAAATTTTAAAAATCGCATTTGAACTGACTCCATCAACCTTTGCCGATGTATGTTGTATATTGGATATCATATTATGGAACCATACTCCATTTTAGATCTGACGAGGGAATAAAATAAGATTTTGAATGCACGGATATCTGTAAAATCTCTACAATTGCGGTAAATAAAACTATAAGTCCGAAACGCACTCGATGCAACATTATTAATGTAATCGATGAAAGTCAATCTGCTGTCAAAAGTTATGCCTAGATTCTTAAACAGTTCAACACAGCTAAGGATGTACCCATCAATGTTATAGTCGTAGACAACGAATTAGTTTTTACGACATTACCTTACATTTAGAGTTGTTAAGAGACAAACAATTTAATTCACACCATGACGACATACGATTCTTACAGAGCTGTAGACTGACGCAGTCTGTAAGGGAATCCATTACAGATAATAGCGGTCTTAAATTAGAGCATTGGGGCACCCCTGGAGAAAAATTTTGAGCAGTGTTTTGGGATAAAACTTGGAATACCATCCACACCCATTGTGAAGGAGTTTTTAGATCTTCTCAGACCTCGTAAAACATTTTCCTCCTTGATAGACGAAATGACAATAGGTACTGAAAGTTTTGCAGGAAAAGATGAGTGTTGGATGGGAATGAATAAAGACACTGTTGAAATAATCAGCAAAGACATTTACATTATCAGTAGGACAGTAGGGTTATACAGCTCAATTATGGTAGTTGGTGAGAAATTTGTCTCGTGGAAAGTGTTGGCTTTTCCTCAACAGCATTTAAAATGATTTTTTTTTAATTAGAAGACACCTGTTTATGTCAGGTGATTATGAACAAAATAAATTAAAATAAGTTGCACATACACGTGCAACTCTTTTCAAAATTTGTGGGGAGGTTACCCTGATTTTTGGAATAAATATTTGTACGCAATTAGGATAAATTAATAGTTTTTTTTTTAATAGAATTGTATGGGGTGTAAATCGTAAATTAGATTTAAGTAATCTCGATTATTAACTTCTATTTTACACTGTATTATGTTAGTCAATAAGACCGGAAGTACTTTATTGGGTACATACGTATATTTCTCGAAATACGTAACCATCTAAATAAAATCAATTGTAAACAAAACTCATTGTTATAAGTTAAACAATTGATAGGAAATATTCTGTTACTGTTGTACAAGGAACCATTGAATTTTAGTTTATAATGTCAGCTTGATTAGAATTTATAGCAAGGTTATGTTTAAATTCGATTGCTACTTATTGTTAGTTGTAGAAAGCATAAGTTTTTATGTATAGAAATCTAAATACAGGGTGGCCAAGTGAAAACGAAACAGAGCTATTTTCAGGAACTGCGTCAAGATTGTAGAAAAACGCTCAGACCCGGCGATTTTTTGCTGGAATTTTTGACTCCGCCACTTTCACCCCCAAACAAGGGTAAGCATCACCCCAAAATATTTAAATAGCATTGGGGGTTGAGTAATATTTCTTAAAATTATAAACCCCTAGTGAGCCTGTTATAATAAAATTCATGCAGTTATTTTAGCTGCTGCAGCAGTATGTCCGGCTCCGTCTTATTGAAGAAACCCATGTTTGCGTGTATGTATTAGGTAATTCCAGGGCTTACTGTAAAATATTTCGGTATTGTTCTCAGAAAAAATTGGGCATATTATCTATCTCTTTGGAGTTGCTATCTAGATAGGTACATTTCTTCTGAAGATATAACAATGTTCCAATAAAATTTTACGGATTTGCCGCAGCCCAAGTTTTATAATTCTAAATATCTACATAATCAGATAAATGTCGGGTTTAATAAATTATCGTCGTTTAAATATTCATTAATAGAACAATATTGTACTTACTCCTTAGTTGTGATCAGGTAGTTGTAACCCCTGTGCAACAGTAATGTTGTAATTAAATGTGCAGCTACTTCTTTAGTGCCTTGTGACCAGGGACCCGGACCGTACCGTTTTTGGACAGAAAACCGGACCAGAACCGTAATTTTTTTGTGGACCGGAACCGAAACTGAACACATATGTCATGTTATAATTTATTCCAAGTGCCGGACCCGAATATACGTAAGAAACTCTGACATATTACGAGACTTACAATACACAAACGCTACACAGACAATAAGACAAAACGCGGAGAAACGGTTTGAAGTAGCCGCTAGACATGACAATCCCCTCCTCAGGCAAGCCGTTGACTACGTACCCGACGTGACCGACAAACACAAAAGACCTAGACACCAACTTTTTGACCCTGGGTGACCACCCCAATGACCCCCCCCCCTCCCGCTAACCTTTTCTGTTTCAGAGACAGCCAGGATCAAGAAACGAAGACAACGACACACACACACACACACACACCCCCCATACCCTCCTTACCCCTCCCCTCCCGCGCTAGCCTAAGGGCCACCTTAGCAAAGCGCATCCCAGGCTGCATAGCCGCACTACCCTACCCAACCATAAACATGACACCACCCCTGGGATTTACACAGACGAGCCGGCGAAGCAAGAAGAGCGCCAGAAGAAAGGGCCCTAGCCGACGAGACCCAGCCAGGACAAAAGGAGGTCCCACAAAGCGCCTACACCGGCCGCATTTGCGGTCGGGGTAGACGACGGATAGGGCCTACCTACGAAGGTTGTCCAGGCCTACACGAGATGAGGCAGGATAAAGAGGGATAATCCCCCTCGATCCCAAATCATTGAGGCCAATTTCTAGCCATGAAATAATGGCGCGCGTACCCGAATCGAAAAAAATTTTAACGGTTTTTTGGGTTAATTTCGGTACTCTTAAAGCTTCCGTTTTGGTTGTGTTTCTGTGGATTTATCTGCTGACGTTTGCTTGGAGAAGTCATTATTCTTTATAAATCTGTGGGCTTGGAGTTATGGAGTTATAAAGGCCGTGTTCTGTGGTACGGATTAAATTGAGGAAGTTTTAAAAATTCGGTTCATAATCTGCCAACGGTAGACATTACCATGTGCAAAGACTTGAATCAAGCTGAATCCGGTAGTGTACAAGTGAAAGTGTACTTTTATCTAAATAAACAGTAAGTACGATACGATCCAGTGCAAAACCTTTAACAGTTTATTTTAAATGTAATAATTGTAAGATAGATATGAACCGAAGTTTCACAAATGTTGCTCCATTTATTTAGTCCATTTATATAAATGCAGTTAAGAAAAGTTTTTTAAATATAATTAATTTCTAAGAAGAAACTCGTTTTTCCTCTAACTTTAAACATACAATATAAAATTAAAAAGCTTATGTCAGACACACTCGTGTTTTATCTGAAAATTTTTCGATCTTCGAGGTAGCAAATAACATTATTTAAAACGTAGGTACTAAAATGTTGTAAGTATATTTTGATTTTTTATTTAGAAATTTATTTGAAATTCATTCTTTTAATTTTATTTTTTATCAATTGATTTTATAGCAGTAGATTGCTTTATTGGCATCATTAGAATTCAGTGGAAATTGCAACCACTAGAAAAATTGTATGTCAATTTTGCCAAAAAAAATATGAGGATTCAGCCATTGGTTATATTATTATTCAAGTTAAGAGATTTCTTCTTTGCAAATTTACAAAAAACTTTCACGTTTTTATATTGATACCCGTTCCGCAAAGTGACGCACGCTAATCCCATTGCAGGTACCGGTTTGATAGTCTCTCTCGTAGTTCCGTGTTTTTATTTTTAGATTATTTTTAAGAATAAAACTGTTTAGGCATTTTGATGCTTAGCTCTCTGAGCCTTAAATTATCATTGTATTTATAAAAAATAGTGAACAGACGTCTCTGGATTGACAGTTGTTTAGGATCCCAGTTGATGATTTCTGAAGCATCAACTTGAAATCAAATTTACTTGGCGCCAAAACAAGTCTGATTACGTGGGACTGAAACTGAAGACGTTTGACGCAGGCTAATTATTTATTTAATGAAAGGTAAGAATTCACATAATTTCGATACAAATATGTGTACCAGTGGTGGAGATACAGTGATTCATATTCACTAAAAATGTTCTTAATTTAAGTTAATTTGTTTCGTAATACAATTAAAACAATACAAATTGGTTAACCAAATATTTTCAAAATTAAGTGAGGTATAGTTAAGAAAATTTTATCAGTTATTTATTCATGTAAAAGTCCATAACATATCTAGTTTCTGTGTTTCTTTAAAACATTGTTCGGATTTTAAAATGAATAGTTAATAAATTGTTAAAATCGTTAAAAATTTGCCTTCATTCATTGCTTCCTACTCAAATCCATAGTGATAATAAGTATGAATAATATTGAACCGCTTCTCTGAAATAAGAACTCATGCTAGTATTCTGAATAAGTGTTTTGAGGGACAGTGTATCATTGATTACTAAACATTTCTATCTACACTGTAATAAAGTGTACACTGTAAATATTATTTATGCAAGATAAAGCTGCCGGAGGAGAGATAAGCAAAACCAAGGTAAGAAAAGTATAATTCGATGAAATTTGTCATTGTTATTGTTTAACTTTATCCTGAGAACATGCATTCAATAAAAATTAGTTTCAACACACACAAATTATATTCTACACAACAAAAGGCGCCCAAACGAATACTTAATCATTAAACATACATCAAATCATTACACATGAACACAAATTATTCATTCCACTATTTGGAGCAAACCACAACAACAACATTACAAAAATTATATACTATACTACATAACAAATACTAATACACACAATAAAGTACAAAAATAATAATATATAATATCCCCTTTCTTCTAACGGAGGATTTGCTATCACCAACAGGTGGATAAACATTAGCCATGTAGCCTAATAATAACTACTATTCAAAATTTGTATTCTATTCAATACAAATAAGTATTAATCTTTTAATGCTAAATTTTCATGAAATTCAAGTTTTCTGGTCACAAATCTATATATTTTGTTTTCATTTTTATAATAATATTTACGCTAATTCAAATTTTATGCTAATTTATTTTACGACATTTTATTATTTACAAAATACTTAATTAATTCTTAAGTGGGAAATTTTAAAAACAAATACAGCATTATCGAAAATAATACTATTTTCGAAAACAATTGATAGACATACCCAATGTGAATATTTGTCATATTTTAATAAATAATTCTATTAGTATATTAATAATCACCTTGAAATTAATGGTCAAGATGGAATTAATGGAAAAAGTAGGACGTCAGACTACTGATTAGAAAGAAAAACGAAGACAATTCAATTATACAGACAAATTAAGACTTTTTTTTAATAAAAGTTAGTAAATGTTTTTACTACATATTTTCGAAGCAAAAAATATTTGCATTTTACTAGAGGTAATATATGTATATAGGTAACTCAAAAATACACCAAATTTCTACGTCAGTGATATTTTCTGGAAATGTTATGAATACACGAAATTCATGGAAAAATTCAATTATTTTTCAATAGAAGCTGTGGAAAACGCCCGAACTGAATTATAATGGGAGACTTAAATTTTGAAGTTCTGCCACAGCTGTCCGGTTAATTATTTTATTGTTAGCTTTATCAGCATTGTTTATTTCTGTCAATATTTGTCGCAAAAGTGGTAGTTTTTGTGGTCAGTTGTGACAAGATGAGTGTTACAAATCAACTAAAATAGCTTTAAATCACTTTAATCTTAGTGTGACAATGTATGTTATTATTAGGACGCTAAACAATTCAATCAATTGAATAACGACAACCGGAGGCTGTGGCGTTTCCACACAGAATCGGATTTACTTTCGGCGATTTGCAAGAACTGCAACTAACATTTGTTTTTTTTACTTATTTATTTGAATTTAACACATTCTAATTCAAGAGAATATGTTTTAACAAACAAAATTTTCAAAATTATACTTTATACTCGTAATATCCTGAAGTTTTGTAGATGTTTTAAATGTTAGTAAATTGATTATTTTTTTAGGTTTCCAGCATTTGTTATATTACCCGTTTCTCAATTTTGCCATTATTTAGAAAACTAGTTTTAATTTAAACGTATCTTATGCAAATTTTGTTCGACTGAAAACTAACAACAAATAATGGTATTGAGGATAAGACAAACACGATATACTTTGTGTTTCGTTCAATCAAATTGCAATGTAACCAAATTACCAAGGCGGTAAAATCCTAAATATTATTATAACTTTTGTTAAGTAGGTATTTTATGAATTCTTTTTTTACAGAGAAAGTATGTCTAGTACACAAGTAATAATAGAACTAATTAAATTATTTTTTAGAATTGCTAAAAAATAATGTTATACCTACTTAGTTGTTTTTAAAACGTCATTGTTTGCTTTGTCTTTATAAAAAAGTGTGTGCTTTTTAAAAGTTGAATAAATTTAATATTCACGACGATACGACGAAATAAATTTGACCTTAGATGGGAAATTGAAATTATAAAAACAATGTCAGCAAAACAACCCGATATTTGAAAACAATCGATTACCGCTTTCCTCATTGTAGGTATGTGTTTCTGTTAATAATAAATATATTTGTTAGCAAATTTGATCAAAGACCTTGAAATTTGTTACCGAGACTATTGGAGAATATAGAAGCTGAGCAAATGTTTTTGAGTTAATTCAAACTGTGCGTTAAAAAGTGGATGAAAAGCAGACGGAGCGAAATGTAAGTAAACCGAAGTAATTAAATATTTACGTGACAACTTTCTATTAAAGTATATACATTGTGGTAGTGTAAACAAAAAGGAAATTATTAACTTAGCGATTAAAATAAAAATTTATCAAGGGCATCAAGAAACCAGCCTACAAGTCAGGAGCGTGTATGTGGTGATATTTATTAATACTGCTCTGTTCATCACAAATGAATGAGCGTATTTTATATTCAATTGAGAGTCGGATTGCAACTTGAAAAGTAAGTTTGTTCCCCCTTCCGCAGTGGCGTGCAGTACCAAAAAAATAAAATAAATCCAAAATAGTAAAAAATACCCTTTTCCCCTTTATAGTCTAAATAATAAAATCGTGACTTTATGTTCTTTAACAAATTGTAAATCTTGAGAATTAAACAAATATAAACGATCTTAGATATTGTTACTGTTTATAATGCATCTGCAATATTTAGCAGAAATCAGAATTACAAAATACCTAATTTTGTAGCTGTGGTTTCTAAAATATTCGTCTAGGTTAGTGATATTCACTTCGAAAAGTGTATATGCTTTGAAAATGACTTACTAAAGTCGAATTAAATCGCCATGGGTTGGCCCCTCCAGCTTGACGTTAATTTTTGGAACATCCTGTACATTTTGCTCTTGCACAAAAAGAGAGTTGACTATAAAGTTAAAGTTCATGTAAAAATGACTTGATATTTCAGTGAATAGGTAATATTACTACCTTTAATTTTCAGTTGTAATTTATTAAAGTAAAATATACTTTTATATTACTTGGTGACAGGCAAATCAATCTATTTTAAAATTATACAGAATGAAATGTATAATTGAAAAGTTTTTCTTACTGCTGCTACTAATAAATAATAAATTTAAAATACCACTTTATAAGTTTTAAAAACGAATCCATAAAATAATTGAACTCAAATAGATTGCCACAGACCAACAAAATTTAACTTTTTTTTGGAAGCAGAAACTTGAATATATATTTGCGAAGGATTTAGGTGCGCTGAATCTGAATCTGGCAGCAGAATTGCTCTATCATATTCGTCATATTTGAGGTTATGTGGTAATGCCTTCTATTCTTTTTCAAAAAACTAATACATTGAATCTAAAAGTACAAGGCTCCCTCCTTCGAATGCCGTTGAGTTTGCTCAAATATCTTTTTTTTTTCGTTGAGATATCACATGTTGAAATTTTTAAGTTTTTCAGTTTTTCAGTTTCTTAATATGCGAAAATCTACTAAGGATCCCTTAGACATCAAGCAGTCGATTGCAATTCAGAAACTTCATACCCATACGGTTTGTGGGTTTAGAGTTGGTAGGCTTGGGGTTTGTGGGTTTAGGGATTGTGGGTTTGGGGTTTCTGGGTTTGTGGATTTGGAGTTTGTGAGTTTGAGTTCGTATGTATTGAAGGTTTCTGAGTATGAAGTTTCTGAACTGCAATCAACTGTTTGACGTCTAAGGGATCCTTAGTAGATTTTCGCATATTAAGAAACTGATAAACTTAGAAATTTCAACATGTGATATCACAACGAAAAAAAAAAAGATATTTGTGCAAACTCAACGGCATTCGAAAGAGGGAGCCTTGTACTTTTAAATTATATGTATTTTGAAAAAGAATAGATGGCATTACTACATGACCTCAAATATGACGAAAAACAGTGTTTTTTGCACTTTTAGGTTAGAATATCTCAAAAACTTGACGTGATAGAGCAATTCTGCGGCCAGATTCGGATTCAGCGCACCAAAATCCTTCGGGAATGCATATTAGTGTGTCTGCTTCTTGACCCTTGTTGACCTGTGTATCGTTTAAATTTTCAAAATTCATCAAATGTTGTATTCAACAAAACTATATAAGGAAACCATAGATTGAGATTGCATTAGAAAGAGTGAAAAATTTTCAGTAGCTCATAAATTTTATTAAAAGGAACCTATTATTTGATAGTCTCTTTTATAAATTCAGTTAACTTTTTTGTTATTTGAGTGTCTACATGTTACATCTAATTATTTTAACAATTTAGTTATTATCATCAATCATTAATGATGTTATTATCTACTTATTTATAATGGCAAATAGCATTTAATGCTTAGTCATTGTACATAGTTAACAAGGATGATACATTTACAAAAACTATTGAAATTATAAACATTTTTCAAATGAATGCATAAAAAGGGTACAGTAAGAAATAACCATTAGAGAATAAAAACAGACGAATGTTCATCAGGAACAATATGCAAGGTTTCAAAATTCAAAGACGTTTATAATGTTAAATTATTGCAGTACCATATAAAAATTAGCACGAGTGTATTATTTAATAAAATACAGCCCGTTGGTAAGCATTTTTGAGCATACTGCTTTGAAAATAAAATGATTTGTTTTATTAGTCAGAATTCAGATTTTTTCTGTGCAAACATATTCCTGAATATATTTGAATAAGAAATATATCTAATATGGATACCCCAACAAAAATAAAAAATAAAATATTATATATATGTTTATGACTGAAAAACAAAGGACAATCTGAATTCGTGATCAGTACGAATAAATTCTTCTTGAAAATTGTACTGTGAATAGTTTTACCATTTTCTCAAAAACTGGAGTTGGGCGAATTCATCTCACGACAGCTTTAAATAGAAGATAAAAACATACAAAATGTGTCTTTTTTTCAACATTGTGAAAAACTTTAAGGAGCTGTTCCTTTCCAAAAGTAAGGGGGATTTTCTTTACAGTCATTGCTAAAAATCTGTTGTAACACACCCCTATAAAAGGATAAGTTAAAAATCAGTTTATATTTTATTTGACACAGTTAGAGAAACGTAGAAGAACAGAATTAAATGTGCGACCCTCGAAAGGAGTTGAAAAAGGCACCCTTTAACGGTCATTATATCGTTTTGCACAAAGTTGAAAATTTGAAATTTAAATAATTTATTTAGAAACTTGGCTCACTTAGAAACCTTCTGTTTCTTTCAGTTTTTTACTAAAATGTTCCTATTTTCAAAAATGAATAAATTAATAAATGAGCTTTACAAAAAAAAATAACATTGGAAATAGCTAGTCTACAAAATAGTTTTTATTTTAGACTGATAAGAACTTCACTATCTTTTTTTACCATATTATTTTTCATTATTTTCATTATGCATTTATCAAGTCACTTAATATAACAATTTTCGTATCAGTGGCGTAACCAGAATGTAAAGTTGGAGGGGGATAACAAAAATTCTTAAAATTTGCAGCAAAACGGTTTTAAAATGAAAATATTAGTTTATTAGTTATACAAGTTGTTTATATTTATAATATATTGTTTTTTTATAGTATACAAATGGTTTTATATTTGGTAACTTAAAATAAAAGTATAAATATAAAAAAAACTTTGTATCACATAAAAAAGGAACTAAACATTTTCAGACTATCACAAAAAATATCTCAAAAATAACAACAGAAAATAGCGAAAATCAAAATGCATAACCACAAAACATGTACAGCACAGACTACCATGTACAGACTCTCAGCTCAACACACATTATGACAGACCGCGATGCCATGTATCATGCATTTATCAAGTACGCGATGCGATCGGCATACCCAGTGACGTAGAAAGTCAGGCAACCTGTCCCTTTAGGAATCTTGGGGGGGGCGGGGGGCTAAAGCTAAAAGTATTCAATCAAAAAAACATTAAGGGTGTGTGTTTCTCCAACTGTGAGAAATAAAATAAAATCTGAATTTTAACTTATCCATTTAACTGTAGCATCGAAAAAGATGTTTTTTGAAAGTTCCCAGTTACGTTTTAACAAATAATCGTTCATTTTTTCGCTATATTAAAGAAACACCCTATATTTCAAGAACGTTAAAAATTTCTCAGGAAGGGTACTATCATTTTTTCTCGACTAGAAAAGTAGTCTCAGCTAAGCAAGAAAATGAAAAGCGTAATTGCACTAATTTCACCTTTCCCAAGATATCTCAAAACATATAAAAGGCAGTAGAAATTGCAAATATATTTAAAACGTTCATAAAATTTTCTAATACTTTTTTAATATCTCTTATAATCAAGATACCGATGCTGCTGTATCGAATTTTTGACGAACGGTACCATGGGCGTCCGCAGAAAATTTATCAAGAGGCCTTTGGAAAATATACAATTTAATCGAAGATAATAAAATTCCTGATTAAAACGCCACACTGATTCAGGTCTGTTTTACGTTAATTTTGCAACGATTTTAGCTATAGAAATGTCATCCGGAGCCGCTACTGGCTGTTGCTGTGCGATAACACCACATGCACCCGTTTATTTTTACAGTCGTCTGTCTGAAACCGACAGTGAACAGCTAGCTGTATTCGCGGCAGAGATAAAATTAGCAGCACCAACAGCTCGCATCCGGAGTCATGTTCGTCGTGAGTAGGCTAGTGAAGAGAAGCGCGAACCGAGTAGCGGCGGTAATTTTGAACAGAGGCGGAAGGCGGGCCACACATTCCAAAATCACCTCCGAACTACCAGATATCGAGATTCCTAGGCTGCCCCTCAACGAGTATGTCCTCGAATTTGCATCGGAGTGGGAGGATAGGACCGCCGCTGTAAGTAGAATTTAAAATAATGAATAAAGTTTTCAATTAATCGCATACATAATAAAATTTGCTATCTAATGACATTGTTTGCTAAATAAATTCAAATTACTCCACGTCTGCATTGACGCGAATAATATTGACTAAAACTGTGTTCTACAATAATATTAGCAAAGTTTAAATTTGCACCAACAATCGTACTGGGTTTACTATCTGCAAGGTAAGCTTCTGAATGTTATTTCAATTTTTGTTTGGAAATTTTTTGGATTTATCTTGTACAATAAAATAGTACATTGGTACATTGCACAATGCAATATAAAATAATAGAACTAAACTAATTAAATTATTTGTAAAATACGACTGCCTATGGAATGTTTAATAAAAAATCGTTCAAATACGATAAACAAATAAGATGTTTGGTATGATAAAGTATGAATTCAAAAGGAAACGATGAAAAGCTGAGAACAAAATTATTGTTGGTCTCAAATCCTACAAGCATTTAAGGCACAAAACAAACTCTAAAAAAGTACATATAATGCTCTACAAATTTCTTATTGTTTTAAAATTATTTTAAAAATTAATTACAAATTTTTGCAATTTTTTGGAATGTTTACAAATTTTATTATTAATAGGGCAGAATTAGATTTTTTGTTTTTGGAATTCTTGTTATTTATTACACAATTCAGTATGTACCATACATCAAAATTTTAGAAAATCAACTTATATTACTAAGACAAGTAAATATATTAATAATAAAAGCCTTTTATATGTAACTAGTGACTGTGACAGAAAAGACTGAAACAATATTATATTTTTACAAGCTTTTATGTAACTTGCCTTGTTAGTAGGTACGGGTCAAATCTTGCAACTGAATTTTAAAACAGTTATCGCCAACCGATTGAGCTGAAATTCTTCATACACGTTTAGTTTGGATGACAATGCATGGTTAGCTAAGTGACGTCATTCTAGATCCAATACGGCGGAGTCCCAAAGATTGCAGACCAGTTATTTTTTATGCACCCCCATGATATGGGTATCAAATGAAAGGGTTTTGCTGAGACGAATACGAAAATAAAATGACGTCACTAAAAGATTGTTTAAAAAAAATTATACATGAACTTAATAGTTACGTTATAACTTGAAAGATAACACCGCCCAACAAAAAAAAAGTTATGTGAACTTTACATGCGGCATATGATTTCCTGTGTATTTTTGTCTCCTGAGCACAAATCCATAGTCTGTTTTGCTCCATCACCCTTCAGTTTTTCGTAAATCGCTAACTACCTTCAGAAAATCGCTAAAAATCTTCAGTAAAATGGAGAAATTTAGGAAGTAACGAGATCTTGACATGCCACACATATTTTTCGACGTAATTTTCCATCCTAAATCCGATTCCGATGTAAGAATTACGCCATAACCGTATAGTCTTAAAAAAATTACTGAAGATCTTCAGAAAAAAGGCGAATTTTGAGGAGTGACGAGATCTTGACATGCGGCATATGTTTTCCCGTGTATTTTTGTCTCCTGAACACGAATCCATAGTCTGTTTTGCTCCATCACCCTTAAGTTTTCCGTACGTCGCTGAATACCTTCAGAAAATCGCTAAAAATCTTCATAAAATGTAGAAATTTAGGAAGAGACTAGATATTAACACATGGACATGACACATGTTTTTCGACGTGATTATACCTCCTGGATCCGAATCTGTTGTCAGAATTACTCCATAACCCTATAGTCTTCAAAAAATCGCTGAAGATCTTCAGAAACAGGACGTAATTTGAGAAGTGACGAGATCTTGACATGCGGCATTGTTTTCGGACGTATTGTTACCTTCCGAATCCAATGTCAGATTTGCTCCATCACTGTCTAGTCTTCAAAAAATCTATGAAGATCTGAAAAATGGAAAATTTGTAGTAGTAACGAGATGTTCATATATGACTCATGGTTTTCGATGATGAATACGTCCGAAAACATATGCCGCATATCAAGATCTCGTCACTTCTCAATTTTTGCCCTTTTTCTGTAGATCTTCAGCGAGTTTTTGAAGACTAGAGGGTTATGGAATAATTCTGATAACGGATTCGGATCCAGGAGGTAAAATTACGTCGATAAACATGTGTCACGTGTTAAGATCTCGTCACTTCCTAAATTTCTTCATTTTACTGAAGATTTTTAGCGATTTTCTGAAGGTATTCAGCTATTTACGGAAAACTTAAGGGTGATGGAGCAGAACAAACTATGGATTCGTGCTCAAGAGATAAAAATACACAGGAAATCATATGCCGCATGTAAAGTTCACATAACTTTTTTTTTGTTGGCCGGTGTAATCGAACCTTTAGGAATCGTTTTATTAGAAATCATTACTTACTCTTATACCAATAAATGTTTGTTTGTTTGTTTTCAGTAGACCCAGTAGGTTCAAAGTCGAATTTTCCTATAAGTTAAATAATTCATCACCTTTTTCTGTAGGGACTAATTGTAAGATATAAAATAACCTGAATTCGGCACTGAACATATTTCTAACATAATGCTAAATTTAAAGAAAGACGTAAATATATTTCATTCTGCCCAGTTTTATTTAGAAAGAATGATACATATCTTTTAAATATAACATTGGTATGTTGAAAAAGCAACATCAAAATAACACATTTCGTTGAAAATACGTTATTTTTTTGAATGCTCAGTTTTTGGAAAATCTCTTGCACATGTCAAGTAAGTACATACAATTTTCTACAGGAATACATAAGACATTTTTTTCGTATCTTGTACAATAAAGGGAGAAAAACGATGGAGACAATTTTGACGCATGACGAACTGGGGAAACGATTCAGGTACATTCATTCTGCAGCCGCAGCATTTTGTCTCCATCCACTGTGTATGTATCCAACAATTAATAAAGTAATAAAACTAAGCAGTAACACTCCATTATAAAAATTTACTCGCACTCACTAGACTAATACCGAAACACAAGAGATTTTTAAACAGGTAAAAGGAGATAGTTAAGAAACAACCAATTTTGACGCGGCAGTAGATGTATTGCTGAAAGAAACAATAGTCAACAAAACATTAATTCTATTATTAACGGTGGTATTCGGTGGTATTAGCTAATTTACAAAGATCAGTCAGTTCGATTAGACTTTGCTCTATTTTTTACTAAGGTAAATTTTTAACAATCGGCTTCTTTTGCCAAAACTTCTATTAAAAATAAATTACTTAAAATTAATTTAGCATTTTTCATACCCTTATTCATAAAAAATTAAATTGGTATTTCTAAAAATGCGTACAAAAAATTACGTTACTGAAAAACTGTTACTGAAAAACTAGAAAAACTATTCCCAATTTACGTACACGATATATAAAAAAATAATGAATATAACTTACGATAAATAAATATAAAAATTATGTTCCTATCTACCAATACTAATGGTTTCTATAATTAATGTAAGTACGCCAATAGGTACATTGTTAAAAAAAACATTTACATCAAATAATGATAAAAGTGTACCTTATTAAAAAAAAAACAAATTAAAAAAGGGATGTTAAAGCATATAGTGTAAACTATAAAACTTAATAAAGAATTTCTGTTAAATAGTAAATACTTTTTAAACCTTGAAATATATTTATCATTAAAAAAAAAGAAAGTGGGAGTTCCCAAAAACAAGACTATGGTCTCTATATGTTTTTGGGGTCGCTGAATTCGAATCTGGTATCCGTTTGACCCGATTAGCTCTGGGTTAAAGTCAGTTCAAGGTCAAATATGGAGTATCAATTGCCAACAAAGTAAACCTACATATCTATATAAGCTTTTGGGATTGCTGAATCCGAATCCGAGATCATGTTGACTCGATCAGGTCTGCTAAATACTCTCAAGTTCTAAACTCAAAACACTCAAGTTAAGCATTTATGCGAATTTATTAAAATTTGAGTAACAAATGAGATTAAAGAAAGCTCTCGAGTTAATTGTTTTGATATGCTAAAATTCTAGTATCAATAAGCCCAATTAAGTAAGCTTTAAACCATTGTGTCCGTTAATGTTTTATGGACATTAATTTACACAGTTTTCAAGATAAATTTTTTGCCTTGATGAATCCCATAAAATCATAATCTCACTATCATAGTATTGAGACTCTCCGAAGTAATATTTATAAATGTCAAAGAAATTTAACAGGATAGATACCATAAAAAAATATTTCGGTTCAAAAGTGCATAATGTTGTCAGACTAATAAACGTAAGCGATTCTCAATGTCTGACATGCATAATTAATTATTATCGCACAAAATTATAGATAGAATAGACAATACTAACTGAATATTGAAATATTATACCTATATTGAATAAAGTTTGTTTTATGCAATCTATATTAAACATCACACAAGAAAACAAACCAATTTAAATTTTGTGAAGAATAGTGAATAATAATTAGTAACATAACAAATTACTGTTATATATTATTTTTTTTACTATATGTATCTAGTTCTAAAGGCATCTTAATTGGCACTAAACTATTTTACCGATATATATTTTTAAGTAAATTCACAAACTCGTTTAGAGAAAATTTGTAATTAGAATTGGTTGGATGAAACATATTGAAATATGTACATATGCAGGGTGTCCCATATAAATCTTTCCACCTGAACATTTCGTTTAATATGAAATTTTGAAATTTCAAAAACACATCGATTTTTAATTTGAGGGGGACATCGACATACATCATTACTTATTTTGCAGTTACCACCCCTTCCTAGATCGAGGCATCAACTTTGAAATTTCAAATGGCACTACAGGGCGTGTGAAAGCTCTTTTGATACTGACCGTAAAAAGAAATAAAAAAATCATTATGCGTTTTCAAGAAAAAAATTAAATTTTTGGAATTTTGTATTTTTACATTTAAAATTGTTTATAATAGATGCTCAAATTGTGGAGCCAGTTGTTCTTGGCAAATATGGAGTCTATCTACGAAACATCTCCTTACATTTGCAAAAACCTCTGGAGTTAAATTCCGCCATTCGTTTACAAGACGTTGTCTTAAATCTTCAAAATTTTCGGGTTGACTTGCAAAAACCACTAATTTGAGATGTCCCCAGAGAAAATAGTCGTTTGGACTCAAATCGGGAGATTGAGCTGGCTATTCTATAACCCCACGCCTACCTATCCATCGTCCTGGAAAATTCTGATCCAAATAAGGCCGAACTCGTCGCTGAAAATGGGGTGAAGGTCCATCTTGTTCAAACATCACAAGATTTCCAGTCAAAGTGCCATCTAAAAAAAATTGACCAACTGTGTCATTACGCAATATTCCAGCCCAGACGTTCAGCTTTTCTTTATACTGACTGTGCGATTCCCTAACACAATGAGGGTTTTCACCCGATCAATAACGAATATTATACCTATTCACAGTACCATTGAGAAAAAACATACACTTATCACTGAAGCAGATATGTAAAATATATTTTGATTTTCTGTAATTTTGTTTAGACATGATATCACAAAATTCTATTCTTCGATCCGGATCATCCTCGTTCAAACAATGCACAAGATGTATTTTGTACGGATCCCTGTAATACGCTCTAACGATCGCATGGATTAGTGTGGATTCATTGTTCTCCCAAAATTCCTACTTCCATTAATTTGTTAAGAGGATTAGTTTTCTTAAGATTTGCTACGGTTTCTCGAATTTTTTTAACAATCTGGCTCACATTTTGTTTTCCATAAAGAAAAATTATTTCAACTTTTTCAGCTAACGAATAAACCATAATAAAAAATTGACAAATGTAAAAGTTACACTTTGATTGTAAGCCAAATATGAGATTTGATACAATTTAAAATGGTTTCAACGATAACACATTTCCGATAACATGATATCAAACAAAAAGGTAAAATGGAACGGAATGCAATGAAATTCATAAAAAAATATGATGAGAACTTCAATCTTTTTTACGTTTCGTTTATTATTGTTTTTATCATCTGAAGTAGAAACCTTTTTGCAGTGTAATAATTAATGTTTTGATGTATGATAATCTTTTCAGTGGTTAACACATGCTATAAATTAAAAATTTTATTTCAATGTTTTTTTCTTGAAAACGAATAATGATTTTTTATTTTTTACGGATTCAAAGTCAGTATCAAAAGAGTTTTCAAACGATGTATCACACGCCCTGTAGTGCCATTTGAAGTTGATACCTCGATCTGCGAAGAGGTGACAACTACAAAATAAGTAATAATGTAAGTCAATATCCCTCTCAAATTAAAAATCGACGTGTTTTTGGAATTTTTTCAAAACTTCATATTAAACGAAATGTTCAGGTGGAAAGTTTTATATGGGACACCCTGTATATAGGTAGGTACCCACACCTACCAAAAATAAATTTAAAGATTTTAATCGTTAACGATTAAAATTTATCAAAAATGTCTGTTAGAAACAATAAACGAAAATTGTATCGGTACCTAATTTGTGGTGAGATTATTAAGCAACATTCTGTCAACAAACAACTATCTAATTTTATCAGAAACCTTAGCAAAGTCCGTACAATATAAATAAGTTGTTTGTCAACAAGAATTACATAGAAAATTATTTTTCATCAATCTCTGTTTCAAGGAAATTTACTTGTTACCACGAAATTACAGCAATAAAGCTCACGATAGGAGATCGTAATAAATTAAATTTCAAACACAGTACTTACATACAATCATAGATAGCCTTGCATGAAGTAATTTGTTTGCTGTAATTTGTCACCCATTTATCTTTGCATTTTAACACGTAAAGTTTTCGGTTTGCCACATATTACATTACTCATATCCTAGTTGAAAGTTAAATATAACTGCATTCTCTTAATATTTAATGCTAATATGATTGCTATAAGGAATCTAGAAAAAACTAATTTGAAAATAATTTGTTCGAAAATTTTGAAAAAAATTATTATGTACTTTGTTGCTTTGTGTCTATAGTAATTTCTAAATAATCAGCCAAAATCTAGAATAACCTTTAAACTAAAAAGTCAATCAAAGAAAAACTACATAGCATATAGCGACACAAATTAAATCGATCAAGTTAAATATTTCAAAAATATTTTCCTAAAAAAAAGTCGTACAATATTCATTGATAACAAAGGTCCAGAAATGCAAAAGATATCTAACCTTACAAACAAGATTCCTAATTGTTGATATTGCAGGAAACAACTACTCTACTCTATGGACTACATGCCCCAACTGTCTGTGGAGTCTGTCTTTTGGATACCTAGATTTCAGATATTTAAAAACATTGTTTCAGTTTACTTAATAAGCATATTTTGGGCAGAAATAGTTAAGGTAAAATTACTGAATATTATGTTAAAAAAATTAAACCAGTAACCAATAATGAACGCGAAAACAAAGCAATAATTAAATATCACTTATTTATTCAAACCTTTATCTTTAAAATGTTAACAGTTTAATCGAATGTGGAAAATACTATAAAAGCTCATATTTTCGAAACAAATACTTAATACAGTACTTTAACATTTCTGTATATTTTCTGGTGCTTAACATTTTAAATATTTTAAATGTTTTTTTACAGGTTAAAATAATTTCATTGTTATAAAACGTGCTACAAATGCAGTAAAAATAGGTCATATTTTCCACCAATTTAGTGATAATTTTGTATTGTAAGCATGAGCGTTCACAGAAAATTCGCCAAGGGGGCAAGGCAAAGTGCGTTACAATAATATATCTCTCATCTTATACACTAGTATAACGAAAATTTGATACACTGTACGCAGATCGTACGTGATCAACAGTAAAACATTTTCTAACTTTTAAAGAAAAACCTTCTTTCTTCATTTGTGCATTAGATGCAACTTTCCTGTTCTTTCCGGGCGCCCGTGATTGTAACTTGTAAGTGTTTAAATTATATGGAATTTCCTTTAGCATTAAATTTTTCAAACGATTGTGGTAGGTACGATTATTCAACACTCAGAGGATGTTTACTGATTCATCTGAGAATCAACACTATTTTTATTTATTGCATCCCACACCAATACAAAGCTGCACTACTGGTACTCAGATAACTCAGATAAACCAGTAGATGAGAAGTACCTACAAAAATCCAAGTTCTACCAAATTACTTTCATTAGAGATAATTATTTTTATTATTTATGTAAGTTTATACAGTTCTTGATTTCATATTAACTAAAATATAACAGATATGAATGAACATAGCAGAATTTAAGAAATTTCAATTATTTTTACGTAATTGGGTATTTTTGCCACATCAAGAAGAAAATTTTATATAAATAACCTCTCCGTCAAAGATAAGCAGTGAATGTATTAATTTATAAATTTAACATTATTTAAAATTTATTTTTATATTCAATGTGGCAGAAGTACCAAATTAAGTAAAGAAAGTATTACAAAATGTAATAAATAAATAATGACGAACAAAACTAAGACAATCTCAATGTTTTAAACTTTAAAAGTTAATAATATAATATAATCATTGCCACGAGTACGAATTAACGCCCTATACGTTACAAAGTACGCATATATTTTTCAATAAGGAATCAATATTTAATGTGAAATCACCATTTAAAGTGAAATCACCCTGTATATTTAGTATTCAATCGTTTATAATATATTTATCAAGGTTAATTTTTAGGAATGTGGTCTTACAGGAAGAAAATATACTTACAAGGAGCTGAGAACGAAAGTTAAAAACTTTGCCGGAGCTTTGAGGAAAAAACTGAAACTAGAGAAAGGTGATGTGATTGCCGTTCTATTACCAAACATTCCGGAATATCCAGTTGTGATACTAGGTGCTAACCGAGCTGGAATAATATGCACCACAGTAAACCCTATTTATACTCCAGGTAAGCCAAGTTATCTCCATGCAGAGGCGTGTGCGAGTATAAAATTTAATATAGTTACTTTTACCTAAAAATGTTTAAATATTTACTAAGTAAAGCGCTACGAATACGAAACTGGTTCTAGCAAGAACATGGCAAGAACTATTTAAAATTGGAACATAGCCAATTTTAAGATTCTATATAACGACGAAATGAATATTTATAATAGAGATAGAGTGAAGAGTGCCCCAAACTTTAGTCGCAAAAATTCAGAAATCAGTAGAGTAAATGCTATACAAATAAATCTGTTTTCGAAACCGTCATTTTCGAAAATATAATAATAAAAATTAAGTGTAAACTCAAACTAGTGGCTCAGAGAGAGAGGAACTTGTGAAGCGTCCTTTGCAGAAAAGAACGGATGAATTTGCTGAGCTTGAATAATAATCTTTAGTTTTTTGCATAAAGATGATACTTTTAATAAATATAGAATTTATGTAAATGATTTTACTCCTTTGAAGATTCCATGTATTCTGATGAATTTGCTGATACTCTATTTTTTAATAATTATTCGCCCTGCATCTCAGACCTGGTCATAAAGACCAATAATAAACCAAAAATAAATAAAGAAAAAAAATAAAATAAGAAAAAAAATTAAATTTGGATGAAATAATTCATTTTTTAACACGTTATTTGTGGAACTCCCTGTATAAATTTTAATTTATCTAATCGTAACATCTTTGAAAATTACTAATTTGTGCAAAAACAGTAACAGATATACAAAAAAGACAAGAAATTTTCAATCAAAATAAAATTTGCATCCAAAAAATAATTCCAGTGGCGCGCCATAATTTTTAAATATAACCAGCATACGTAGCATATAGCATAGTTACAAACACATTGTACAGCTATGGACAAAAACAGTTTCCAAAATTCAAATTGCCAAGAATGAATTTAGATGAATTACCTACAACCCCTATTATTGTTATAAAATACCTACTTCATTATATTTGTTGTGAAACAATTTATTACACCTAATTTCAATTCTAAATTATTATAATTGTTTTATCAATCACACGAAATTTAAATGAAAAACTATGGAAACCTATGGAAAGTAATTAATTAGAGGTCATAGTCAGTCTATAATTTGTCTATAAATCTTTGTCCGAGTAGATAATTTAAGATTAAGCCAAACTGTTTTGTTAAATTATTTTAATGTTTTAAAATACTGACGTAAACAATAATGAATAACTAATGTAAAGATGTTTTGTCACTTACCAAATTATATTTATAGATTTTATTATTATAATATGAATTTAACGATTAGGCATAATTTTAGCTGAAATATCAAAACAACTCTTGGATTCCTCTACAAAAGTCATAGTTACTTTAAATGAATTATGGGCTTTGGCTAGTGCATCTAAAGGGTTAATTAACAAAGACATTCCAATAGTAACCATTAATTCGCAGGTAAGCAAAGCAAGAATATAACAAACGTGATTCACCAGCTGTAAAGACACAGCGCGTTCTCAAAAAAATAACCTTAACAATGTGCAATTGTTAGTCTTTATTCAGAATCTGCATTTCCTTCCTTGCTATAGTACCTACATATTCTTGCAGTTATGTTTATGTTTCATAAATGAAAATTTAATTCGAACTTATACCTACTTAAACACTTAACATACAATAAATCCCAATAAGTAAATAAAAGCAATATTAAAAAAAAGGTATATTAATCATCTTCTTTTAAGTAACATTATTGTATCTTAATTTATAGTCTGCATTTTTAGGCGGGACAAACAACTCCTGCTGGAGCCATAAATTTTTCGGAGCTTACAGACAATTCTGTAGACTTTCCTGAAGATGGTACAATCTGTTCAGATGAAGTAGCGGTGTTACCATATTCAAGTGGTACAACAGGTCTACCTAAAGGTGTCCAACTTACACATTTCAACATTGTTTCAAATTTGTGCCAACTTGAACATCCACTCATAGGCTGTAATTGGAGAACCACAGGTAATAATACAATTGGCGTTTTTGAGAAAGAACATTTGCTACACTGTTCCCTTCATTTTTCAGCTGATCACCAAGACACAACTCAAGCAGTTTTACCACTCTTCCATATATATGGGTTGACCATACTCTGCATGTACCAGCTCAGACTTGGGTGCAAAATTATTACTTTACCAAAGTTTACCCCTGACTTGTATATTGGTACTTTAAAAAAACACAAACCAGAACTTCTTTACCTAGCACCTCCCATAGGTAAGTACTTTTTTTCTAAGAGGAAATGACGGTTCTTTCAAAAATTAGTAAAAATTTGTGGATGTAGAGTGATTCATGAATTAATTAATTTTTATGTTTATATTACCTATTCCTCGTATCTACGCACCTGTATCATAAAAATTTCCTTTGGTCTAAATTGGTTTATACATAACAAAGATACTGATACAGAGATCGGACATGGTACATTAGTAAAATCTCAATACTTTTTTGAGTTCTGTTTGTGGTTAAAGATTCATTCTCGCAAGCTGAAACATCCTGTACAATTAATTGGATTGTTGCAGCAATTTTTTTGGCAAATCATCCAACTGTAAAAGAAGAAGACTTCAGCAATGTTCGAACTATAATCAATGGTGCTGCACCACTCGGGATTTTAGATGAAGAAAAACTCTTAAAGAAAGCGAACAAAAATATTCCTTTCTTGCAAGGTAATACAAGAATTAGTGTCAATATTATTTAAATAAAACTGTTTTAATTTTTTTTTATAGGATATGGACTGACTGAAACATCTCCAGCAGTAATTACAACTAGATTATCTCATTTAAGCAACAAGAGTATCATTGGTTCCTTAGGCAAACCAGTACCAAATACGGAAGTAAAAATAATAGGAATCGATGACATGACCGCCACCCATCTTGGCCCTAATCAGATGGGAGAGTTGGTTGTAAAAGGTCCTCAAGTTATGAAAGGATACCACAACAGACCAGAAGAGAACATATTTATAGACGGTTGGATGAGGACAGGGGATATGATGTATTATAATGAGGATGGATTTTTGTTTATTACAGACAGATTGAAAGAGCTGATAAAAGTCAAAGGATTTCAGGTAAAGACCACCAATTATAAATAGATTACTAATTTTGTAGGATAGAAGATAGAACAACTATTGGACTCTAGACCAGGACCGGATAAAAGAAACGTAACAGTGATTCTGTTATCAATACATGTAATACAAACTAAAAGTAACAGCATTTCAACTTATTTGCACTTTTATACACTATTTGGCACTATTATACACACAACGATCTAAAAAAATGTTTTTTGTGTCTGTGACTGCATGATATTTACATACGTACATGACATCTACAGGGAGTATATCAAATTTTAATAAAAAAAAATTCCGATACTTATTTGAAAAAAATCCCAAATACATATTAGGGTGGCCCAAAAAAAAACGAATATTTTTTTCGTGTCTCTTGTGAAAATATGTTAATTTATCATGTTTTAAGAGCCCCCTCAAAAAATCTACTTATAAAGAATTTTTTTAGAGGACGCTCAAGATTTTTAAAAATGTCCAAAATCGTCAAAAATTTAATTTTAATTATTTTTTTAATTTTTTAAAATTTAAGTGTCATGATTTTTTCTATTTCTTTTGTTAAAATAATTGTGTGACCTTTAGAAGTTAAAATATCGATTTGAAATTTTCAGATTCGAGATTTTTTCAACTTCAAATAACGAGAAAAAAATTTTTAGAAAAATTCAATTTTTGACGATTTTGGAAATTTTTAAAAATCTTGAGCGACCTCTAAAAAAATTTTTTTCAGCTTATTTTTTGAGGGAGCTCTTAAAACATGATAAATTAACATATTTTCACAACAGACACGAAAAAAAATATTCGTTTTTTTTTTGGGCCGCCCTAATACATATATTACATTCATTTGTTTTTCTTATTATACGGAATGGTATTTTTCAATGTTATTGATTTGATCAAATTGCCATAAATTCCAACATTCAGTATTGACTAAAATGCTGTAATTTTCAATCAACACATCCAGTGTTCAGTGGCGCCATCTTGTAAATATGTAATAGACATTCCGATTTGTGAGAAAAAAATTTTCACATTTGTTAAATTATCTGAAAATTCCCGGTTTTCCAAATTACTAACCACTATGATACTTAGTACGGCCTCTTTTGCTATTACATCACATTCCTTGTTTTGTGTCTAGGTGCCACCTGCAGAACTAGAAGAGATAATACGAGACTTCCCAGACATCGTAGATGCAGCAGTTGTAGGTGTTCCGCATGAAAACTATGGTGAAGCGCCTAGAGCTTATGTTGTTCCTCGACAAGGCACAAAGATTAATCCAGAAAAGCTAATAGAATTTGTGAAAAGTAAGGTGGCACCTTACAAACAGTTAAGGGGAGGAGTATCGATCATTGATAACATTCCGAAAAATGCCTCTGGGAAGATACTGAGGCGAGAACTGAAACAGTTGTACGAAAAGGCAAACAAATGATAAATATTTATAACGCTGACCTTATATGGAGCCTCCATTTTTCATAAATCAGTAACACGCTTAACTTTAACATACATTTGAAGTGGAAGAGCTAAAAGTAAATTTAAGATCATGGTAGGGAAATAGGGGCTATATATATTTTTTAAAAAGTTTTTCATATAATCTGATTCGGAGAAATACGTAAATATTTTAAATCTTTTACCTCATGCTATTTCAAATGACGACTCATTTCTCTAGCTTTTTTAATGTTATCTAGCAAAAAATTGCTTATAAGGCAACCGAGCACCCGACAAAAGTTTTAAAAGTCGGCGCCTATGCAAAATATTTTCCACCGAAAATTTATGGAATTAATTTTTTAAATGTTTTATAACTGAACATGTTTTTTATATTTGATTTGTAAATTAATATTTTAAATGATGTATAACGAAAGTAAAATATTTATTTTTAATGTAAATAAAAAATAATTTTAAATAAAAAACGAAAGATATATTTGTTGCATTGTTATAGTATCATACAGGGTGATTCACAACTTATCCAAAAAAAATTGGGAACAGATGCGGCATGAGAAATGGAGTCAATATCCAAGAGTCAGTCAGTTTGTCAGTTTCCAAGAAAAAAATTATTGAAGTTGCGGTACATTCAACCATTACATAGCTGGACAACTGTAGTTTCTAGCGTCATTCCCAATACGCGTAGAGAGCCACTTGGCCTCAGCGACTCCGAATATTGAAATACCATTTTAAAATTGTCCTTGCGATAGTGTTTACCTGTTATCTGTGCTGTTTACAATAGTTTTTTAGTAGTTAGTGTCAAAAATTGGTTTGTGTGTATAGCAACTTGAAGTTGATTTAATTTATGGTGAAGCAAGACAACATTTGTGTTAGTTCGTAGAAACCGAGTAAGATGGACCCAAATGTGTTTACACGTTGGTGGATAAAATTTTGAACAGTTGTTGTAACAGCGGGTATGTCAAATTATTTTATTATTTAAAACCACAAATTAAGTTTATTAATTAATAATAACAATAACTGCAAAAGCAGTTGAATATTCTAATATAAAATAGGTGCCATAAAATTCTATTTATTTCTTTCCTTGTGAAAGTTTTTGTCCGTTTTTATCACACTTTGCCATGTCGGTCACATTGGACAAGGTCAAGTTTTGCAGTGGACCAGTTTCCAGTGCTTTACAGAAGTGTATTTTTAAATCATTTTCGAAATGCCCTTTTTGATTTTTTTATTTACAAAATTGTATTTGTAAGAGCCCTGTACATCCAAAATTTTTTTTGGATAAGTTCTGAATCATCCTGTATATGATAGTTACGAGAGCTTAACATTTGTGTGCGAAGTCAGTGGTGTTACTAAGCAATTTAAAAATAATTTACTTACCAAGCATTGAAGTGCGAAAAGTAGAGCCTAACATAAATCTGTGTTAAGTATTAAAATAGCTCCCCCTCAAATGAACATGCATTGTTTTATTATTTCTCCTGTCTGTAGTTTCATCTACAGTTACTAACAATTTTATTCCGCTTACGTCTGACACTATATTACTTTTACTTTCTATTTTTATACAATGCATGTGATGATACAATCGAAGGCTTTGGAGTAATAGTCACCTAGGTGCTGCCAAAATAATTGAAATTGTTTATTATTGAATATAAAAATTCGGTCGTGTAATAATAATAATACCCAGTATGGCAGCTGTAACAGCTAATTTCTTTCGTACTGTCAACTTACAATGTATCTTCTACACTGACAAGAACTCCAGCTCAGTAAAATCGTTTCACATAAATACATTTCCATCAGAGTGTGAAGCAGAAAAATGTTGAATATATTTATTAATTTGAAAGACATAGCTTGAACCAAAAAATTTTTAGATTCAGTGAACAGTACGCTGCAAGTTCTGTTATCGTGCATTATTTCCAAATCGAACTAACAAATCTTTTATTTTATTTTGAGCCAATAGAATAATAGAGGAAAAAAATTAGTGTTTTTTTAAAAACATTTATTGCATCTAGTAAAATTACACTACATATTATATAATACATACAAATTCCTAGGCGAAAAACTTATACAATATAAAAAATATAGCATACTAATCATCGATTGAGGAATGTGTACAAGTTAAAAAATACTGTTTAGGAATGAAATTTAAATAAAATTTAATTAAGTATTTTTTTGTTTATGAGTATAAGTGAATAATATTTTATACTGCGGGAATATCTAGCACAAGATTCGAATATATCAATCAAAATATCACACTTATAATTATCGACAACTGATGAATTTTTATAAAACTATACAAGCCTTTTTCCAAGTCTCTTAAACTTCACTTTTGATTGCCAAGTTCATAAAGGTTTCATAAAAATTCAGCAATTTGTAAATAATTATTCACAATTCAAGTCTGCTTGTAAAGGCAGAATGAATAAATACATAAATTCATGGTCTACATAACATATTATGTAAGGAACTGTTACTATTTTTTTTTAATTGAAGTAATAGAAATCTCAGATAAAGCTTTGATAAAAGGCAATGACTATTTTACAACAACGATGAAAAAAGATAAAGCTAGAATTTCTTTCAAATCATTTTAGACCAAAATGTTTTGATGAAGTTTTTTTGATTGTTGAAGTTTAAAGAATCACATTTCTTCAAATATCTCTGAGGATGTCTGACTTAGGTTGGTGAAATTTAAAATACCTCTTAATGTATTCCTTCCATAAAAAAAGTGATTTGTCCTTAATTAGGTAAATCGTTGGTTCAAGTTTCATCTACCTGCACAAAAATTCTCACAGAGAGCTATAAAGCATACGTCTATGTCTAGTCATTTTACTGACGAAAGATCTTAGCTGTTTATTAGATATTGTGGGTGTAATTCAATGCTGAACGGTTAATGTAACTCACAGAGTTGTTGTTTCCCACAATATTAATGGTGAAAAGCAACAGTGGCAGCTCGTGACATTGAGAATAGGTGAAGAATATTCATTGATTAACTAAAAAGAAAAAAAAAGTGACGCAGGTGAAAATTTTCAGTCAAACAGCTTTAAATGAATCTGGAAATTTTTAGTTGCATTTGCAATATTACCGACAAACTGACATTCGTGAGAAGGATTTTCATTTGGATTTTATAAAAAATACAAACATTAGTTCGGCTTGTGGACTTCTGCGAACATTAATGCACACCGTACAATTATGTATGTTCCAAAGAAGCTTTGTGGTTATGACAGCCTCGTGCGATGTTTCCAAAATTGTAAAATCCCTCCTTATTCCACATGCCCGATTTTACACCCACAATTAAACACAGCATACACAAAAGTTTTTTTAAAATAAACACTTCCACACAACCACTTATAATATCGAATACCATTCATTCCGAAACTTCCGAACGTACACATTGTTTTTTGACTTCCCCTTTTTTCCATATCGAGAGAATAAGGCACAGGTCTCTGGCAATTGAAAAAATCCACTGGGCCACACATATCGTATAAACTGTTTAAAAAATTAAAGGCAGGAGGCAGGCGATGGGCGATGACAATGCTGCTGCAATATCTGCATCACTCGTTCTCCCACACCGTAGTTTACTCCAGTGTTGGTTGCCTCGTTGCCATGACAACCGCCTTAAACAGCGCTTCAAAGAGAAGCGGAATACAGATTGATTCGATCTGCGTCACTTGCATATACTATACGTTGTATGGTACGAGGTTGATGTTCGCGCTCAACGAAGCCAATGTTTTTTTAGAATGATAACTAATTAGTTCTAAACACTGGTCATTTTGTTGACTAACGCTCTTAGCTGTTTATTATGCTTGTCAGGACATGTAGCTTGCAGAGTAGTTGTTTCCCACATTATCATTAGATGAAAATCTTCACAGATGTTTGAAATATAATATATTCTTTTAAACTTCAACACCCTACATCTCAGAAACCAGTTGTTTTATCCCTTAATTATAAATTACAGTTAATATGTATTAAGGTTCACAAATAGTTTAGGATTGCTCTTATTTTTTTAAATTCATTTCTATTATGTGCTGGTACCTATTATTGGAAAATTAGTACATTACTTCAAAATATAAAATATATAAAATTTAAAGATTTTCGCTAGAAGTATTTAAAAAACACTAATCAATTTTTAAAAATGGACAGTTATTTGTACAGCTGTGGACCATAAAAAAGTTTTCAACCTAAACTGCTTTTGGCCTTTGATTACACAAGGCTTTAATTAGTTTGACACCTCTTTTATCTACAGTTGTACCAAGTCAATAGATAAAATGCGTGAAATAAAAAAAATCCAAAAAACAATGAAACTACTTCAAAAACTCCAAGTGAATAGTGAAGAGTACATTTTTTTTCAAGAATTGAATTGATTTTAGACAAATTTTATAAATTTATCCTAAAATACTGATGTATAGTGAAAAAATACTCTAATTTGGTTCATATAATAATAGGCCAACCAATAGAGCGAAAAAAGAGGCTGTTTTCACACTTAAATATTATTCATGTATTTCCTTTTGCAAAATACTTAGTAAATGAAAACCCAAGTGATATCCCCAGCAAAGCCGTGAACAATTTTTTTTAAACAAAAACTGCAAAAAAATTACATTTTTTTGTTTATTTTTATAATATCTCAAAAAATAATGATGGAACCGTCTTACTCTCATTAGGACTTTTGTAGAGAATATAAAAAGCTATACAATGGTTTTTTGTGCGATCCGATCGGTTCATATTGTACAGAGAAAATCTGGAAAAACCTTTAATAGATCTTTTTTCAAAAATTCATAACTGTCAAAGAAGCTGGAAAAACAATCTTGCGGAAAATGACAGATAATAATATGTAGTTTAATCGTGCACAAGACGGTTTCTGTCCGATGTATAGTTTTTGCACAATTGCATTATAAACAAATTAGGGTCTTTTTTTGTACAGCGTGGCAATTTATCAAAAATGGTCCGATTTAAATTCTGGAAACGGCATCTGAAAGTAGACGACAAAATCTCCAATTTGTGTATCTCGGATTCTCGCCTATGCTAAGAATGCCCTTGAAAGTCGCCCGAAACGATCGAAAGTACACTCGAGTCGGAATCATCCACTCGCTGCTTCCCGCACTACCACTACCCGACTTTGGCTCGAGCTTACTTTCGATCATTTCAGGTGCATTTTTAGCATATTTGTCGTCTACTTTCAGATGCCGTTTTGAGAATTTAAATCGGACCATAAATC
The DNA here is from genome assembly GCF_000390285.2 of Anoplophora glabripennis. Taxonomy (NCBI): domain Eukaryota; kingdom Metazoa; phylum Arthropoda; class Insecta; order Coleoptera; family Cerambycidae; genus Anoplophora; species Anoplophora glabripennis. The sequence continues at coordinate 202,923 of NW_019416486.1, forward strand.
GCCACGCTGTGCAAAAAAAGACCCTAATTTGTTTATAATGCAATTATGCAAAAACTATGCTGCGGACACGATTAAACTACATATTATTATCTGTCATTTTTCATAAGATTGTTTTTCCAGCTTCAAATGTGACGAAGTTATGAATGTTTTAAAAAAGGTCTATTTTAGAGGTTTTTTCGGATTTTCTCTGTAAAAAATGAACGGATCGGGTCGCACAATAAACGATTTTATAGGTTTTTTATTCCCTACAAAAGTCCTATTGAAAGTAAGATGATTCCATCATTATTTTTCGAGATATTATAAAAAAACCAAAAAAATTTATTGTTTAAAAAAAATTGTTCACGACTTCGCTGGGGAAATTACTAAGTATTTTTCAAAAGGCAAAACATGAAATTTGTGGTAATATTTAAGTGTGCCAAAAAATCTCTATTGGTAAGCCTCGACTTCATAACAAAAATCACGATTATATTCATACTATATCAATTTGAAAATAACCGTTCTGTGCAACAAAGTATTATAATTGTTTTTATGCCGCTTTAAGATCAAACATAATGTTTCGAAAAAAAAATCTGAAGCTTTCTAAATGACAACTTACTCAAATAAATTATGACTAGCAAACAACTTATAAATTCCTACCAAATCGTAGGAAGTACAAAATTATTGTCTACAAACAATCACGTTTTAGCTATTCACCTAAAAGATTTCCTTAGCCGAATTGTGAAACTAATATTTATGGCAATAAAAAAATCTACCACGAAGAAACTATTCTATGCGATTATCTTAACAACAGTGGTGGTTCCCTTAAAAACTACTTAATTTACGCCTGCATAGTAAAAATGGGTTGCGGCGACAGAGGAGTGGATGGAGCGGTACTCAAAATTGAAGACCTTCTTCTGTTGAGCAGCGCTTCCGTGTCGTCATTTTTTATGCTAAGAGATCTCGACAAATTCTGCTTTATCCTGCCAGAGTAAAGATATAAGTAATATAAATATTTTTTAAAACGATTTGTGATATGTATGAAATCAATATGTATGATTAAATATTAATACATAACGTGTATGATTTATTATTAACCAAGCCATTGTTTGTATCATAAGTGATATGGTTACAAGGTTGTGTACCGTTTCACTTTTCATGAAGCCCCCCTTATATCTTGCTTACATTAAACTGAAATGTTTCCATACTTTAATATAAAATAATTGCCTATGAAGTCACCATTGTGATATAACTAAACATTTAGGTTTTTTTCGCTGTACCGTACCTACTAATTTAAAAATGTTTAATTTAAATTTGTTAGAGATATTTCTGGGGAAAATGTGAAAATGCTTTAATTTCGAATAAAAGAGATATAAAGGTGGAACATTGAAAAGCGAAATGAGTATAAAATGTTTGTTACAAACATGTGTCCGGATGTGCTTTGTTTTCAAGATAAAGGTTGTGCAAAAATAAATATTGGTTATTTCAAGTTACAAGAGATAATTGAAGAAAACCATTTAACTAATATTTTACTTCATTTGCCCGCAAATGTCAAACTATGATCAAGACACTTTTCTTATAGACTACAAGCCCATCGGAAATTTTCAAGGGGTCATTTGACCCAGCATGAATTACTTATAAATCAATACTATCACATATAACAATAACTTTAGAAACTATGCCGTCAATTCTTGTTGGTACAGGTGAGTACACAGGTAAGCTAAACCTGTCTGCCAAGGGGGTGGTTTTCGGCAAAACATTTTTGTAAGGCATTTCTAAAGTATATAGGTTATACAAAAAAAATTAACCTCGACCTGATGCCGTACAAAAATAGCAATACCGGAAGCCAGGAAAATTATTGATTTTCCTAAAATTTTGGCCTGGGTTTTGGTGATTTATTGCAGTACAGCATTTATACTGCAAGTTTCGGATCGATATGGGGGTGATTCAAACCAACACCAAATTCACTAATTTTAATTCTATTTTATAAAATAATTACATTTTTGGCCATGCCGTACATTTTTCATGAAACGTGCTTACTATGGCAAAATTAATTTCCCTCTGAAAAGTAGGATTTCACGGAGAAACATTTTTGGACAGCATTTATATACATTTGTAAACAATCAAAAACTAAGCTGCATATTAAATTTAAATGAAACAATGCTTTTCCTTTTTTTGTAATCTAAAAAGAACCTAAATTTCTATAAACTTTAATACCCTGTATCTTAAAAACAAAGCATTTTTGAACACGTTATATCCACCATTAAAGCTTGACTGACCGGGCATTTTAGTTACACTCTGTGTATTAAATGAACTTTATGATATAAACTAATGTTAATATAATCTACAATTTGTATTAAGCAGATTATACTAGCAAAAAGAAGCATTAAAATGATGACAACATAAATTGTGTGATATTTAACTTGGTGCACATATAAAAACTATTCTAACAAGCAGATGAAAAGAAGCATTACGACACTTTTTCTGAATATTGTTTATTAAAAATAACGAAGAACACTCATAATGAGGAATTTTTTGTTTATTTAAATGTATACCTAATGATATTTCAGGTGTATGAAATATATTTTTATGAAACTGTGTTTTTAATGAATTGCAGCAGATTAAGTAATTAATAAACAATATCAACAGAAAAAACAGGATCGTTTCCATAAACATAAAAATTCTTACAATAATAATAATACCGATAATTCTTTATTTCTGTTCCATTGAAATTCTTCAAATATTAAGGAGGGGGAATGATTGCTACTGAAAGAATTAGAAGCTTTTGTTTTTATTTAACTGCGTTTTGTGCCACAATCACAAGAATTTTTTTGCCAAAAGTATTAGTTAAACTGTTGATTTTATAAATTTAACGATTTATTTAGTGATCACTGTGTAGCTGAAAAGTATTATCTGCTACAAATTCAAAAAAACGATGAAATTTGTTGCCATTTTTGACAAACCTTTTGAAAAAAAAAGAAAATCCTGGAAACGATCCCATTCTATATTTTCACCATTATATCTTGTCAAAATGTATAATTACCCATAATGCACCCTCCAATTATCACAGTTCATTGGTTAATGAGCAGATTCAGTCTTCAAAATTCAAATATAATATTAGTACCAAAACCCATGAAACATGTTTTGTTAAAACAAGTACAAAAGAATTATAGAATTAAATCAATTTATATTTTCTTCAATTTAAATCGTTAAACACCTGACAATATTAACCGCCTTTTCATGAAACAATTTTAATTCACAAAGAGTTTTTCAGTTAAAGATTCTAACAAATTATATTATATGATTTTTCAATTAACGAAAAAGTAAGAAAACAGCCTGACACTTACCTACTAAGTCTCTCCTCGTCTCGCTTCTTCTTTAACTTACTGAATTCGTCATCTTCCTCGTCCGTATCGGAATTCCCTATACTAACTCTGTCCATCACATCCGGGATATTACCGTTGGTATCAGGAGCCGAGGTTGATATTCGCGGATAAGGCTCATAAACCTCTGGCATTCTTTAAATGCAAAATACTTATTAGAACTAGTCGCTTCAGTAATGTTAAAAAATGTGTATGTGACGCAAAACACTTACGGGTTATGGAAACTATGGGACTGAGGAACATTAATCGGGTCAGATGCTGGTGGGGGCCCAAATAAATTCATCACCGTCGGGCGGGATTCCTTGGCGGAACGCTGTGATGTTATCGTTGTTTGCTCGTCAACCTAAAGGAATATTTTTATATGTCGGTTGTCAAAATTAATGACGCTGTTTGACGACAGATGATACATGATAGACGATAGATGCATCTGTCACCATTTATCGTTGTTATTAATTTTAAAACTGTTTGTTTACCACATTAATAGTCGTGTTTGGTATCTGGAGATTTTGATCACGTTACTGTAAAGGAAACCGATCAGTTATTAATAAAAGAACGAAACAATTTTAAATTTTATAGTTTTGAATTTGAAATAAAAATAATTGTAATTCTGTTAAAATTAAATAATCTTAATATCTGCCTAAAAACATTCAGCAAGCAGGTCTCTATCAGATCAATCCGAGTTCAATATCCAAACAACGATAATTATTTACCTCCTCTATGATATAATAAAATATTACCTCTTCGATGACTTGATCGGCAATTCTTTTAACGCTGCCTTTCCCGAAAGATTCAGAACCTGGAATTAAATTATTTAACTCGTTTGTCTCAGACTTAGCCGGTTCTGTTCTACTATCTTCTCTACTGAAAAATCTTCTCAACATGTTCGTCACAGAATTCACTCTAGATATGGAATCTTTAAGGAAAAATGACTATAACAATACGGTACTCTACTGGAAAATCAAGTTACTTACCTGGTACAGAAGTTCCAATAGAGCTTTGCGAACCTCTAGACCTAACGGAGCTAATATTTCTGGGCTTGGCGGAAAAGGTGATAGGTCCTCCGTCTGCATATGCCTGCATATCGTCAATTTTTAATGAAGTAGGACCTACGAATTCTTGTTCCTGCGGTCTTAGGGCAATGTTAGCGGTAGAAGGTAAAGGATGGGTATCTCTAAATGCCTCGGCAGCAGCAGTGTATGGCAATTCTTGTGGGAAAACTTCATCCCAATACTGATCCTTCACTAATTCTGGATGTTCATGGTGCATTTCATCCACTATCAAATAGGAAACCTTAAACAAAGACAAAATAATTAAATTAAGTTAGGTTAGGTGCTAAATACTAGACGTCTACTGCAACCTTATGATCTACCAAGCAAAAACATTACTCTAAACACAAAATGTTGGTGAAATATTTGATTTAATAAAAATTTATTTTGTACCTGCAAGTTTCTGTCTACCATCCAATTAACTTCAAAATCGTCGTCGTCATCTCCAAATGGGTTTATTAACGACTCTGCCACTTTCAACCAACCAACGTAGAAGAAGAACTGCAGAGTCGTAAAAATGGGAAAGTAGAGATCGAAGTCGTATTTACCGCCCTCAACCCACTGATGGCCCATTATGTTAGTAAGAAAATAACTGTAAACAGCTAATGTGACCACCTACAATTTGATGTGTTAATTTATTGAAATAATTAAAAAATAAACTGTGTACTCACTTGGGTATATACTAAAGGAACACTTATGTGGTCATAACCTAAAAGTAAGCCACACTTCCCCCTGATTTTATTCAATTCATCTATAATAGTTTTAACGGCAAAGTCGTCTCTTATTCTACCCTCTTTACGTGCCCTCGTTACTATACTCGACCCCCAAACTACAGGCAACCTGAAAAAAATTTATTACGCTAATGACAGATTGTGGCGTATATAAATCCCAAAACATAAGCGGGTGGATTTAATTCAGCGAATTGAAATATTAGAGGGAAATGAAAAACCTTATAAATTTACTTCAGTGTTTAGTGACAGTACACTGTGTTTGTGTGTCTTCATTGTTAAATTTGTGTGTGATATTACCAAAAAAACAACGAATCATTAAAAATGAAATTTGACAACTATTGATGTCATACGTAATTCCCTAAAACATGTTTTAGTTTTTAGATTTCAAATATTGATAAAAATAAATTTTCATTTGTAAAATTTATTCTGAAGCCTTCCCTGTTCATTTTATCGATCACACAATTCATAAAAATACAATAAAAACAGCAAGGGTATGATAATGAACTATACAAAATATTAATTTTCTAGTAACAGACTAACCGAGTGAAAAATTAACTTCATGGAACTATCAGAGGAAACATATAATTTCATAAGTTGTTCACATGCAACCAGTAATGTGTAGCAATCCAATGATCTCTATATATCGTGCGGAAGTGTCATGCAAGGTCTTTTTCATTAACTAAAAACCTACTTAAATTGAAATAGGCGATCATCTTCCCTAGCAATTTTGTGTTGTTTTATTATTTACTCTTTTTAATAGAGACTCACATTCTGATTATTTATTAGTTTTACAATAATTACTTTATACTCTGTTTTCTTCATTTATTTTTTTTAATGCGGTTACATAAATCTTTGCATTCATAAACACAAATCGTCGTTTGAATGTCATTGTGCGAAAAGTTTCAGTGAAGTCATTTTGAACATATAAATTAGAATAAACAATGAATCAGATAACAGTATGTTAATTAAATTTCAGCAGCAATACCTTCCATGACTAATTTACTAATTGGAACAATCAACTGGAACCATAAAAAATGTAAAGGACTTACGAATATTCCACTGTACAAATAATTACATAATGAATAATAATTTTACAGACATTAACAGAAAATTAAAAAATATATATGTGTATATCTATAACCACCCTTAGACTATAAGTATATTTTTTTACTGAACATGGACCTTATGTTGTTGTTTAGGGGTAATGATGTACTTTTTTTGTCTAATTTTTGTTAATTACACTGTAACATGCAATATCATCATTAACTCGCTGTGAATCGGATTGTATTAAAAATTCCTACAACTAGAGATTAGTTTTTTTTTTAAGTAAATATTCCCAATATCAATGTTTAATTAGCGGATTCAAGGATTTAATTTAATTATCGAAGTGTATATTTAATTAAACTTATCACTAGAAATTCAATTAGTAATTTTATTAAGTAGAAGTAAACATAGGATTTTATCTTGTGTATCTAGCGATTAATAACTAGTGTTTTAAAATAATATTTCCATTGTATACATTGCGTCCCAAGTTTAAGTTGACAAATTTTAATGAAAGATAAAGCACACTTGGCTGACTTCAAAACATCCCTGACAGAGGTTTCAGTGAACTTGTACTATGTAATAACTTATCAAGCTTAATTATTTTTCTTCAGAAGCCACTTTAAACTTACGACATATAAGTACTTCTAGAAAACCTACCACTGCTTTGCGTAATTTGGAAATTTCTTTTCCAAGTCAGCTAAAACTTCCAACTCACTCTGCTGAAGTAAACCAGCTTCAACGAAATGCTCTAATGTAGGAAACCTCTTTTTCACTCTAGGTGAGATCATTACAAATGTCATAGTAATACTTAAACATACATATCGCATGATAGTTCTTCTCATTACTCTACCCCTTTCATCCTAAAAACATAGTTATATATGTTGATACACTTTTTACTCTAAAAAGGATTGGAAATTTTTGAAAATGTTCATTCATATTTGTAAAAATGTAAGCCTATACCTGTCCATGTACAGTGGCACTAACAAATACTGCTAGAGAATCTGGAAATGGTATTGTAACGTACTGATTCCACCATCTGGCCATAACGATTGATACATAAAAACCCAGTACAAAAGATAATGGTATTAAGCTACCATATTCACGACAATATTCTACTATTTGCCCAAATAATCTAAAAAAAGCAAAGGTATTGGATGATTTTTCAGAATATTTGTAAGTGGGCACTATATTTTCATTATTGAAATATATATATTTTGTAATGTTCAATATGAATTTATATTGATTGTGGAAAAATTATATGATGATTTATTGCATAAACTTAATATAAACATAAATTATTTCTTAATTAATAGATAGATTACAAATGTCAATAAAAACGTTTTAATTTGCCACACAAGCCAATAATAGATTTTTTTTAATTACATATAGCAAAACTATCATTATCAGGTACTTCCATGGGAATTAAGAAGATGAGAAATTAATTCTGTGATTCAACATACATTTTTTTTAATAGAATGATGATAGAAATGCTTGCTATGTTTGTACCAGACAATGCTCCCAAGTTACAAGTCGATTATTATTATCTAATTTATTATCTCTAAACAAATAATTTCCAGACATAAATTATTATTCATGAAGTGAGTAAGTAAGTATATCATATGATCAAATTTTCTTCAATTTAAAACTAAGTACCTAATATGAACACACACTTATAAGTATTACACTAAGTAAAAAGTAGAATACTCACACTTTACCATCTTTATCTAAGACCCATCTATACATAAAATTCAAACCAAAATAAATAATTAAATATATAAGTAAATCCATCCATACTAATTTGTATATACTGCCTCGCCATCTAGAAATAAAAACATTCATTTATTTGACGACATAAATATTAATGAATAACATCATAATTTATGTCACTGCATTTCCTTCAACTGAAAAGCTTAGGCAAATCAAATAAAAAACTAACAAAAATTTATAAAACCTGCGCCTTTCGATTTTATATTTTCCACAGAAAACATTCTCCATTTCATTTTTTTTCTGAATCTATATTTATATTTATATAAGTAATTGATATAACATTATCATGAATAATTTTTAAAAATATTATTACCACAAAATAACCAGTTTTACATGGTAAATGATAACCTGTTTTTTTTTGTTTATAAAAAATTTTTAAAATGGAATTTTATGCATTTTAGAGAGAAAAATATCAAAAAATAGGTTTGATTTTTTGCATTGCTACTGGTTAAATTATTAGATTAAGAAATTCTTTTACCACATGTTTAGTTTTTTCTCGGTTTCTTTCTTAGGAACTAATGTTTTTCTTAGGAACTATGTTTATGAAGACTCGCTGAATGATTTACCTAATTTTTGGAAGGAAACCATCAGCAATGCGAATGTACAAATACATATATACATTTTTTTAAAGAAATTTCAGTGAAAATATACAAATCTTGAAATTTCGTGCACAATTATGTATTATAACACCTGTGAAACCTGTGTTATTAGTAATAACAAAAAAATATGATGTTCCACCTTTGCTAGCAATATAATAAAAAAAATTACTTGGCATCAAATTGTTTGCATGAGATTGAGAATATATTTATTCTACTTTTATTATTACTAAAAAAATATTTACGACCTCGTTATTTTACAATAAAAAAGCACAGATGATAATTTTCCATACTAACAAGTAGGTGATTTTGTCGTATTCCACCCTTCGAGCGAGCTTCAGGATTTCAGAACACCCCGTATATTCATAGAAGTCATAAACTTGTACCTACGGATATGCCGGAGACCGCTGAATTGAAAAGGAGGCGAAACAATCATATTCACCTACCTTTCCAATTCAAACCAAAAACCCGCCACGGTTACGAAATCAATCGCCGTCGGCCGGGCAGAATGAAAAAGCCTCCATGAGAGTCTTCAGACATCGATCCTCACGGCGATAGCGCTCCCAGAGCGTTAAAGACCAATTTCACCGACCTTTCCAGTGTCACCCGCATCGCGACCGATCTCGCCTGGGTCTGCCATCCCGGCGCGCAGTGACCACTGCCGCTGCTCTCGCAACCTGCAGTCGAACCCCGGGACGCTTCACGATGACATTTGGAAATGGCCATTAGAAATTTCACCACCCTTTTGAATTGGTCAAGGACGCTATCGCCAATAACTCCAAAAGTTATTGAGCGATCGGTGTCAAAATTTAATGCAGCACTCCTCAAGTCGCTAGCATTATCTTACTAAATTTTCGTCCGAATCGGATGAGCCAAAACGCCGTTATACGGGGAAACGCGGATTTCACGTTTTCCGCGTTTTCAGCCGTTCCGCTCATTCGATCTCGGCCGAACCCTCCAACCACACTAGAGTATCGCTAGGTGGTTGTCATATCCAAATTCGAACCGAATCGCCCGACTACTAACGGCCAGCTAAGCCATAATAGGTTTTCACGCCTTTAGAGCTGCCGCCGAAAGTATCCGCGCGATCTCGGTCGAACCCTCCAACCACGGCACTATGTCATGCCGTGTATCAACAGACAAAATTTCAAATGAATCCATCAAGAAATAAGACCTCCGTAAGCCCTTTTACGAAGACGGGGAAAATTTCACCGATGTTTCCAATTTCCCCGTCTTTGGGCCGAAAGGACCGTCTTCCGAAGGTTCCACCGCTCTGGCGGTTGGATGCGATGCTCGGCAGCCTAAGCCGAGACCGCGGGTAGAGTTTTTCCCAAACCGGGAAAAAACTCCAAAATCCCCGACGCCGACATCGACTATCCGGAGAGGCCAGAGGGGAACGAGTCCCGGCGTTGATGGGGACGATGGATGATTTTGGTTCGAGATTTTGGCGGACAATTCAAGGCCCGGTCCGCCAAAAGTATGGAAATCCCACAAAAGTGATCGAACGTCTACTTTTGACGTTTACAGTACTTCAGTGGGAGTACATGAGACGGAAAGCGATACAGAGCGAATTGTAACAAATCTTATTCATGGTAAATAACTTGTATATGTTAATTGTGAATCTTTGTTGTTTATTAATTTTATTCAATATATACTTTTAACATATCTTCCACGGTTTGATTGAAAAAACCCTGTCATCAAGCTCAAGAACTTTGGAGCTCAAGCTCACAGGCTCGCTTCACGAGGCTTCCGTCGAGGCTGCCATTCCTCGACGTGATATTGATAGTGCTTTGCAACCACTACTCGCTTAACGAGACAACCACCCGAGGTAGCCTAGCCTGAGGTGAAGACCCTGTTCGATAGCCCCCTGCATCGAAACAGCGGTAAACTCCAGGATCCACTTGCGACCTGCGAAACCGTCCGAGACTGACCACCTCCGACGAAGATCCTGTGCGATAGCCATTCGCATCGACACAGCGATACTTCAGGCTCCTCCAGAGACCTGCATACCGTCCGAGGCTTGCGACCCTCCGACGAAGACTTTGATTCCGACTGTGCCGGCTCCATCGAGAGACCCGCACCTCGGTACAAAGTACACACATAGGCTCCTACGAGACCTACAATTCAGACTCCATTGAGATCTGCAAATCCGAGGCAATCTTCCTCGTCAAACTTCTAGGCGGTCACTCGTCGAGGCAACCTTCCTCGTCAAACCCCTACGAGGCATTTACTTTGTGACCCACGGGCACAAAGCAATAGTACGCACGTTATTGTGGCGGCGTACTTCCAAATTTAGTAAAGAAGTTATCCTTACTTCTAGGGCTCCCTCGAGAGACCCACATTTAATAGTAGAGTCAGTGCTTACTACAAGACGTCTACAAGACTTTCGGAGCAAAAGAGCTTGCTCCGACATTGTCGTACGGGGAAGATGAACCCCTGCGACGCGACTACGAAATCCAGTGCTACGAGGATTGGTGCCCTCGAAGGTAATACTACGAATAATAAATTAGATCGTGTGAGTATGATCAAGACTGAGCTGGACGAGACCTCGTCCCAAATCGGAGAGACCAGCGGTCACACGAACTGCCCTCACACCTGTTTGCCGGCGAAAGATCTCTCGACATTCGGGGTGAAAGAGGAAATGGCCTCTTCTGCCAACGCTATATCGATGCTCCGCGAAGAGTCTGAGGGACCGAAGATGGTGGCTCGCGGAAGTACGCGGCACGGCGCAGCCACAGCGCCGTACGCGTTGAGGTCCGCTGCTACGCGAGTTACTGGCACCATCTCGACCACCCCTCACGACGCACTCGCGGATCCGAGTAGCAACCAAGAGTTACCACGAAGTGGGTCACCCACAGATACTCGGGACGAGGTTCAACCTACGTACCAACTGGTAGGGTCCGGGGAATCCCATGAGTCCAACCACGGTTCACGGTCTGGCCCCGATAGCGGCCTACCTCCGAGGTCGGGTGTTTCGGAACGTGAGCTAGCCGTCGGTGACGACGCTACAGTTCATTCAGCTTTTTTACGAAGTGGTATCCAGCGGGAGCAATGCGCATCGCGTTCGGGTGCCATAGTAAGCGAAAACCCCTTAGCCGACTACGTCATAGGTGACGAAGCCGGCCTTTTTTATCAAAACAATACTTGTACGTCGCCCGTCCATTCTCATGATTTCCCCCGAACATACGATCATCGCCTAAGTGGTCCATATCAAGAAAGTCTAACCCGACACGACGCTCAACGCGGAGCTCGACCTTCTTCGTCGAGATCTCCCCCGCGAGCTCGTGTCCTAGACACCACGTCTGTAGGTCATATCCACCACAGATTCCAATCGTCAGAGAATATAGTGCGACCGGGCGTCGATAGCGACGATCCCCGTGAACTCCGTGCGTTCCTGCCGCGGAACCCGGTCAAGGGAACTAACATCCCAGATCACAGGTTGCGACATGGTTTCCAACGTGGAGCTCGATTAGAACTCCCGATGCCTCCACTGAGGACCCATGCCGACCAAACACAACATTCAGATCATACTTCACGACATGGCGCTCGACGTGGGGCTCGAAGTCCTGCTTCGACGTCTTCGCGGCGAGCCCATGTTACAAATTCCCCGCACAATTCTCAAATATTAGGCACAAACGGTCATATATCGCGACATGGCGCCCAGCGTGGAGCTCGATTAGAACTCCCGAGGTCTCCACCAAGGGCCCATGCCGTCGTGGCCGATACAAACGATCATATTCCTCGACATGGCGCCCAACGTGGGGCTCGATTCGAACTTCCGATGTCTCCACCGAGGGCCCATGTCAATATGGCCGATACAAACGATCATGCTCCACGACAATTTATAACATTTCACAGAGTAATTTTTAAACCTTATTTAAAAATATTTAAAAAATATTTCTAGGCACGCAATTACGTCATATGCAAATATAGAGAAGCCTTGGTAGTAATTTATACTTTTTGAACTATTTATTTACATAACATGTACATTGAATATGAATGAGTAATTATATACATGTAATATCATATTACAAACATTTGTGTAGTGCACATTTTTCTGTTAAATTAATTAATATTTTCATATAAATACTATTATTTTTTTATAGTATTACTAGTATTTGTTTAACTAACTCATAAATGTTCCAGTTTAAAGTTAACATATTAGAATGACCAAAATAACCACATCAAAGAAAAAATCTTTGATATCAGAATGCTTCTTTAAGTACCTGTCTACTTAACCGTATGTTATGATAAAAAATATGTCTAGTGAGTAGTGATCAAAATGATTATACAGGGTGTTCAGTAACTCAGTTACCAATAGGCCAAACATCACCAATAGATTCTTAAAAAATATATATTCAAAAATGCTTCTTTTTGCAGATACAAGTTGAAAAAATTAAAACTAGTTTCGGGTAAATTACAGAAAAACTTTCAGCAATTTTCTTGCAGCACAGTTTTTATTTTACATGAATTTGTACTTGATGATGAAAGTATGCAATAGCACTCTCCATGTTAAATTAGATAAACAAATGCTTAATGGGTTTCTGAGATATGACTGAAAATAATTTTAATTCTCAGAAAATTTTTGGACTTTTTATAATTTGTTTTATTGAACTACCGCCACAGATTTTCATTGTACAATCTATTTGTGACAGTTAGTCCATTAACACTGAATATCCTGTATAGATAGCTGGAATATATATGTATATAAATGACTAATGCGGGAACAAAACAAAATATCATTTTGTTTAATTACCATTTCCTTTTTCTTGATTTCCTTTAAACCATAAGATATACCCAAATTAAATTTTTGGTTATCAAAATGTTCACAATATGATATCTACTTAGTCTTGGTATTTGTTTGTATAAAAATAAATTTAAAAAAAACTACAACCGAGAGATATACTAAAGTGTGCAAAGTTTATGGTTCTGTACCTATGTACATACTATGTAGAGTTATATTATGTCGTTTTAAACGAAACATTTATTTAATTAAAACAACAAAAAAATATATTAAATTTTAAGTCATAACAAACAAATTACAATATATTTTAGAAAATCATGTCATAAATTACACTCTGTAATGTAGATTCGTTGTTGATGAATATGCATTCGTAAATAAAGTTACAAATGCAGTTAAATACTAAAACTTTTTAAATTTTGTCACATTTGAAAGAAAATATAAAATTTGACAAATATTTAACAGTGAAAAATAGAGCTTTTTGTACATATTCAATTTAATAACATTACTGGCTTGATCCGTATTATAAAAAAACGTGATCTTTTGGGTAAAAGAAGCAAATAGAAGAGAACTCTTCATTAAATTTCTATATTACCTATCGGTGATAACTGATCTTTTGAATTTGCTCTCTTATTTACAATGATAAAATGCTAATATTATAATTATTATTAAACGTTGTCATGACCCACTTCCTATAAAAAGTGTACCACCCACGCAAGATACAATAATTAATATGTAGCATGCAAATAACGTGCACTATTAGATCCATAACATTTCAAGGATAATCAGCACATAACGTGGTTTTTATAAAGTATCTAAGCATTTAAATAATTTTTCTAAATGCGAGGACTGTGTAGTTTAATCGTTTTTGTTCTACATACTTATATACCTAGTTGGAACTTTTTCAAGTTATAATATTGTTATAAAATATTAACTCATTACTTTAAAAATTTTATACTTACTATAAGTAAACATGCAAGTTAAAAGATCTAACACAAACAAATTACGGAAAAGATTGCAATATTAATTTAACTAAAAATCGAGATAAAAAATATTATTTTCTCCCAATAAAGAATTAATTATTTTACTCAAAATTTTAATGAATAATTTTACACGTTTCAAAATTAAAATTAATTTAGCTACATAAAATTTCTAAAAGTAATAATATGGTGATTATAATCATAACTTGCACTGATATATATTATGATTTGAGGTTTATTCAAGGTAGTTGATTAATTAGTTTACATTAAAACCAAAAAAATTATTACAGATTCATTTTATAGCATCGTAAAAATAACCAGTGATTCTCAATTGCAATGATCTACACTGTTGAGTTTGTTATTTCTACTTTGTGAGTGTTGAAAGTAAGTATCCTCGTAACTGTCTATTATTTAAAAATAATTTAGAAGGAATTGTTCCACTTTATGATCAATAATTATAACAATTAAACTTGGCTAATCCTTGTGAGTATGTATTCTATGTTATTTACAAAATCAGCAAGAACAATAAAATCAATCACTTTATCTTATCTGATATATTCAAAGCCTGATGATTTGCATCATTAGTATATAGTATTATAGCTTCTTATTATGTAACTGATCATGTTTTTCAAATACCTATGTACTTATTATTCTACAATTTCGTTTCCTCTCACGTAAAGAATGAGAGTCATATGATTACATTACAACTAAACATTAAAATTAACATTAACAATGTATTTAAAATTATTCCATTTATTATTTTCGTAAAATTCTACAAATATTGTATTTTATATTTATATAAAAGTTGTAATGTTGTGGTAATGTAAAAATGACAAAAGTACCTTTCACAACACCAAGAAATAAATACTTAAAGCTTTCTTCTCTCCCGAACTGCAAGTGTACATAAAGTTATTCCAAGTGTTAAACCACATATGGTTAAACAAACATTTTTCATCTATTGGTTCAATAATATTCAAGATAAATCATATAATAATAATAATAATAATATACTTACAACAACCACAAATATTAGTAAATAATTTTTCAGTACAATTTCACAATTGGTAAAAAAGTGTACAAATGTAAATTACTTTTAAAGGCTAGTTCTACATTTAATGATAACTGAGATAAGTAATAAAAAAGGATATTCCTAGAAATTCTGCAATTAAATGATAATGTCGCTGTTTACCAGTGTAATTGCTAATTGAATTAATCTTTTTATCCAGTAAATTACTGAATCATTTGCAATTTAACTGAATATATTAGAAAGTAGGAATTGATTTTTAGTAATAAATTTTAGACTCTGTGGGTATTCGATTTTTTAAGTTATGTATCTTGTATGTTACTATTTGAAAATGTATTAAATTATAAATCTACAGCAATAATTCACGACAATGCCTTGTATTTGTTAAACAAATAAAATGTGTGATAACAGTAACACTCACCTGATCAATAATTTTAAAAAACATCCTAGGCCCCTTACTGTGGCCACTTCTGCAGTATAGGTAACCGTCATTTTGTAAAATAACAAAAAATAATTATGTACAAGTTAAAATAACACTATATTATCATCTAATTTCAGTCAAGAACATCACGGAAATATACTTCGTGGTTTTTTATGAAGTGTATACACAACATTTATTTAAGGTACTAAATCATTTTTTTTAATAACAGGGATGTCGTCAGTGTGAATCATAATTCCAGGGAACTCATCGAAGTAACACCGTAACAGCAATTAGTAAAATACTAACTAAAAGGCGGAGTTTAAAGTATATACTTATGGAGGTTATATTCACTTTTGTTTAGGTTAGGTAACTGTCACCTACGTCAAACAACAGCGAAGACCGCAAATTGAGATTATTGCAACTCGCCAAGCGCACTAACTAACAGCGAATCAAACAAAGCACCACTGACACAAAAGATAAACAGACCAATCATAATATAATTTAGCTAGGATCGCATGAAGTGCATGCGTAGTATCATTCTATTTTCACAATGGGCTACGTTACGTTCCATAATTTTTTCTTTTTTATTTTTTATATCTGAGATTTTGTTATCAGATTTATTAATACTTAAGATATTAGAATTTATTTAATGGAATCATCTGTGATACCTGTAGATATGGGTGGGAATAAATATCTATTGGATCAAAATACGGATTCTCATTTGATATATTTTAATTTTTCCAAATTTTGATAAATTTAAATTTATATAAATAAATATTAAGGTATTTGCACGAATCTTCCTGTATTCGTTGTTAAAGTATACATATGTATATACTATTAAGGGTAGATGATATCATATTATTAAGAAAAATCAATGAAAACATTGTTCGTACAGTATCTACTTTGATTTCTTGTATAATTTTGTTGTCACATTTTAAGTAAACGTGTGCGTTTGTTCAATTATGCATGCACATGATTTTTCTTTTGTATGTCAATCAAAAGTACCCCATTTCTTTAAATTGCCGGTATTAAAAAATCGTTGCTTAAATAGTAGTGAAACGTTACTTAATATTTCAACTCTGCTAGGTATAGTAACGGGTTTGCTAAGTGTGATATAGAACATTACTATGAAAATTCTTGAACTTAAACTTGTGACAGTTTGGAGTGTGATACACCTCATAAATGTTAATTGTTTAGGGATTCACAAAAATGAGACGCTTCTTGAAGATTTCTTTAAAAATAAAAACACAAGAATTACCATTAGCTGCTGTTGGAAAACAAGTATATTTATATAATCTATATATTCTTGTTATACTGACATTATATAACTTTCAGGTAAAGTTAAACTATTTCACAAAACTAATATGAAATCAGAGAAACCTAAGCAAATTGCGTTTTATAGAAAAATTTTTGAAAACAATATGAAATTGTTCTTTAATGACATGTCCACAGAAAACTGGTTTGTAATGGATTTTAAAAATTGCAACGACTATGAAATATTGGCAAAAGTAAGTATTAACTACACCATAGGCGCCGGGTTATGAAAATTTCAGGGGGGGCTCATATGAATATGGAAGCTCAAGCCCCTCAGCTCCCCCTTAGTCGGCGCCTAAGACCTGCACTCAAATTATAATATGAATTATTGTTCCCATAGATTTATAGACTACAAATCAATCAAACGAAATTTTTTGCATAAATAAAACTTTTACATCTCATATTTTTGCAGATTAATGGAAGGAAATTATTTAGATACCCATTAAAGTACCTTTTTCTTGTGAATGTCATTGATTACTCGACATTCTTAAAAAAGTTAGATTCACTATCACTGCTTATTATGAGCGAAGTTGTCGTAGCTAGTTTTGGAAAAGAATCTATAGATTTGTACCAACCTTATAAAATTCAAGAAAACGAAAGCTTAAGTAAGTACTTAGTTCTAATAAGTAAAATATAATAATTATGTACAAAACATGCATTTATTAATAAATAAATAATTTTATTGTCTTCTGAAAATAGTAAATGCAAGAATATTTATTTATGTCTATAACAACGAATCTATATCCATATTTTCTACATTTATATCTATACGTGTGTAATCTATTTTCACTCTTAAAGAAATGTTCTAATAAATTTTAGTTTAATTATTTGTTTCTGTTTTGTCTGTTATTATCAGCGAAAACGTTGTGGAATTTCGAATACCTACGATTTTGTCCAGATGTATGTTTATGTCTTAACGAAAATAGATCAAACATATTTTTTATTTTTCATCTTTAGAAATATAAAGGACTAAATGCGATACATAGGTACGGTTTGGTATGATTTATAAGACTTTATATTTTTTTCTTTTTTTGTTCTGACAGTAAAATTATCAAAGACTATTTTAGTTCTTTTTCATTTTTAATAACTTTATTAAATATAAATTGTAAAATTTACCTATAAATAGGTATCTACTTTTAAATTATGGGATAAGTATGTTAGACATTTATTTCTAGCTTATTTTTAGTTGTAGAAAACTATGGGATTTGGACCGAAAACACGGGAATACGGTTGTATTACGATGGCAATAGTTTTGCAAAAAGGCGTCGAGATTTCAGAAAATTGCATATCACAGTCAGTGCAGTTGTCCATAATATAGAAAATGTTAAACTCAAAGATTTTGACGACATCCCGTAAGTTTAATAATAATTATATAGGTATTCTGTTATCAGTGATTGGTAATCTAATAGAAATTTTGCAGATGAAAATAAAAACGTTACCTATGTTACGAACAAAAAATGTAGGAAAGTAAAATTTTCACAGCTCGATAGCAACTAATTGATTCTATAACTACTCAGCAAAATGGGCATTCAGATGCAACTGAAATTCTTGGGAAAGTCTCCAGTAATAAAAAATTATAAAAGGTACCTATTGCACAGGAAAACGCGCAAACTTAGGCAAAAACATTTACATTTACATTACATAGTGATACAAAATTCGATAAAGCAGTACCTACATTATTTCAATTCTGGTGTATAATTTTGTTTAATATTCTTAAAACAATACATTTTCAAAAATAATTAAATAAATATGTTGACAAAAATAAAATTATTTTCAAGGAGATTAATATAAGAAAAGTAAACAAATGAAACGAAAATATATGTAATTATAATCTAAGAAGAATAATAAATTCGAATAGGGGCAATTTCTTTGTGTTAAGTCTGTTCTTATCAGACTCTGTTATTGTTATGTTTTTGGATCAACTGAATACGAATCTGAAGTTTTTGATGACATGTGAAAAGAATTTGATGAAAATGTCTATAAAGAATCAAAGTAATTGGTTTTTTAATATAAATACATTTTTCTGTCTGTCAAACGTTTCTATTTTCAATATTTAATATTATTACAATATCTTTTATATTAAGTTGTACACTTAGTTTATACTTTATAGTCTATTGTCTCTACTTTTGTAAGGTATAATTACTGCATATTATATGTATTATATTCTAAATCATAAAAAACACGATATGACACAAAAAGTGCAAATGTATAAAACAAAGACGTCACAAATCCACATTTCAGTGTTCCATTAGTACGACTCTTTACGTTCGCCCTGTATTTTTCTTTCTAAGGTACAACGAACTTTTACAGTATTTTGTTGTTGCAGAAGATGTCGACGATACATAGTAAAAGAGACCTACATATATCGAATAGGAATAAAGCACCGCTGAATTGTTAAAATATAACACTGTAACGATAATTGAAATATAGAAATTCTTACATGTTTTTGTTAAGTACTGAATCTAGGTATTAACTGTGTATTAAATTTTGTGAAGCTATATATATATATATATANTTTTAGAAGAAAGTTATCACATATATATATATATAACATATAATTGTGCATTCTTCATATATTTAGGAAAATAACGAAATAAGATTTGTATACTTTTCTGTTTATTCTTATCAAAAGAATAGTACAGTAGAAGAGACTGAAAATGTTTAAGAATGATGAGCATATTTTTTTTTAATGAGACCAGTTCACAGTAAAACATCTGTACCTACTTAAGGCCTCAAATCATTTAAGGCAGAATCACCGAGTCGTAATATTTTTTTCCAGGGCGCCTCAAGAGGATGAACCTTATTTTTCCCAAGACATGGCTATTATCAACAATCTCATGCAATACCTAAATGCATCCTATTCTTTAAAAATTTTTGATAGCTACGGTTACCTGAATCGTACAACTGGAAAGTTCGATGGAATGGTTGAAGATATATACGAAGAAAGAAGTGATATAAGTAGGCTTTATTCTAGTTTAATAAATGTATTGTTCACTGTAATATTTTATAGGTATTTATGTGATTCTCTCGGAGGAAAGACATGCGATTGTTGATTTCATAAAACCTGCCGAAAATTTTGCAACCAAAACAAAGTTTATTTTAAAAAAGCCAGCAATGTCTTATATCGAAAACATATATTATGTGACTTTTACGGGCAAAGTTTGGATATCTTCTCTGGCTATTTTGGGCACTCTGTCTGTCTCTTTGTATGTTTTACTAAACTGGGAAGCCAAACATATGGTAAGATGTTGTTAAGTAAATATGCCCCCTCTCAAAAATCGACTTCCAAATTTCAATATGGTTTGTTGTTTAGTAGTAGTTTATAGGAAAAATTTTATATCAATATCTTCTTGTGTAAACAAATACAAATTATTAATTAACAATTCTGAAGAAGTCTATGAATATTGTTACATTGTCTCAAGTTAATTATTAAATTCATGCACTGTTTGTAAGTTTGTTGGAGAACAAATAAATAGTTGAAATGTAAACAATATGTTCTGTGTTTATATTCGTTCTACTACAGCGAATTGGAAGGTACATGTCTAAAAGATATTAAATAGACAGAAATAGAACTAAGTGGAGGGCACCTAAAATTAGTTACTTCTTTTAACAGTGTTCTACTGTCGCCAACTATGATTCATTAGCGTCATTCACATATTTACGTACCTACTTATAGAAACATGGGTATACTTAAAAAAAATGTTAACTTTATATACAGGATGTAAGTGAATAAATTCGAAAAATTTAAGATGACATTGGAAACATATTCAATCTCTCTTATTTTTTCGTAATTGTAATAGTTTATTAACAAATAAATAATGAATTTATAACTTTAGTAGTAGTACTGAATTTGGTACTGAAGAGCCGAGCACCATCTATATTAAAAAAACTGCCTTATTCTTAAATTAACCGCATGGTCTTAAAAGAACTTTTATATCCCTTCACATATACCAATTCCTTGCGTTTTTACTGCAACATTTTTGCATCCTATTGCATTTTAGCAAGAGATTCTGGCAAGGATCTTGAGTTTTCGACATAGATATTTACAGACTAAGCAAATGTTTCAAGAGAACCGATAATTAATTTAATTAGCGATAGAAGAAAATCAACAAGTCTTAATTATAGTTCGTCACCAACAACAGTTTTCTCTTAATGTGTGAATTAGACCGTTTACTTGGCCCTCAATTTCTGTCACCGGAATTACACTCATTCATCGAAGTACTTCCTGTACCTACTTATTGAAAATGTACCTCTAGGTGTCAGAGTTCAGGTTTTAGTGTCAGATATGCTATGGTGAACCTCAGTTTTGGCCTCCTCGGATACCCGATTTAAATCCTATAGATTTTTTAATATGAGGTTTTTTAAACACTTTATCACTAAAGTGTTTAAAAAACCAAGACATCTGCAAGATATTCAAGGTTTGAGAAACCACATAATTGATTCGAATATGAGAATTAAAGATTATCGAGGATTTTTTAGCTAGATAGATATACGTTGATCAATGCTTTGAGCCATTGAGAATTTTTATTTGAATTTTCAACAAGCAATCACTTCAGTTTTTTGTACTTATTTATTTACATCTGTAAATATTTATATTGAAACAAAAATGAAAAAAAAAGTTTTTTTTAATTTTCTTGTCGAACTAAATTGCATCATTTGAAATATAACCATACCTTGCCTTTACTATGTTGCCATTGCTTACAAATATTTTTGTTTTGTAGAACCGTAAAAGTAGTTGCTGTAAGTATACCTTCAGCGATATCACTCTAATTTCATTAGAAGCTGTGTGCCAACAAGGTAATTTTAATTAAATCATAATACCACTATACATAAATAATAGCATTTTAAGAGAGTTTGTTTTATACCAGTACTCAGTAAAAGTTATTAGTTTTTAAGTAGCACCTTTCAATATCTATTTACATCTTCAGAAACTTGAATTCATAAAAAACATATACTGAAATCTTCAGAGTTCGTTGGGTCCAAATGAACAATTTTTGTAGGCACAATGACGGATTCCTCAACATATTCTGGAAGAACTATAATATTTCTATTTTTTACCGCCTTCATGTTCCTATATGTAGCTTATTCTGCATATATTCTTGTTCTGCTACAGTCCACCAAACCTATCACTTCTATAAGACACCTGGTAGAAAGTAGAGTTGAATGTGGTGGACTGAATCTCAGTTACACGATGGCTTATTACGAGGTTAGTATATTGATTAGCTACAACAAAAAAAAAAAATTTCATAAAAATGTATTAACTTCTAACGCTTTATTTGTATCTTTTCGTATTGCGTTTGCCAATTTAGTCCACCAAAGACGAAGCTCTAAGAGATCTTTACAGGAAGAAAATCTATCCAAATCGCTTTTATTCACTCCAAGACGGTTTGAATAAAGTTCAAGAAGGAAATTTTGCTTTCCAAGTAATACTTGGACCAGCTTACAACTACATTTTGAAAACGTATACGAACTATGATATCTGCAAAATACAAGAACTGCCTGGTTACATGAACGTAGGTATTCTTTTCTTCAACCGTTACAAAATTTTAAATTTGGAACTTGTTGTAGACTATAATGTCACCCACAGTTCCAAAATCATCGCAGTACAAAAAGCTGTTCAAAATCGGGTAAGTTGTTTTCTTAAAAATGAAGTCTATTTTTTGGATTACTAAAACATAACCTTAACTAATTGTTAATTTTAGAAGAAAGTTATCACAGAGCACCTATTAATGTTTAGGTGCTTCTATTAACTACCATTTAGTAGATTCTCTTTCTTCTAGATGTCGTTTAAAGGGGGCAAGGGGGCAATTGTTTCCCACTCTAGAAGTTTGGTAATAGTTAATTAAAGGAAGAAACGTAGATGCACAGTTATCACTTAGTGCAACAGTAAATACAGTAATTCCCCTTAGTAACTGCTTACTTTCTAAAAAATTTAAAAAAATAGTCAAAAATCACTTAGAAAATATTTATTTCTCTTTTGATTACTTAACACTTATTACATTGGGCATGAGTGATAAAAAATGTAACAGGACACTATTCTCTTGCGTTTTTTTGCTTCGCCATCTAGGAAAACAGCATTTTCTATTAGAACAGGTTACTGTTCTATTAAACTTTTTTTGTTGCTGTTTAAATAGAATGTTATAATCGAAACGATGTTTCGTTCTAATGTCCGACACCAAATCGTACATTCTAGGTTGGTACTTTGTATTTCACATGACGTGAAAATAAATATTAACAATGGGAAAGTCGAAAGCTGAAGATACTACATGTTAAATGGTGACCATTGGCGCAAACATGCCTTATCCGAAAGTTGAGAGTTTCGGAAATCCAGCGTGTTGAAAGTTAAAATTTTAAATCGTTTTTTTGCGATTATTCTGAAAATATGTAGGTTACATGAAACTTGATTCAAAACCTGAAAGAGCTATCATTTTTCTATTAATTATGTACTCCTGTTTCATTTCGGTATCTTGATCCGTTTTCGAGAAAAATCGATTTAACGAACACTATGTTTTGATAATATGAAGGCGAAACAAACCAACTGTTTCTTCGTATTATTACAACAATTAACAATAAAACAAATAAAATATGCAATAATGATTTAAAGTAATTGTTCGAAGAATCCACCGTTGACACTGATACACTTTACACGTTTTCTGAGAGATCTTCGAGTTTGAAACAACATATTGGGATTGCGTTTGACTTCGTTGGCAGCGATTTGCATTCTTTGCCACAACTCTTCACACGAGCCAGTAGATTCTTTGTAAACTACATATTTCATTCGAGACCAAATAGAAAAATCAAGAGGATTGACGTTCGGACTTCTGGATGGCCAATCAAAAATTCTTACATGGCCAATCCAGCGATTTGGAAAAACTGCATCTAAATATGCACGCACTGGCCAAGAAAAATGCGGTGGAACTCCGTCGTGCATGCATGAACTACATGTCTCTTCTTAAATAAAGTGGAACAACTTCTTCAAGCCATGGAAGCATCTTTACTTGGCCACCCAGAAGTCCGGACTTCAATCCTCTTCATTTTGGAAGAATCTATTGGTTCGTGTGAAGAGTTGTGGCAAAGAATACAAATCGCTGCCAACGAAGTCAAACGCAATGTCAATATGTTGTTTCAAACTCGAAGATCTGTCAGAAAACGTGTAAATGTCAATGGTGGATTCATCGAACACTGACTTTAAATCATTATTACGAATTTCATTTGTTTTATTGTTAATTGTTGTAATAACACGAAGAATCACTTGGTTTGTTTCGCTTTTAATTTCTCGTATTATCAAAACATAGTGTTCGTTAAATCGATTTTTCTCGAAAGCGGATCGAGATACCAAAATGAAACAAGAGTACACAATTAATGGAAAAACCTTTCAGGTTTTGAATCAAGTTTCATATTAGACATACAGGGTAAAAAGTTATTAACTAAATTTTCGGTAAAATTGGTCATAAGTGGCGCCCTCTATGAACAATGCTGAAATTACAACACAGATCTTATTTGTCGCCTAAAAAAATATAGTTTCACAAATTTTCAAGTTCTTACCTACATATTTTCAGAATAATCGCAAAAAAACGATTTAAAATTTTAACTTTCAACACCCTGTATTTCCGAAACTATCAACTTTCGGATAAGGCATGTTTGCGCCAATGGTCACCATTTCACGTGTAGTATCTTCAGCATTCGACTTTCCTATTGTTAATGAATCACCCTGTATTTATAGAATTTCGTATCCGACAACGACATGTAAGTAAAGGAACCGTGCTTTTTTTATCAATAATTAAAAAATCAAGATTAAAATGCAGAAGTTGAACTAGAGGCTATCAACGACTGGTGGCAGAACAAAGAGTAATTGTAAATGTATTATTTCAAATATTTTAATTATGCTATCGTTTCTTCTGTCGACTGTAGGCGTAGGACTATTTTTTCATTAAAATTGAATTTTAGGTGATGGAAGTGAACTTCTGACTTCTCGTCAATTTTCTTTAATTTTATCAATAATAAGTGGACACTATTACGTCCAGTGAAACATTATCCCTATTATTTAGTATATTCATTTCACTTTATTTCAAACAGGTTCCTGCTTTTCTATGTCATGTACGATTTACTCACGGATCTTAGACCTATGCAGGAGATTATTCATAGAGTCCCTCATAAGAACCGACAAGTAACAAATGCATCGAAATATTTTAATTTAACCAAAGTTACCTGTCACTTTGCCGATAAGTGAGTATGAACCGCAAATTAGTACAGGTTTATTTTGGTGAACTGCGAATTTCTGTTCATAGAATTATTACGGTAGAAGCAATTTATTGCAGCTCTACCATACACAAGAAAAAAATTCTAGATTTGTTAATAGATCAACGAGTTATTATGTCAGTTTATTTCAAACTAATTTTAGGTTTGTGAGAGATCTTTTAAATACGCAGTTTCCAACTAAATGAATATGGCGGGCAAATAATTATTGCTCCTATGATTCGCTACTGCGATTACCGAATCTAAAAAAAAATATTATTATTTCCTTTGGGGAACGCTAAAGGAAATTGTCTAATCTACACCAGTCGAAACACGTGATGACATGAAAAATAATTGCAGTATCAATAAATATAACTTGCAGGGATGGGCGTTTACGCGTCGACTTTAATTGTCGACGTCTACGTGTAGACTTCGCGTAGACTATGTAAACAACGTAGACTATGTAGACAATGTAGACAAAGCGGAGTTTACGCTCTAATTTCAGTTTAATCTAACCTATATTATATTTGCGTTACATTTACGTATGATCTATTTTGTGCTGTACTCAATTCATCACTCAACTTTTTCTGTTTGGCTGTTTTTACATAAACATAAAATGAGCGGACGTAAACCAAATTATAATTTTGGTCGGTTAAGATTAAGAAAGTGAAAACTTTCATTTTTGTATACTTAATATATATTTTTTAATATTTTTTAAAACAAAAATTATAAAAAAAATTATATAAATATATAAATTAAGACAGTCAGTAAAAAACAGTTTATTTAATTTTAAAATTTGTGTCTCCATTCGTGACCTCATTAAGTGAAAACTAGGGAATACATATAATACTCATATATGTATAGAGGTACATATACCAATAAATACACATAATATTTAGTTTGAGAAAATGCAATAAAAACATTATCTTGTGCCTCTGCAAATATTTACAGAAATATGTTACCATTTATCGTTTATTGAAAAGCTCAGCTCTATATGATCTGTATTAAAATCTTAGATCTTATATATTTACATAATATGATCTAGGATTGAAACAAAAATTATTTTGAAAGGGTACCTATATTATAAATTAGTAGAAATATTTAATAAAATTTTTTTCTATTAATTTCTGTAACTCTAACACCTTTAGAAAAAATAAAATTAACGTGTTCTAACTAAACTAAAATATCTACACAAAGTGTTCTTAAAACTTAATCAGATATTCCAAATTGTTGCTGACTTTAAAAATGATAAAATTTTCATTAAAGAATATATGCGACATATCTTTATTTAGAGATTTTATAGAAAAAAAAAATTTGGTCAATCTGACCTGACCTAAAACTATCGAGGAGCATCAAGCGAGACACACTTTTTTTTCTCGTGAATTCTCGGCAGATATTGTTTGATCTTTTGTACTCGGTTCATACATTTTTTTTATAGATGGTTGTGATAGGTAGCTACTTTTCCAAATTCCAAATTTTCAATTTTTCTTTTTTTGCAAGAATCACGAGTTACAGCCTTACGAAATTCTTTTTTTGAGGTACATACCTACCACACACCTTTTTCTAGTTTTGAGAGTTTCTTTATTATTGACATTGTCGACATTGTCTACATTGTCGACTCTTCCAAATTAAGTCTTCATCTAGATCATTGTCTACGCGTAGACAATTGCATTGTCTACGTCGACATTGTCTACCCGCCCATCCCTGATAACTTGATAAAAGATAAGTAATTAGAAAGAGTTGGGGCCTAACTTTGAAGGGTTATAACTCTGCCTGGGTGCAATTTTTCTGTATAAGAAAGTTTGGATAAATCGCAATATTTTGAGCACCCCTACAAGCACCTGCTTTGTGCCGATTCTTATGCGAGACACTTTGCATATTGTAGTATTTTAAATTTTGTCAGTTTTAGCAATCGTGATTTTTTAGACTAACTATGGTAGAAGAACGAGGTCTGCAACACCGAATCAAGAATCGTGTTTCCATAAGACCCAGGTGCTACAATGAGGCTGGCAATTTTCAGTCAGTCAGAATATACGATTGTCATTCCGTTTTCATCTTATTCGCTATGGGAGTAGCTTTAGCTTTTGGAATATTCTGGCTTGAAATTTTTGTAGAAAAATATTATAAAAGACAAAAAAAATAAGTCCGCATTAATCAGGATTTGTAATAGAATGAATTGCACCGTAGCACACATAGTTTAAATGTTAAGTATAAGTATATTGCATGCTTTTTGCATACGAAAATGTGTTATAATGCAAATAAAATATTATAATTAGAAATACTTTTTTTTCTTTTTCACAACTAAATACATAATGTTTATATATAAATGAAAGTAAAATACAGTTACTTTTCTTTCTATGAAATAAAGTATTGTTTATTGCTCTGCAAACACCATTTTTTCCATCGCAGGTACACATTTAGTCTTCTTATTATATTTAAAATTTTCCTAAATCTAGTATAATAATTAATATAGGTAGGTGTATCACATGGTAATTGGAATAATTTTCATTAATAAATTTTAAAGCAATTATCAGGTTTTTCAAAATTATCTAATAAGTGGTAATATTTGCTATTTTCTAAAACGTGGGATCTCTAACTAGAGTGATCAAACAATTATTTAAAAATTGTTCTAAAATACAACTAACTATCAATCAAAGCCATCCCCTCTTCCCAAATTCCTTCACCAACATCCATAACTTTTCTTTCTGTGGCTGAGCAATGACGTTATTTTCTTTCAGGTCATTCAAACTCATATCTTCGACCTCCTTAACCGTATCCTGTGTGGCGAAAATCGGTTTAAGCATGATGAAACACTGCAATCGAACAAACTCCTTCATTGCCAAGTCTATTTCATCCTTGAATGCTTCTAGAGAGAAGGATTTGGTATTCACATCGAACTGCTTTAGTGTATCGATGAGATTCTGATGATAGAACTCTATTAAGTGATTGTAATGTTTCACAATCACCTCATTTTGGATGCTGTCGAATATAAAAAATGTCAAGTCTCTAGCAGGCGATCCATATTCTGGTATTTGGAAGTCTACTATTTTATTTCCAACAACTTTACCTTCTTCAGTTCTGACCATGGTGTTGTTAACCCAAAAGTCTAGATGTATTAGTGTACTAAATGGTTCTCTGGGTTGTATAGGATTTTCTAACAAGTTGAATGACTCTAACAATTTTTTTTTCATATTTGGTATAAATGGTAGGCATTCTTCGTTTTCTTTGGCTATACTAATAAAGCTGTCAATCTGGAAGAATAAAAAATATTTTAACGTGTAGATCACACTTAATGTGTACATTCTATCAAATACAACGAAGTTTAACGAAATTAAAATATTTACCATAGCATTTAAAATATCATCTCCCAGTCCATCAAATAATTTGATAGTATGAATGTGAGGCAAAATTTTTTTCTGAAATTCTTCTGGCCTTTTCAGTTTTAAAGCTAAGGGCACACCATGAAGGATTGCCAGATTTTTCAAAATGTATTTCGCCGCATTTAAATCGAAACCTGAAATAAAAAAAATTGATAGTAGATCAATTTTAACACGTTTTGGGGAGCTTCTTCTACATTTTTAGGAGATAAAGAAAGTAATTAAATTATCACAGTCTCGATTTTTGAAAAAAATTTGCCACTGGAAATCTGTTTTGAGATGTTGAATAGCTATTTTATTTGTGAAATTTGGTAGAATCCAATATACAGGCTGCCCCATAACTACATGAAGCAATAGCAAATCCTATACTCTAAAACATTTTATCATAAAGTTGATACTTAAAAAGATACAGGCGTCAAAGTAAAAAATAGTCCCTATTCCAGGATTATGGACACATCTATATCGGATCCAACTCTGGAGATGGTATTCGACAAGATGCTTCCAAGGTTTCACTTCCACAAGATTTTGGACTTTGTAAAAAGGACAAAACTACTTGCTGAATAGGACTGAGTAGTAGGACACACAATAGGCCTGATAAGGCCGCGGTGGTATGGGACTGATTAGAACCAACCAATAGAAGAAGAAGATGACGCCAAATTTGATATACCCTTAAAATTTCCAAAGCAACGAAATGTTTGTATACTTTTCCAAAGTAGGCTTTGAAAACCAAAATTTATAAAAGATATTTTCAAACTTAGTAACTGGCATGAAATTCTTTATATCTTTACATTAAGTACTAGTAACATGCAGTTGCATAAAAATAGAAAAATATATAGGTTGTGCATTTTAAAAACGCATAAACTTGGGATGTGACTTAAAAACCGAAAATTATAGAAAAAATCGCTTACGCCACTTAGATGTTACCTTGAAAACTTAGTCAAGAAATTCTCTAGACTAGAGGTTTAAAAATATTAACAAATAAACAAGTTAGGTACTCGACGTCTTAGAAAATGACCAAAGAGAAACATCTCCCTGTACATCTCCTGATGTGGTTTTCGCTGTGCAATTTTTCTCGAAAATCTAGCTCAACAGAAGTTAAGTATTTTCTGTCTATCTCTTCTGGTTGTACGCGATAACATCCACAAATGTCAAAGTTGATCTGTCTTATAAGTACAATATTTTTACTACTTGTTTAAGAAACATTTACAAAAAAGTTGTTATTACAAAATTTTTTACCTTGAACAACCTAAACCATGAATATTAATTCTCCATGAAAGCTTGTGGCTGGCAATCAGTCATGATATAATTAGTAAATAAAATGTAAATGTTAAACTTTATCTTTTAGGATAAGTAGGTATAACAATAGTGTAACGATTTGTTCTTGCACTTATTTTTACAAGAAAATCTGTACCTACGTGTATATTATATTAGAAGCAAATGGAATTTACATATAATGGTTTAAAAAAAAAGCTAACTTTCTCTGGACTTAAAACATATGTTATTACTGTTATTATTTGTGTTTACTTAACATTAAAACTAGATGTAACATTATCTTCTAATTATTAAAAAACGCTAAAAGTCATTGCAAATAATTGTACCACGTTGAACAGCCAGTTTGAAAAGTCATAGTAAGCATTAGTTTTTAGTAATTATCTTAAAAACCCACATCCTGTTGCTTAAAATAACACTATATGTAGAAGGAGAAATTCCACATATCAACCACAACAAAAATGTGTGTTATTAAAATATAAATAATAGGTGTAGTAGATAATTTGGTGTAAGCAATAATTATTATATTAGTGAATTCAAAACTTGTCGAACTGTTCAACTAAATCTGATTTTATATTAAAAATTGTCAGTTTCTCTACTTAAAGTTATACGAGGAGTAATTTGAATTCAATAAAATAAAAATAGGATGAAACCCTTCGAAAAACTAAAATTTATTTAAAAAATGCCTGCAAATACGATATACGTATTAACATTATTAGTACTAATTAAAGGCATTCACGGAAATATTCATGGAAACAAATATATGAGCACTATGTAGCGTTTTGATGAACATTTGGGACTCATCAGTCACAACCTTGACGTGTGCAATGCATAATTAAGTCGTAAAATCACACATTTATATTCGATTGAGTTCTGTGGAAGACACGCCATTCATTTTTGTAATTATGTTTGTACTTCAAGGCAAATTATATGGTAAATCGAACAAGGCTGTACATTTTCATTTTACGAAAAAATATAGGATATTTAAGTACTGTATTCAAGGCATTTGAACTATGAAAAATGGTACTGCTGGTATTTTGAACAAAATAGGTGCATTTTAGAAAATCATGTTTGACATAGCTACACTTCAACGAGTATCCTATATGTAAAGTGTAATCATAAGTATGTATATGTTTCTCCTGAGAACATATTATGAAGACAATTGAATTATGCATATTACATTTTCAGTGTTTCAATTATACAAAGGGTTCCGAAAGTGAGCGCTAAAGTTTTAACCAGTTTAATACATAATACTAAAACAATATTCAAAAATTTTAAATTTTCCGCCACTGAAACAGAAGTCGAAACGTTTAGTTGTTCAAATAAGAAGAAACAAAATCGGAATTAATTAGTATTAGTAACTAATTAAATAATTATAATACCAAAATATTCTATCACTGTAAATGGTATAAAATACCTGATAAAAATGTGAGGTTTATTATTTTTTATAAAGATTTATTGGACAAAAGTTGTTGCATTGGATGAGTTAATAAATAGATAGATAGAAAAAATATTTTACAGTTACAGGTTCTTTTTAGCGACGTTACAGTAGAGGTATGTTTCCGATAAAAAAGTTATCAAAGCGACACCAGCCCAAAGAGACGTGTGCAGAAATATACGGACTCCCAGATGGAGTGAAAGCTACAGGTCTGGGGAGGTTTTCCACTGTAGTTCAAACAGAAATTTTCGCGATAATGGCGTGTTTAGCAGAGAATGTCGTAGAGG
Source organism: Anoplophora glabripennis (assembly GCF_000390285.2). Classification (NCBI taxonomy): domain Eukaryota; kingdom Metazoa; phylum Arthropoda; class Insecta; order Coleoptera; family Cerambycidae; genus Anoplophora; species Anoplophora glabripennis. The sequence goes on from NW_019416486.1 coordinate 234,552, forward strand.
TTATGAACATAAACTCATATACATATTCTTTGGGAGTCAATTAAGTTTGTTGCAAAATGAAAATTAGAATTTTTGCCTTATTAAAAAAATTATTATTTTGTTGTAGAATCATTTCATAACAGTACAATACATTATTCTAAACAAAAAATAAAGATTTTTTTTTCATTTGAGAGCACGTTTTACAGATACAAATTATTTTAAGTTGAAAAAAAATTGTTTATCGACGGCCCACATCTCAAACACCTTTGAACCCACAACGATGTAATCTTGTACGAAGGGGCTGATTAAGAATATCTTACTAGTTTTTTTTCTAAAAAATCGCTAATACTTTTTTTTTAAATCGACCCCCTTCTTTCCATCTCAGAATCGGACGTTTCTACAGTCAACTATGGTTATGTCTACTCACTCTATATGTATATATTCACCACCAAAGTTTCAAATTATTCGGATATCTGGTGAGCGAGATATCAAGGTGACTCCATGAAAATATACAGAGTGTCCCAGAATAACGTCTAGAACAGAAGAGCACAGATTCATGGATTCAAAATAGGTAGATCTAGGCTAATTCACCTATATCCGAAATCGCTTAGTTTGGCCCCTAGATGGCCTCAAAGTTGGTGAAAACTTTTAGAATTTTGTAAATAACTCGAATAGGTATTAATCGATTTTGATTATTTTTGGGGCCATTTAGCGGCCAAACGAAGCGATTTCGGATATAGATGAATTATCCTAAATCTGCCTATTTTGAGTCCACGAATCTGTGGTCTTCCGTTATACAAGTAGTTCTGGGACACCCTGTACATACGATCATCTTCCTCGATATTTTTACGTACTTAAGTTACACCTTGATATATACCTACTTCAAAAAAACACTGTGACATTTTTTTAATCTCACAGTATATAGAAAAACAGGTATTCACTTCTTTACAAACAGCTAGCATTAGCTAGCAATTAGTGTTTCAATTATTATAATAATAATTATTATGTAGTGTAATACCTTTAACATAATTAAGAAAATTACCTATTGTCCTATCGACGCAATAATAACCCTTCATTTTCAAATTCTCCAGCAGTATCACAGCGTTATCATCAAATTCGTCCGAGTGGGGATTCATCCCCATTCTTCCACCGTAAAACTCCGGAAAAAAATCCATAACTTTCTCTATTCCATTCTCTCGTTGGAATTCCTGCAAAGTTGGGACAATGATTCTGTAAAATTCCAACTCTTTCTTGAAAGTCAGGGGACTCTTAAACATTTTCTGGATGAATTCGTTAGGAGGAACAGCTTTTCCAACGATGTGCAATACCCTTTCTTTACCACTGTCTTCGTTTCTGATAGTCACGTCGATTGCTAACATGAGGCTTCCATAGTTTTCTCCTGCTGCTGTGAGCCTTTTCACGTGGCACTTGGTGATTTCCCCCTCGCTTCCCAGATATTTAGGGAGCAGGATCTTGTCTATTTGCTTTATCTCTGAATTCATTTTTCTGAAAAATTAAAATTTTATTCGTATTAGAAATGAGAAGAAATTTTGGGATCAGTCATGAATGCAACGCAACATACAAAGCGTTTATGCTGCAAAAACAAACTGTAAAAATTTAGGTAAAGGAGTTCTTTTTGTTGGAAAATTGGAAAAATTAACCTCTTCGAGCTTATGGAGCTTACTCAATGCTCAAATTCATGCTGACACAAAAGTTTTTCAAACTAATTATGAAAAAGAGGTTTATCATGAAAACTAAGTAAAAACAGAAATTTAGTAATATTCGAAAATAGTTGAGATTTAGGACCTCTGGTAGAGCCGCGAGGAGCTCGTTCGTGTGGAGGTGAATGATATCGAAGATAAGACAACAATGTTGATAGTCAGTAACCCTAAAGCCTAAGCGAATATCACTGAATCGTTTATTTAGACAAGGTTTTTTATAATTAGGACCTCCGCACATCAGCAATTTTATCAGCAGTTTTATATTTTATAACAGGTAAAGTGCTATTTGGAAATAGTTATTGTTATTTGCAGTTAAATCTAGTAGGTATTTAGAAAATTATTAAAAAAAATTGCAATGCAAAATTTAGTGTGTATTATGATATCGATCGAAAAAATATTTATAGGTATATTCAAGCAAGCTTCTTCCCACCACATTACTTTCCAGTTTTGTTACGTAAATAACTATATTTCTTTTAGTATTAATTCTTCTTCACTGCAATCTAGTAAGTTAAAGTAGTTTTTGGAGTTGCTATGCTGTTGCCTATGTTGGTACCTGGTCACCGCCAGTTACAGACTTACATTGTGCTTGTTCTCAGGATAGGCTTTGTGGTGCTTTGAAACGTTTCGCCGTCCTACACTGTTAGCACCTTCAATGGTGACTGCATAAACGGGGAACAACAAGGGCAGATCTTAAACTATTTAATAAAAAATATTCTCGTATATTTCATGGATTACAGAAACAAAGAAAAAAGAAATTGTAAATATTTGGGTATATTCTTAATGTACAATAATGTACATACCTACATTATTGTCGTAATGTTAAAAATTAATGTCCACGATAAGCAACGAAAATAAATAGTACCTACTCAAAGTAATTATTAACATGCACAATCTATCTAGATAGTGCAAATTAAATTAGTTATTTATTTTGTTCCCTTTCTTTAGTATAGTGGTTATTAACAGTATTAGAAACAATTATTACTATTCTAATATTTTCATTTTGTTTTGGAGAATACCATTTATACAGGGCGTGGCGTGTATAATTTATAAAAATTAAACTACAGCTTCTTGAACAGTATTAGAAACAATTATCACTATTCTAATATTTTTATTTTGTTTTAGAAAATACCATTTATACAGGGTGTGACGTGTATAATCTATAAAAATTAAACTACAGCTTCCTGATGATATTTGTAATAGAAAAATCTTATACGAAAAAGTTCTAGCTTCGCGTTTTTTTTTTTTTGTAAATTAAGGTTCATTTATTCAACGAAAATGAAGGCCGACCCTGTGTTATTTATTAAAAACTTTGGAAATGTTTGTATGCGACCCGAGATGCAACCTTATAATTTAAATCGATAGGTATAATCTAATACTAGTAATACTAAAAGAAGGTTAGGTTATATTGTCAAAAAATTTGTGCAGTCAACTGATTTTGTATTTGTATTGAATTCATTATTTACTTAATTATTAATTATTAAGCCTCGTCCATCGACCCATCAGTGTTAAAAAGTGAAAGATTCCAGACAAAAGTTTTTATTTTGTAATTCCGCGATAGTGACAATGTAATTTTTATAAAGAAGTAAAAAAATAAGAATAGCGTGCCGATTACATTAAAAACGAGATTCTTATTTCTTACTTTGCTTAATTTTTTAGTTTGTGCACAAACTAGTTTTACAATGAACCGAGAAAACGATGCATTTAGTATTTCCGAACGTGTTGATATGGTGTTAGTGTATGGTGCAGCAGAAAATGCGCTCGCGGCGACTAGGTTGTACCGGGAACGATGGCCACAACGTCACCCCCATGTGCAAATCCTAAAAAAAATTGAGAAGTATCTTTCCATCTTTCAACGACGATTTGTTTACGCGGCTGGTCTACAGCACGTAACTCAGCGTAATTGAACTTTAATTTACGAAAAAGAAACGCAAAAATAGAACTTTTTCTTATAAAACTTTTCTATTACAAATATCGTCAGAAAGCTGTAGTTTAATAATTATATTATACAATTACACACGCTACACCCTGTATATGTTAATTGATATTATTTATAGTTATAAGCCTTGAAAATAGGTAAATATGCCATATTTAATTTGCAACTATTTATTTAAATCTTTATATTTAATAAAAAAAGTGGAAAATTACCCAACACAAGTAATATCATTTTAAAGTGATATAATAAAATAAAAAAATACACATATGGATAGATAATTTTGCATAGCTTACTCTTTTAACTGACCTTATCACTTTAGATTTCTACTTAGATTATTAGTATTTATTAAAAAAATCGAATTATTAAATCGAATTTTGCTTAATGAATATGTAATAATTAGCACAGCACTGAACAGGTTTACAAGAAGGAACGGAAATATGTTGACAACGTACCTATTTGTAGAGTGAATTTGATATGTTATAGGTATTAGTTATCAATTATGTCAATTAAATGCTATCATTAACTTACAGTTTTTCAAGATGAATAAAATCAAACACTTCAAAACTTAAAGTAGGTAATCCTTTTTTAGACGTGCCAAAAATAGTTAAAATTGTATGAATTAACTCAGATCTGAGACGTCTGCCAGTACTAATGAAACTCACTTTGAGAAAACCATTAGCAGTATATATTAATTATTTTTTTCCACTAAAAAAATATTAAATGCTTTTTGTGGTTGGGTAGCAGGTCGCTAAATTTAGATCAGATAGACTTTGAAACGATCAGACGTTTCTATTTTCCTGTAGGCATATATACATTTGAAATTGCTACTCCCACAAATTATTAAGTTGAGTCTTTCCAATTAAGTGACTTAGCGTTTTATGAAACATTAACAATACTTTTTACATGACATGCCTATCTTTTATTACTAAGCAAAAGAGTAAGTCATGGTGATCATAAAACTAAGGTCGGGTAAATATAGTGACGTTAAAAAATATAAGAGAAACAGTGTGTTAAATTTATTGAAAAATATTTATGAACATACCTCTATCTTATGCAACTATGTCAACTAATGGCGAAAATACTGGGCGTCACTGACATCAACAATCACAGAATTTCGACGCCACTGAATATTTTAGAAATATCAAATAATTTTCGCGCTCTTCAAATAATAATGTAATGAGAACCTACAGTCGGAATAGGGCAAGGAAATAAGGATCTTAACGTTCTGGCTAAGCCAACGTTTCAATCTTCTTCGGGGCTAGTGAGATGAAATCACTGTCATAGAATTAAAAGAATTCATCAAGATCTTAAATGGAACCCCTATTTATAGAACAATGTTTCTAATATGTTTTTATAGGTTTAAGCTCTACCAATTTTACTTTATTATTATTTAATTTAAATTTAATAATAACAATAGCTACACATTGGAATATCCATCCCAAATAACACAAACATGTTTTAAAGATACCTTAGGATATCTGCTGGGATACATCTCTACGTTTCAAGGATGTATGGTTCTAACTAGCTATAGGACGTTCGAAAGACATCTTACAAATCAGGATATCCTCTATATATCTCACTTATGTCCCAGGGATATATGATTTGGACTATCTTCAGAATAATCTGAGAATTATGGATATAGGTTATCTTACTATAATTAGCATACGCTTGTAAAGTATGCCCTATGGGACATAGGGTCAGTTGTCAGTAGAAGAGCTTGAGAATGTCTCAATATTATCCCCTGGACCAACATTTCAGACGTACCGAAAACGAATTGGATCTATCACATCAGGTTTTCGAGATAATCTAACCTAAAAGTGCAAGAAATGTGTTTTTTCGCTATATTTAATGGAAAACCCAGAATGTATCGTAAAGTATAGCGTAGCCACTTAATTCTGTGACAAAATCCATCTCTTTACAAAAAAAATACATGCGAGATATTATTCTACATCACATTAATGAGTTGGAATTTGATGCGGCAGAACCGCAACTCAAAATAAAATCAGCGGTTAAACCGCTGCGACAGAACTGATTTAGGATATTCCGTTTAAAAATATATACTTTTGGGTTATAGGTAATCGAAAAACCATAAGTATAGTATAACGTACAATTCTGTGACAAAATCCATCTCTTTACAAAAAACGGATTAGAAGTGGAAAAGTCATTCTACATCACAAAAAACGAATTAGAATATGTTGCGGTAAAACCGCAACTCAAAATAAAATAAACGGTTGAACCGCCACCGCCGCTTCGAAACATTTTTTCTCCAAAGACAAACATGAAAAAGTTACCGGGACGATCATTTTCGATGCGAAATCTTGTACAATTTATCGAGTAGTACTAATTTTGTGAAGATTTCCAGACATTTAAAAAATATTTAGAAACATCCTCCTGCTCATAATAGAAGTAAATATAAATTATTTTTTCATATTCAATAGTTTCATATTTTAAACAAAATTAAATATATATATTCATAAAATTATCCTTACCATTCAGTATTATACTGCAGAATTGAAACGTTCTTTTAGCACTAAATAATAACCACACTACTATGAAGATTGGGGAACATTTACAGAATAAAGATGAAAATAATGCTACATTAATACCGCGCGAGGTAACGAATATTTACACAGCGTTTAATTCATATCTACACCGTCCAACAAAACTATAATTGCCTTGATTGTTTTAATGGGATAGTAAAATTTATTTTCACGATTATTGCACGTACGATGCATAAACATTAAAAATTCACCGTGCAATGCAGCAGCAACGTCAAAAAACGAATAAAGCACTGAAGTGAATTTGAGCCACTCGTAAACTAAATTCGCCAGTTGTCGGTGTTCAATTTAATATAATATAATCTCACTTTTCATTCAATGTCAGTTTCATTGCGCTGCAATAAGTGAGATAAACGAATAATGAACTGTTACGTAAGAGTTTGGCTAAATATCAGAGGGAATTTCACTTTGTATCCTTGAAAAAATCGTCGAATCCAATGAATTGCGTTTTTCTATCAAATAAAAAAAACGCTGGAATTAACTATTAGATGAAATTAGTGACTAAGGTCAACTAATGAGTCTCTAGATCTATGATAAATGACAAATATATACAATTTATAACAGTAACACAATAAATAAAAAACAAATGAAGTTCTAATATTTAATATTAATTAGACCGCAGGATATTTTAAAACTCTTTTCAAAATTAAAGATTCTGAGTCTTTTTTTAGCTGCCAATTTGGAAATGCTGATTTTTCTGTCCGAAATTTAATAACGCGATATTATTCTACATACAACACTCAAAATGCCTCCTTGTTTTCATAGTAAACTTCTACACTTAATTTGTCACATTTAAAATAAAAATACGAAATACAATCTAAGTTCAGTAATTGTAATCAAATAAAGTGTCACTTATTCTGTAAGGAAGGAAGGCAAATCGCATAAAGTTATTGTTATAAAATAAATAGATATTAAATGTTTCAAATATTTTGTCTGTAGAAAACACTTTTTTATAAAAACGGTCTCCTTAATGATTAAAAAAATCACAGTAGACCATGCCGAGTTGTGTGTTATTAAATTTCGAATATAATTTTTCAAAAGTTTTCACTTAAACAAATCTTAGAATTTGCAATTTTGAGGAAATTATAATTTCCAAATAACGCGCGTTTTAAAATTTTTCTTTTTTACTTAAAGCTTGGAATGTGGTGTTTTATTGAACAGGTCACGTTCTATTGCGGTTACTTGACATCCGATCACGATGGCACTTTTTACTGAAGCTTTCGACTGAATCTTTTTGCAAGGATTTATTTTTAACATTTTTTGTTTTACGCGTGACACTATTTTGTGGTCTCTTACTGGCACTTTTGTGATTGGACAATTTGACGCTTAATTTAGAATCTAGGCCAGAGCCTGAGTATTGATATAAAAAAAGTTTATTTGGTTATATTTCTTTCACAACATACCTATAGTTTGATTACATGCAGTAAACTATAAACAATGTAATGTAAGGGGTGCCAAGATTGTACTGAATGTTGCTCTAGTTAATTAACTACAGAAAACCAGAGTTGATTGATTACACCTCTTGATGGTTCCGTCAATTCTTGTTTTTCTCGATATTCGCGGATTTCAGCTTCTGCTATTGTCCAAAATTAAACAGTCATGAACAATATACTAACAAATAATGCTATGGTTTAGAAAATAGTATTTGGCTCTATTGTAAAACAGAAGATTTTGTACTTTTATCTAACTTAAGTTACAAAATTACAGTACCTACTATAATTTATTATTCATGGTCATAGTGAAATGCACAACTAATACCTATGTGTATTACTTCCGCGCATTAGCACAAAAAAGTTCAAATGTGCGTCCACAGTTTAGAAAGCACAGAAAAACAAGAAAGAAGTATCTTCTAGACTAGAAGCTGTAATATACTTAACCTTAAGGCTTCTATTTATATTACAACAAATCTATTAGTTCTTAATAAACTATCGGTATAATTCGATAGTGCCAGCTGTCGATAAATATGTAGTGCCATCGAGTTTTCCATCTTTTCTTGGTGAATATAAAACGGTTTTCGATTACGTAGATAGCTTCTGCTGAATTCGGAACATCTGTGAAAACGAATCTTCAAGTACTCAGTCGCCTATAATCTATGCTCAGTCGCAAGAGGATTTGGTAACTGATTCGATATTCTCAAACAAAATATTTTCGTAGAGAAACTGGTAAATAATTAAATCCTTGTATAAAAAATATATATGTATAATTAATATAAAAAAAATAAATGAATTTATGTTAATGAAGAAATTTGACTCACATGACTCAAACGTTTGAAACTTTATTTGATAATAATTTAGAGTTAATTATGTCATGTACTTTAAAAGAAAAAAAGTCTGAAATTCTTTCACTTGTTTGACTCTTTTATTAGTAATATATATTAATATCCAGTTTTTTAATGAAGTTACTTAAAATCACACGGTCGATAGCCGCACGGTTTAAGGCGTCAGTACTTATAGCGATGTGTCGATCTGCCCAGGTTTTGAATCCCTCAGCCGGTAGACCGTAAATTAGCTATGCTTGTACGGAGGATTGGCAGCCTCTGTGCAGGTATGGTACGGTGGAAGAATGTTGGCTTGGGTCAATGTGAGAGATTCATCGATTGGCATTTTGACCACCCCCCTAATTAATGAGGTTTTCCAGGTTTTCCTCATTCCTGCACTGAGTGGTGGTTAGGGCCTACCAACATAAGTCGTTCCTGGGCGCAAATGCGGCCTGCGTAATAATAATAAGCCGCCCCCTCTCCCGCACAAGTCTCCGACTTCTGGGCTGACTCTCGTAGTTAGAATGAGGAGTAGAGATATTATTATTATTATTAATATAATTTTGTTTTGTATTGGTATTTGGAAACTTAATTCAAAGTTTCAGTTAACCTGAGTGTTGTGATAGACAGAAATTAAAAAATAAAATTATAATATTACGTACACAAATATCTACATTTTTCTCTACAACGTATCAAATTGACTAAGCACTTTCTGCTGTGTCATGTCATGATGTTTCAATGTAGGCATTTAATTATTACAACATCAATGAGTTTTAAAATTGTATGCATATTTACTATATAAATAACAAATTAGGAAATAATTTCCAAATTAAATCCAGTTGCGTTTCGCAAATTCTTGAACTATATACCACGCTCTTTCTTCGTGTTCTTTGGAATGATTTGGTGAAAAAATCTTCTTCATCTTCATAAAGACATGTGGAAATTGGGCAGTTGTTGCTTCGATAGTAACTTCTTTTAGAAAGTTACCTAAAGAGAACGAAGAATCTTCGATTTCGAATTGCTGAAGATCCGATTCAAAATCAGTATGGTAGTGCCTGAGCAGTTCATCCAGATAACCTTCCAGAACTGATATTTCTACACTTGTGAAGAGGAAAAATAGTACATCCGCTGCTGGAGACCCATAATCGTAATGCTGAAAAAACGAATGTGTTAATTAATAATAGTTAATAATGTAAACAATATAGCAATTATAAATACATTTGTAAACTACACTGCAGTTATAGTAGCATTATAAATAATTGTGTCGATTCACGTCGTGCAAGAAAAGTAAATGTTTTTTGCTTAGATTTTTCTTAGATATTGAAGACTATGACCTCATTTTATAGCCCAAATTACTTTTATATCTACTTTGAGAGTTGTAAAAATGCAATTGTTGCTTTGTTTTATTTAACAATGATTCGATAAAATTATTATTGAAAAAAATTTTATCAAACACTGGCATGATTACGTTGATTTAATTTCAGGAATTGTTGATTCGTTGTTCAAACAAATATGGCGACACTCTGTCCAAAACGACTCCACCTCACAAATGAAACTAGAAAGATATTCTTAATTTATTTCCTTTGAACCACAGGAATTTAATATTTTGGACCTTGTTCTTCAGAAGTTTCAAAATGATTCTAGAAGCCTGACAAAAGCTTAACAAAATCGATACTGATTTACTTGAGCTTCTATCTTATTTATTTAAGTACATTTGGAATATCATAAGTAATACATCACAATACTATGGCCAGCGTATCTAATTTATCGTTCTGAAATGAGGCGTATTAATACGTCCTAAGCTTAATGCTATAACCGGTATGATTGTTTAACAGTATAACAGGATACTGCGGTCTATTATTTGACAAAGTAAATTTTAAGAGAGGTGTGAGAAGATAAATTGTTGTGGTTTAATCATCTAATGCCATAAAAAAACAATTACAATTGTTTTGCCTTATTTCACATTTCTCCGAATCGTTACAAAGACATTTAAACAATACTCTTCTCGAGTATGACGTAAAAGGTCAAACAAGTTACCTGAAAATCCACAATTTTTATGATGTCACGTTTATCACTGTTCAGTTTTACCATAATATTATCCGTCCATAAATTGCTGTGAATTATCGTGGAAAACGGCTCTCGTGGAGCTGGCTTCCTCTTAGACATAGCTCTCCTGATCCTTGGAATCAAGGAAACACATCCTTCATTGCCCCACATGAGGCTAACCACTCGTTTTATTTCATCAGTATCGGCTGTATTCTCAGATTTGTTAATGTAGGGTTTGATTTTGTGCTTGAAGATCTCTGTTTTTTTTATCTTGATGGCTAGGAAGCTTGCGTGTAACCTGGCGAGCTGTTGCAAGAAGTATTTGGTAGTTTCTAGGTCAAAACCGAGATGTGATTCCAAATTTTCGAAATCTAGGAGATGTGAACAAAATTAACCCATTTGTTATTTTCCTTTATTATGTTTTATAACAATGGTTATTAGACTTGGATCATTTGGGACGGTCTTGAAAAACTAATGGAATAACATCAGTGACAGTTAATTTAGAAATTTAGATTCGAAGTAAAGTATTTTTGAATTTATAACCTTCTACAACGGCACATTTTTCAGTAATATGATTCATAAGTAGAAGGTCTACCAAAATGATTTAAGGAATAGCCTTGGAAGTAAAATTTACATTTTTCTTTTTGAGGATTTTCATGCTTTTCTGTCAATTGATTTTTTGATTACTGGATACCTAGCTACTAAAGAAAGCTTCATTCTATAGTTTAAAGAAAATAATTTTCAAGTGCATTGTCGATATTATCAGCTACTTATAACTGACGTAGGTAATTAATGAGATATATCTATACTTTTCTTCAATCTTTGAATATCTCTGAATCTAACATCGTAGATATAGTGGCAGTTATTATTTTTCTACAATTAATTGCGTCATTATACGCAAATATTTCAGTTGTAAAAAGTAGATAACTAGATAATATAATTCCGATTTCTTGTGCTCTACAAACCAATATTCTTCGTTACAAAAACTGTATATGTTAGAATGAAATATAATTTCTATAAGACCAATTATTTTATTACTTATGTTTATTATAAAAATTATAATTTATAAATCATAGATAAGACTATAACATTAAGATTATCTGATAAAAGTTATACGATTTTTGTACTTCAAGTTAGTAAATTTTTTATAGGTATTTAGTCTGATATTATACAATTCAAATTTAAATTATTTCAATGAGAAAAGTCTTTATTAACTGTATAAATATGTTGATAAAAAGATTACTCAATTTAAGGTTGATACTTCCGTTACATTAGGATGAAGTGTGAAGTGTGTTTTGGATTAACTCTGATTAATCTCTGTGCATAGCATGTGATAAGATAATAGAATGAAATTTATACAATTATGGAATTAAAAGATTAGTTAATCTATTATTAGTTGTCGACAAAAATGAAAATAAAATATCTGCAGATAAACTTTATGGAAAAAATATCTGCATAATGCAATGCTGATCTATTTTTTTCTTAAATAAGAAAAAGTCTACCTTCCCTTTATTTAAATTAGAAATAAAATGTAAGCTAATAATTATGAAGGTGTATTACATTTTCTTTCACCTAAATTTTCTGCAACAAACAATTTCTTTCAGAAATGTCTATATAGATCTTTGGCCTGCTGCTACTGCACTTACACACTTTTCTCTGCTAAGTATAATCTACTGCAAGTGAAAGAAAAATGCATACAATGAGCATTAGAATATTAAGCAAACAACAAACTTATAGGTATTTACAATAATTATTAAACAAAAATGTGATATGAACTGAATGCCAGATCAAAAGAAGAGACGATTAGCTTTTTTAAAAATTATTTCAGCGAAAAATAATTCAATAAATGATAATTCCTACTCACCAGAGTTTTTTAAATTCTCCAAAAAGAAAATACCATCCTGATCAGCTTCCTTGCTCCGAGAATTTAACGTGAGACGTCCTCCGTAATACTGCGGAAATAAATTGAGACAATCTGCCCCCCGAAGTTTGAGAAACTCCTGCAGCAACGGCACGATGCTTTTGTAGAATATGAGTTCATTCTGAAAAGATTGAGCTCTGCTTGGATTATTAATGTTACTGACTGCTAATTTTGCTATAACTTCTAAACTTTCCTCGAAGTTCTTTTCATTTTTCAATCTCAGGTCTACATCTAACAAAAAACTGCCACCATTTTCTGCAGATGAGACTAAGTTACCTATTTTGTGTCTCAGCAATGGTTTGTCGACTAGCAAAATTTCTTCAATCTTCTTTATTTCAGTCAGTTTCATTGTCTTTGCGCGGTATTACTCTCAATCAATTAAAGTGAAAAAGAAATAACGGATCTCCTATTAATGCATTGTTAGTATCTTATCAGTCATATTTTAAAAGATAACAAAAATATTATGCCAAGTACTTTAGACGAGTGAACATTATATTTTTTATCCTAGATAAGGTGAAAGAATCTACCCTCCAGATATTTCGCCGTCATCGTCAATGTAATTATTATTTATTGCTGTAATAAATTTTAAAATATTGCTGCAATAAATTTTATTAATAAACATATAATTGTTTTTTTTTTGTAGGTCGCACTTCATAATTACATGCCTGAATATTAATATTTGATTTTAATGATACTTACACTTAAATTCGAAGACAAATTTTAGTGTTAAAAGTGATTTAAATAAACATTTACTTTTTATAATCCGGTAATATTTTGTTGAATATATAACAAAATCTATATTATTAAGATTAAGTACTATTATATTCAAAACTATTATAGGAATGAAAAATAATAAGTTAGTAATAATTCAAACATTTTGTATTTTACATAATTATTTTTTTTAAATAGGCAACCAATTATATTATCAACTGTACTAAGGGTTGTGGCAATATTATTTGAAGGTACACTAATTTAAGATCTACAGCGTTGCCATACTTTTAAAAATTCGTTTAATTCACATTATGTTACATATTTTTTCTAAAATGGATAATATATAAAATTTATATAAATTAAGATAATTAACAATTGATATATATTAGTAGCTTTTAATTTATGCTATTCTGCCACAAATACTGACTAAATTTTCTACTTAGTAATGCTTCTGTACTTCCACATTTCATATATATTTCATATTGTGACATTTTGGCAATGTTGATTGTTTTCGTTATGTTGGAAGTTTGGAAGAAAAGAACTTGAATTTTTATTTAGATTAGAACACCACTAACCAGCTGGTTCATATTAGGATTTACTTTGTTTAATTTAAGTGTAACTAAATAAAAATATTACAATGATTTCCGGAAGGACTTATAAAATAGGTGAGTTAATATGCTACACTAAAACTGTAAGAAATTTTATTCAAAATAGTACTTTCTTTGCTTGTTTCAAATTTTTAACCTATATTATACTCTAACTAGGTACAATATATTAATATTTTTCATCTTTGATTGTTAAACTTATAGTATATTGATCTAATATATCGCTTTTTTAAAAATGTTAAAGGTAAACCAAAAATTTATATTTTTTATTTAAAAAAGTGAACTTTGAACCTAAACAAAGTACAATCGTGTAATACCTAGCACTAAATTTAGTTATTTCATAAGTCACAAGTTTAGTAAACAGCATATTTTGAACTGATAGCCAAAGTACAATGATAGTAACATTTTTTCCTCTTTAGCTAAACAAGTATCAATCATATCAAGATGTTATTCCGAACAATACCCAACAATTACTACACATTATACCATACACCCTAGAGAAAAGGATCCTAGATGGAAAGGTTGGTGAATTCCAATTTTATGGAGTAACAATATAAAATTATAATATCCATCCCTTCCTTACATAAATCACTTTCATTTATGTTATAAATACTCTGCTACAAGTATCACTTGTTTGTTGATTTTAGATGTAAACATGGAACGTTTTACTGATGAAACGGACATCCTAATAGTTGGTGGAGGCCCAGCGGGAATGTGTGCAGCTATAAGGGCCAAACAGTTAGCTGAAAAAGATGGCAAGGAACTGAGAGTATGCCTAGTCGAAAAAGCTTCTGAGGTGGGTGGTCACATACTCTCAGGAGCCGTCATACAATCGACAGCCTTGAATGAATTGATACCTGACTGGAAAGACAAGGGAGCTCCTCTTAACACCCCTGTAAAGGTGGATAAATTTGGTTTCTTGACGGCTAGCGGGAGAATCCCGGTTCCTGTATTGCCAGGTAAAATATACCATGAAAATTTTTCAGTTACATGATATAAAACAAATATACTACTGCGGCTGCTTGATAATAATATGTTGCCCTGTCCCCCGTACAGGTATGCTTGCAAGTAGAATATTTTACTCACTTATAGTATTGACAACAAATAAATAGAGAATTTCACTGTCGTATATCCCTCAAGTCCAGCCGTTTACAGTTGTTTCAATTTTTCAGTCAATTTGAAAAAATCGAGTGGTGTCAGATCAGGAGACCTAGGTGGCCATGCAGTTCGACTATCCCATCTTATTCATTTTCTGCTATAATATTGATTTAGGAAATTAGGATATAGGTCCAAAGACAGACACATAACAATGCTGTTAAGTTATTTTTGCAATTATTTCCTAAAAAGTCAAGGTACACTTCACCAGTTAAACAACTGTAGAGAAATACTTGTCCAGATGACTTCCCAAAATATCTGCCCAAATATAAGTGTCTTACTATCTGAAGAACATCTGTTAACATATAATTATGTGTTAAATAATTTTATTCTCTAAACATCGGACAGATGACATTTTTTAAACCCTCTGGTATACTTATTTTTTAGGTACACCCATGTACAACCACGGAAATTACATTGTACGTTTAGGACACGTCGTTCGATGGTTAGGAGAACAAGCCGAAGCCTTGGGGGTGGAAATCTACCCGGGTTATGCGGCTTCTGAAATACTTTACCATCCGGATGGTAGTGTCAAAGGCATAGCAACAAACGATGTTGGTATAGCGAAAGATGGGAGCCCTAAAGAGAATTTTGAAAGGGGGATGGAACTGCATGCAAAATGTACGATTTTTGCTGAGGGGTGTCACGGGCATCTCTCTAAGCAGATTATAAAACAGTTCAATTTAAGGAAAGATGCGGAGCCTCAGACTTACGGAATAGGTAACTATAAATAAATTAATTACAGCCTTGTTTATGTACTTCAGACTTAGGATTCTCCTAAAAAATCATACGTATGTTGCAGTTAAATGGTAATTTGATATTTAAATTTGACCACAGTTTTCTTTCTTTCATGTATCTATAGTTTTATGTGAATTATTTTAAAGTAAAGCATATATTAGACAAGAGCTTCCTGCTAAGACGTCAGTGCTTGTCATAAGCATATAAGTGGGAAAGACGTGTAGTTATTTTCAGATGTTAGTTATTCCAATAAGTGTTGTTGATAATGGAATGACCAATTTTAACACATCAAGAACATTAGTGAGTGACGCCTTAGAGACATGCAATTCTTGACAAAAGGATGTTGGAATGCCGTTAAATGTGCGATCTGTAACACATTGCCAAAAAAATTTTCTAATAAAATATTCATGAGGTCAACTCTAATATGCATCGATAAATCATGAAACCAATCCAAATGTTGTCGCGCCATGTTGCTACATCTGTCCCATTCCATTTAAAATAAGCAAGTTGATGGCGACTTCTGGTATAACCAGAAGTGGTACGTGGAAGCCATTATTTTAGTTGAGAAGGGCATGCCCGAAAACCCGGTATCCCAAATTTTCAAAATTCAAATCGAAGTAGTCTCTGAAATAATTCTAATGGGCCATCACCGTGAGACACCCTGTATAGCTGTTGTAATTTGAATTATAAAAACGTGAGATGGATGACAGAGATTTTCTCACACCATCTAGTATTTTCAACCCTAAAATTAACCGGTTGTCTAACTTTGAATATACAGGGTGTTAGAAGTTTGACTGTCTTAATTTTAACAGACGATCTAATACATTCAAATAAACAAAAATAAAAACTTATATGACATGAGTCCTAAAC
The DNA here is from genome assembly GCF_000390285.2 of Anoplophora glabripennis. Classification (NCBI taxonomy): domain Eukaryota; kingdom Metazoa; phylum Arthropoda; class Insecta; order Coleoptera; family Cerambycidae; genus Anoplophora; species Anoplophora glabripennis. Next base: position 251,046 of record NW_019416486.1, read on the forward strand.
TCAACCATTTCCGAGAAAAAAATTATTAAAATCTCCAACTTGTACAAAAGTTTGATTAATTAAGGAATATTGACGTAAATGTGTGCATAGAATACCATAAAATACAATGTTTATCACTTTTTTTAACTTCTTTATGCTTAATCCTGAAAAATAATTAGCTTTGTAATAAATTTAAAATTCGATAAAATTCATATCGAGCAATGTGACAACGGCGCGGCGGATAACACGAGGTAGGTATTAAAGGTATGTTTTCTATGAAACGGCAGTACACTGCTACAACGAAATTTATATTGAATCGGTTCCTTTCGTCCGTCTGCCGTTATGCGCTGACTCAGAAGCAGAGCAGTGATGCGGCGGTACCTCTTCTACACCAGTATAGACGCAACCACAGAGCGTCTTCGCATTTCGGACAATTGTTTTCTGTCAGTTGAATGTCTACGTGTATGTACATGATGGTTGAGCAAACATGTAGCAATAGCGCGAAAGTGTTATTTTCGTTTTTAGAAGATGAGAAACTGGTGGAATTTGATTTGATATCTTCTTTTATTAGATCCAAAATATAATGAAACTGAGCAATATTCAGCCTAAAGAAATCACGAAATTTTTTCTCATCCTTTAATAAATGTTCATTGATTAGGATCCTGAAATAACCTTCTTCAGTTCTTCTCTGAAATATGGGATGGACTTCTGCATTTCTTTCGTCACCATTTTGCTGCCCTCTTCGTCGATTTCTTTCAACAATAGATGTAATAAAATGTTTTTTTCATCACCCATGTCACAAATTTTATTTTTATTATTAATAAAAATCAATCGCTTTTTACCAAAGATTGCATACGACTGATGCGCGAGAGAAAACACTTTGCATCTACCGTACGCTCCAAACGCAGTGCTTCAGCCGCATGCATCCGCCATTTCATAGGAAACGTACCTTAAGCTGTCCAGCAATACGCAATTCAGTTGGTATCTGGAATTGGACCATGTCTGAGTGTTGTTTGCGTACCACTATTTCCTTTTCTTGAGGTGTTTTCCAGCGAGTGCTCGAAAATTGGAATCAAAGTGTCGTGCGTGTATTGAAAATGGTGGTGGACATTTTGAGAATATGTTGTAGTTTGTTTTGTACCTGTGCGTTTAAAAATTACTGAATTTTGCTTTTTGATAAGGCCCTAAATTACTATTAATATGTATGATTATTTGGACGACTTGAATCTTTGGGTACTTACTAATTACATATTTTTCAATTTCATAATTCGATTAAAAGTGAAGTTCTTGCTTTAAGAGATTCATAATTACTAAAATTTGAGCTAAAATTTAAGCACAACACTATCTTCGTACTACAAAATCAATACATTTTATTTTATTTATTTAAAAACTGGAAAACAATTGTCTTGAAATTTACTAAATGTTTCACAATAATAGTTGTTTTTCCATAGGGCAAGTCTGCCGCGTGCTCACGTAGTGTGCACCAGCTGTGTAGCATTAGGTAAAGCGCTGTTGTCATGTTGTGATGAAACTCCCCAATATCAATACTCACTGTATTTTGAAAACTGTTAATCTTACACCCCTGTAATATACAACTTTTTTGTTCATTTATGATTATCTCATGCTGAAGTAATGGCATACTTCTTACACCTTGTATACCCAAATGTGTGTGACATATTTGGGAAAACTAACAGTTTCCATTGATTTCTAGGTTTGAAAGAAATTTGGGAAATAGACCCCAAAAAACACAACCCGGGTCAAGTAGAACATACATTCGGGTGGCCTTTAGACAAACATACTTACGGGGGATCATTTCTGTATCATCTAAATGAATCTACTCCTCTCATCGCAGTCGGTTTTGTGGTAGGTCTTGATTATACAAACCCCTACCTGAGTCCGTTTAAAGAGTTCCAACGATTCAAGCATCACCCTTCGGTTAAACATTATTTCGAGGACGGAACTAGAATTTCATATGGAGCAAGAGCATTAGTCGAGGGAGGTTTCCAGAGTATTCCCAAACTTACATTCCCAGGAGGCTGTTTAGTTGGGTGTTCTGCAGGTAAGTAAATGTTTTGTACAGACAACCAATTTCGGCACTTTGGAGGATTTCGTATTTACGGAGAAAAAGTAGTTACATGTGTGTTAAGAAAAATTAAATGCATAGAATTGAACAACATTTGCGATATTTTTCTGTAAAATCGTGATCAATCTCTTGGCCCCAAAGAAAATGTTTTTTATTGTGAAAGACTAAAGTATAAAAGGTGTGATTTAATAATCTGAATTGTGTGGTTTCATACAAAAAGTATGTTCAGGAATGCTAAGGGAACTAACTTTGCAGGTTTCCTCAATGTGCCGAAAATAAAGGGCACCCACAATGCCATGAAGAGTGGCATGCTAGCTGCCGAGAGCGTGTACGAGACCATAAACGGAGAAAAGCAAGAAACTGAAGGGGTCGAACCCAAGATCTATGAAGAGAAAATTAAAAACAGTTGGATTTGGAAAGAGTTGAAGGCTGTCAGAAATTGCAGACCTAGTTTCCATAATCCTCTTGGGATTTACGGCGGTATCGCTTACAGCGGATTTTCTATCCTTATTGGGGGACGGGAACCATGGACTTTTAAACACGGAGGTAATCGATAACAAAATATCTTTTCAGGAAATAATTTTATCGTTACTTTCAGATCCTGACAATAAAAGACTGAAACCAGCGAAAGAAAGTACCCCCATTGAATATCCCAAACCCGACGGGAAGGTCAGTTTTGATCTTCTAACTTCAGTTGCCCTGACCGGAACCAATCACGAGGGGGACCAACCGGCCCATTTAACGCTTAAAGACGACACCGTACCTGTAAAAACCAACCTTGCCGTTTACGATGGACCCGAGGCAAGGTTTTGTCCTGCGGGTTAGTGAGAATGTATTTACAAACGATTATAATTGTCACCGTGCGTTTTAGGTGTGTACGAATTCGTTCCATTAGAATCCGGTGAAGGTCAACGATTGCAAATAAACGCCCAGAATTGTATCCATTGCAAAACCTGTGATATTAAAGACCCTAGTCAGAACATTAATTGGGTGGTTCCGGAAGGTGGCGGCGGTCCAGCTTACAACGGAATGTAACTTAGATTAACAATATTTTAATTGATAGTAAATCAAGGTTTGTTAATTTTATTGTTTTTGCACATAATTATTATTAGCGAAGTATTTTGTCTTCACTTTATTAATTTTATCACGACATGTTTTTTTTATATTTATAAGTTTTCTGTTGAAACGTGTAAATGCCTGTACATATTTTTATATAATAACCAACCTTTACATTGGAAATACATTTTTATATTTCCTTAAACATGTGTTTTAATTCATAACTCGTGCTGAAAATGATGGAAATCTTTCATGTGGCGTTTATACTGAATAAAATAAAAAATCACATTCGTTATAATGAGCAAAAAATAAATGCCAGCGGTATGCCACTAGAAACAATGGCCACATGTAAGCAACGAGCATCAGCTTCTCGTGCCTAGGGTAATTACATAAACAAGTTTCGATAATTACTGGGTGTACAAAACGTGTGGCTGTTATATTGAGACATTACTTGTGTTTGGTGCCGAAATGTATTAATTTGTAATTGTATTGTGATCATTCACATCTATAGCTACACCCTCACAAAAAAAAGTGAAAGGTCTGAAAGACAACCATGGTATCTACGTTTTTGAGGTCATTGAATCTGAAACTGGTCTCTGTTTGACCAGAGACCAGATTCAGAGAATCGGTTGCCAACAGAATAAACCAATATACAGGCTGCCTACTATAAGAGGGCCACTTCTATGTATCTCCTTTAATACACGATGCACGTCAATCATTTTTATATGTTTTTTTGTTGCATTTTTTGAGGCGTTGATGCTTATAAAAACAAATTTGAGATCCATGGCCAACTTTATGAGTAATAAACAAACCTTGAAAAGTACCGAAAGTGCCGTCTAATTTTTTTATTTAAATAGAGAAAACTTTTTTAAATTTAATTTTAATAAAATTTCATGGCAAAATTGATATCTTTCAACTGGTGTAAACAAATTTTGGAAATATCGATGTAATTTGCTGCGCCCTCTAAGCGAACAATAAACAAATTGTCATCGAAGCAGGCTGTGGATACAAAAAATTGTTTGTTTTTTCCACTTTCATGCGATGTACTATATGTTGCCTTCATCTTTTATATTTATTACATTTTTTATGATTTTGGTATCAAAAATGTTGAAATTGTTTTAAAAATGCCAGCTACAAAAAATTTAATGAATATAATGTACTTTTTTTAAGCAAAGAATCTGCAAAATTTAGCACCCATCAATTTACAATTATATAGGGTGACCATATGTCCTGCATTGCGCTGGACAGTCCTTCATTTAGAAGTACCGTCCAGCATTTAATACAGAGTGGAGATCTCTATCTTCTATCCGCTGCTCACCATAAAAAAATATTTAAGAAGTAGACCTTTGCCTCTGGATAGCGCAGAGATGCTACTTCTGCTTTTTGATGTAATACATATTAAAAAAATACATACCGCTGAAAAATATTTGTAATAAAATATGTACTTTTTATTTTTAGTTTTTATGTTATTATATTATTTTTCATATTTATTTAAATAACAATACTTTAATAATTAAAAATTGACTTATTTAAATTTATTTGTATTTAATGACTATCTAGCTTTTGCCGTCCGCATTGACTCCAAGAGAATCTGGTCACCCTACCATTATAGGAGTAAGGTCTTATGATTTTGGAATCAAGAATTCTAACCCAATAGTTTATGTAAAACCTCTGTTAAAATGCAGTTTCTCCGTACCAACGTAAATTACTATTAGTCCATGTGAAGTAAATGATCCTATTAAAAATCCATTGTTACAAAAATTAGACATCTGACCAGATAATTCTTCTGCATATGAAAGGATCTTCCCTCTTTCTTTCTTCTCACCACCTACAGAACTCTATAATCTCCTTGGTTTATATACGCATTTTTCTATGAATTAATGCAGTCGATAATTTAGACCCAATTTACTCGAAAAAGGTTCATTTTCGAACTATGAAACAAGAGAACAGTTTTTGTTCAGAATTGATTCAGGAAAATTATAAAACTAGGATATGCAAAATTATGAAGAAATAACCTTGAGGACAAGTTGGGCTAGGCCACCCCTGGTGTCAGATCAAAAATAAGTGCCATATAGTTTTAATGACCGTTAATAGATGTACACTTCACCCAAAAATTACTTAAATCCCTGAAAGGGTTTTTAACTTATTGTGGAAAGTTATTATTTTTTTCTAAACGATACCCTGTAACTCAATGAGAATTTTAATCTCATTTTGGTCTGCTCTATCCCCTGGTAAATTTTTGTATGCCCACACTGGGACACCCTATATATACGTCTTTTGGGGTCGCTGAATCCGGGGTCCATTCCACACCTGTTCAGGTCTGCTAAATACTCAAGTTGTAAATTCATTTTAAGCATTTATGCATATTAAAATTTGATATCAAATAAGATTAAAGAAAGCAAGCTTTAACTCTTCACATTATTATTTTAATGACATTTTTTATATTTATTTTTCGTGGAAACACGAGTGCCTGACAAAACTAACAAAAAAAATGTTCCACTACACACAATCATTTTTAAGAATAAAATGATTTAAAATTTTGTTTTTGAATAAATAAAATAACCGAACAATGAAACAAATATGTTGTCAAACTAGTAAAAGGCTAAAAAATTTAAAGGGTGCCATTCCAGTTGATTCTAGGTTTTCGAATTAAGTAAAATTGATTAAAATGTAATACGATTTTTATATACATCTACCCAAACCAAAAACTATAACCTACATGTAAATTAACAAAAAGTTTGCAAAACATTATGATTAAATTAATTAATGTCACTTCTTTATAATTTATCGTAATATTAGTAAAAGACATGCAAATAAGAATATTTGAAATCTAAAAATAGAATGAAAAAAGTTGCAATGCGAGAACATCAAGTAACGTAAATTTCCTACACTAACTTTAGATGATCCAAGTTATTTTAGCCAAAATCTATTGTTACGTTAAAATTTTTGGATTAACATATATAATTATGAAAGTACTTCCAAATTTGTCCAAACAGTCAAAAAAATCATATTCTCGTTGCAACAAAAATTTTAAAAATATACCTATCTTTCTAATAAAAAAAATTTATCTTATAATTGTATCTCAAACTATCGACTTCTCTTTCTTACCTAAAGTATACTTATACTACTAATATACTAATACTAATCTTAACAATTATCTTTGTTACACTATTTTACTATTTGTATGTTGTCCAATAAGAGAAAAACTAGATACGATTTCTGTCCGACATAGGGCAGGTGGTTTTGTTCAGCCATATGTATGCAATGAGAATGGATTCCCATTTCAGAGGTGGCAAACGATCGTACAATTGTCTTATTATTTCTCTTTACGAGATTATCTGGAAGAGGCATTAATAAAATTTGTTTTAAGGTATGAAATCGGTACTCACTGTCCACTGTTCACTATCATCGGATAGTGCTGACCAGGAAGAGGATCTAGAAGTTCCTAAAGATCGAGGCTCTTCGGAAATGTTGTGTATTGATCCTCTATTCCCTTCATAACTATGTTCTTGTGCTTGTCTTGCTCCTAAAGATGGGGGTTCATCAGAAATGTTTTGTATTGATCTATTGCTCCCGTTGTTACTGTGTTCTTGCACCTGTCGTACTGCTCCTAAAGATGGGGTTTCTTCAGAAATGTTTTCCCTTGACCTCCTTCTCCTGACAATAATGTGTTCTTGCGCTTGTTGTCTTGTTCGTGAAAATGGGGGTTCTTCGAAAATGTTTTCTCTTGATCTTCTTCCCCTGCCACCACCCAATGCTTGCGGCTGTTGTCTTGTCGTCATGTAAGTATAAATGACCGTTCCAACTGCCACGATCAGTATACAGCCAAGAGTGATGGGGTGAAATTGAAACGGCATTTTTCTGTAAGCTTAGAATCCGTAAGAATTCTTGGTATGACAGCTGACCAGCTATGAATGAAGCTTAAAAAAATTCAATTATTTTTTAATACTTACAAAATAAAAAATTAGATGAAATGTGAAAAACAAATTTATCTCCCTTATCCTGCGATTTATATCGGAAATGTAAAGTTAGGGATTTCACACCTATTTTGAGCAGGTTAGCCAATTGTACTGACACTGACTCAGAGCCAGTCCTGCCAATGACATATAATATAGACGGTATTAGCACAGAATGGTATTTATATTCTGTGGTATTAGGTATACTCCCATTTTCAAATTTGGCTTATTGATTTAATTAATTTCAAAATCACTTCAAGGGTGGTTTTTTACTATAACTTTATTAAAGCTAAATGAATTTTATTGATAATCAATTTTCGTGACAGGCAACCAGATATACTGAATTACTCTTGAACTTTTATGACCCATTTACACAAGGCCAGTTGTGAAGACATTCCACTAAGCCAGTCCAACATTGGCATCGTGTAAATGAGACAGTCCTGTAAATGGAATGTCTCCAGCCATTGTCCCAAGCCACTCCACTAATTAGAACGGTTTCTAATTTTAGGAGTAAATAGCATCCCCCACCACTCAAGAAGTGGATTGGCTTGTGTAATGGCATTTGTGAGAACGTACGTTCCTAGCCAAGCCTAGCCTAGCCCTAGCCTATCGATTCTACACAACCGTATATACTAGACCACATAGATTATTTAAAGATACTAGCCTGGTGGATGACGGACTGGCCTACGTGTATTCTAAACTTCAATTGAATTTTTATTGGATTGTCCTCAACTTTGTCATTGGATTGGCTTAATGGAATGTCTTCACAACTGGCCTCATGTAAATGGGCCATTAAGATCCGAGGTTTATTTGCGCAGTGATCCACAAAGAGAGAGTGACGTAATACTACGGATTTTTCAAAGGTTACTTCAATAAATCCGTGCTTCATGTATAAAAGTTATACCCCTATGTGGTGGTATACATGATATTTTTGCGGTTTCCACGTTATCCATGTGGAAGTGGTAAATGATGATAAATCATGTAAGCGAACATTTTTATTCATGCAGATGTTACTATAGTAATGGGAGTATAAACAGTCAGAATTTAACTAATTTAAAATGTATGAAACACGAAATAGCTATTTTTCTACAAAAGTGGGCTTTTTAATTAAAAAGCCCACTTTTAACAGTTTTGTAGAAAAAATAGTGTATGATATACGTGTTAAAAGTGATTTTATTTTGTTCGTGAAGTTAAAAAACTCGCTACGCTCGTTTTTTAATCATCTTCACTCACAAAATAAAATCTTACTTTTAACAAGTATATCATAAATAGCTATTTTGTATCATGCCACGCACTTTACCTCTACTAATACATATAAACTCGATAATCTATAAAAAATAACAAAGTACACAGTATGCAGTGATTTATGGACATGATTTAGATATTCAAAAAATCATACGAGTCAAAACTTTATTAGTCCGACTTCATAAGACCATTATTAAGGATGGTCCAAAATTAGAAATAGAGATCTCGTGTACAACCCTAGCCCACTGACCGCCTGTAACAGTACAACACTCGGTACAATGTAGGGCATACACATAAAAAATAATAGCAAGCCATCAATTTATAATCTTGTTTCCTAATACATTCATTCAAGTTAGGAGGGGTTCTAAATTAAAAATAAAAAAATGTTAAATTTTACAAGGTTCTAATTAAATTTGAAAACAGTATTATTGTACATCAATCAGCACACGAAGGTTGGAATAAATTCCTTCAAAATTCCCGTTTTCCTTTTTGAAAATTTAGTCATGGATTTTTAAACTAAACTTCATGTGTACAGGGTGGCCCAAAAAATGACACTAAATTAACTGAACTGAACAGTATATATTAATTTTTTGGTAATATGGCTACCACCTCGGTTTATATACATAGTTTAGTTTATTAGTTTTTGTGTAATGGTACACGGTACTTGCAATGATTGTTTTGTGTTTTGATCGATTACTATAAAAATTATACTTAAAATAGGTACTGAATTTTTGTTTGCTTTAAAAATCTCTAAAGTTCCATCAATAGAGTTTCAAGAAATCTATTTTACAGACAGTATACTTATTCCTATTTTCCATTGCTTACTTTTTTTTTCGTAAAATGAGAATATAAAACTTTTTCACCTAAGACCTTTTGATTATATGTAATGTTCTTGGAAAGCTGTATTTTAATTTCATTTCCCTATAAATGTCACAACCTGTACAGAGGTAAAATATATCTAAGTGATTATTTATTAATAAAAAACTTATGCTTATACATACATAGATTATTTCAAATAAATATTATTAAATACAAATATAAATGGAATAAAATATAATCATTTTTGAAGCATGAAATTAAATTAGTTTGGTTGGTTGAAAGTGTTGATAATATCCTTTAGTGAAATCCACCATTAAATCGGCTTGACACTCAGGCAATTCACCAATTTGTGTTCCTGGTGAGCCATTATATCTTGCAAATGGAGGCACCACTGTCTCAGGAGCTAAGATTGTGTTGTCCTCTATGACACAGCAATCTTTAAGTGTACACCGACGGCCCTACAACAGTTAAAATAAGCTTTCTAATAAAAATTGATCAAACAGGGTTTTTGTATGTATTTTATACTATTTTAGTCACTCACAATAACACAATTTTTTCCAATGTACACATAATTGCCCACAATAGCTGCATTCACTACAGATCTTTCTCCAACGTAAACATGATCACCCATCGACAAAGGAAAAAATGCTACACTAAAACATGATATAACGATATACCAACAGAGCTAATAATAATAACTCAAATAGCAGTATTTAAAATATATTTTTAAAAGCAAATACAGATTACCCTTTACTAAATTTCTTATAAGGAGGCCTCAGAACAGCTTCTTTGCTAATAATACAGTATCGTCCTGTTTTAACATTGGCTAAGTCACCCCTTATAATGGCCTCTGATTGTACTATCACCTTGCCTTGTAGCACAATGTTTTGCGAGCCACATAATACTGTTTGTCGACATACTTTATTTCCAGAGGCCTAAAATTTAAATAAAATAATTTCGTTGTTTTATAAGATTTTAGAACTTACAGTTTCAACATAGTCGCTTTTATTATAATTAATATCTCTTAATTCCATTTTGGTACAACAAAAAATATTACAAAGGAACAGTCACCCTAACACCTAACCTAACTAAACGTAATTTAATTTGACATTTGACATTTCATTTTCATCATAGGATCCAGGGAGACTTCTCCATGATAGGATCATAGCCAAGGATTTTATACATTTATACATTTTATACTTGTATAAAATCCTTGGATCATAGCTACCAAACAAATAATAGAATCATAGTATCTGTTTCTACGATTGGAGCACTCCTCGTGTATTTTTACACTTTCCAGCGTACAGGAGTGTGATACAACGAAGTGATCTACTTTCCTTACCTCCTGAGTCAGGAGTCCTGACCCTTTGAAACACAAATCGATTTTTGTGGTGTTGGATGTTCAGGCTTTCCCTTTTTCTTTTAATATAGCATTATAGAATAGAATGTAGTGCTGTACCCTTTAAGGTTACGATAGAAAGTAATCTATTTTTTATTCGTGCATGAAGTTTAGATTATTTCTTTATCAAAAATCTTATTTATTATTATTATTATCAATAAATAAACGGCCTGCTAATAAAAATTTTCAGGCAAATCGAGATGACTTGTGTGTGAGAATTTGAGAAAGTATATGTTCCAGTACTTCCAGTTCAAGAAGAACCTAATTAAAGTGTTGTGTAATAGTGATTGGTCAGTATTTGTAATTTGTGTAACACTATTTTGTTGCAGCAGCGTTCCGCGTTACTATTATATGAAGTAACTGGTTACTCCAGAACATAAAACTGTGCAACTGCAGAAAAGCAGGTGCAGGTTATACGAACACTTCTTTTTATACAAATAAATTTAATGATTTTAAGGTACTTCTTGTAACATTCTCTTGGTGAAAACATCTGATTGTAAATAAAAATAATTATAGCTACAAAATAATTACTATAGAAAATATTATGAACCACCTATACAATATAAATAACTCAATTTACTGCATTTGATACCTAACAAATTTGCTAGGAATTTGATTAAAATGAACTATTTTCAAAATTAGACATAAATATCAGGTACATTCTCATAAAATGAATTAGTAGTATTTATAGCTGCATAATTGTTTATTACTGTTATATGACGGTGTTTAATTTTTGTAGTTGCTACATTATATTTGGGAATTGTATTCATTAAATAATAAAATATATTGGAAATTGTTTATTTTGGAAACGTTAAATTAAAAAATTACAGTAGACTCTATTCTTGGCTGGCATCTACATTTTCTGTTTGTAATCCTTTAAATGAAGATACAGAAACATAAGTCACAAGAGTATACAGTTTATTCACAGAGTCTTCATCGTCATTTCTTCTACGTGACAAGCGTACACGTACACGGAAAGGTACATTCCTAAAAAAAAAAACAAAAAATAAAATCTGCTTATTTATAAGTAGAATTTGTTTTAATTTGCTTATACCACAAGTATGCTAGCCACAAGCCATAGCAGAGTGCTACATCTGTGAATAGTCATTGCTGTTCTATGCCTAGGCATTCAATATGGCCATACTGGCTGAGTGACCTGCCACACAACTAATCGCCAACTACGTGAACAGATTTTTAATATAGATATTGCTAGTATAATACAATGCTAGTTGAAGATATAAATATATAAAGATATAATATGCAAATAAACATGAAATAAAAATAAATAGAAGAACCAACAGGAACTTACCTGATACCCTTGGACCATAACTGTTTGTTCAGTCTGGTGTCAATCCTAACGTCGGGGGTCCCCATTTGTTTTTCAGCGAACTGGCGGATTGCTTTAATGGCTCGGGGGGCACGTTTCTTAAATCCAATACCATGTAGCCTCTTGTGAAGGTTGACTGTGTATTCGCGGGTAACTACTTCATTAATAGCTGATTTTCCCTTCTTTTCACCTTTCTGTTTGGCCATTTTAAGCTAAAAAGTACCAAAACGGGTTACAAAACCAAAATATTGTGTTGCTGAGAAATAGTCAAAATAACATAACCTATAAATTAAATTTCATTCGAAAAGTGGACATTTCTACTTCTATTAGGAAAATATTATAAGCTATTGTTTAAACACAATAGAATGATTAAAATTTATCTAATTAAAAACTTTATTGCAATATTACTAGCAGGATGATTGCAGATTTTTACAAAAAATATAGCAATACATACCCCTCTGCACTATCTTGCTGTCAAAAGAAACTGTCAGTTTTCGATTTTTGTGGGATTGAAAACAATATTTCTTGAAATTAAAAATCTGTAATATTTTTCTTCTATTTGGTCGGTTTGTGTTAAGATGGCGCTGTTAATTAAAAGAAATCTGTAGTGCATAGGTTTAAATTTCACTTGCCAAAGAATAGGCTGCGCTGTAATATTTTTCTTCTATTTGGTCGATTAATGTTAAGATGGGGCTGTTAATTAAAAGAAATCTGTACTGCAGAGGTATAAATTTCACTTGTCATAGTATAGGTTGCGCTGGAGGCTATGTTGTGATTGTTGATTTAATGAAAGGCGTTTTTTGGGCGCAAACTTTTGAAAAATGTTTTAATTTTAATGATTCATTGCACAGGAAAGTTCATCTAAGGAAAATGACACAATCTTTAAGTAAATAATTGTAGTATCTAGGTTTCAGTTCTAAAATAATGTATAATAGACAGTAAACAACTGTAACACTACGTGTTATGCTGTTAAGGGCCCCATATTCTATAAATAGTGTTTTCCGCAAAGACAAATAATTTCAAACATTTAATAACTGAATAATCTAAAGCTTATCAAATAATAGGAATGTTATGTCATGCCATCTGAGTATTTTCAAAGACGCCGCAGTAAAACGAATAAACAGGTGCAAAAAACGATCAAACCATCAAGGTTTTAGGTACTGAAATCTACGAAAATACTAACTTTTTTATATATAATTCCACATGTAAATATTCTTATAACATTTACTTGCTTAGTCCTACATATAAAATTGTTTACTTTTATTTATAAGTACGTGAAAATAATTCTTAAAATGTGGGGTTAGAATAACAGCAAACGCATGTTTTACAAACGCTTTTTTTTTAGTTATTATTTTATTTGAGTAAATTTAAATGGTAACAATGAATAAACAAAACGTCAAGGATTTCATTTTTGTGCTTACTTTTGTTCTACACGTTTTACTTTTAAAGATTTCAGTACCTAAAAACGCCAGAAATTTCACTATTTCTCGGCCGGGAATATGGCCACCTTAAGTTGAAATAATAATATGGCATTTACTTTCCTTTTTCAGTTTGCGTATTTAGATTTCTTTTGTTTTGTATTATTAAACTTTTATGAATTATTCATTTTTTACAATAATGCATACATCTATTTTGCAATTAGGTAACTGCATTTTCAATAAATAATTCGATTCCACTTTATGACTCTTGTAGTAAATAATAGGTACCTATAACAGTAGCGCTAATTACATTGTTTGAGATTGCTTCCTTAGGTGGTCCCTGCGCAGGATTTGATTTGGCATCGTAGTTTCATTTTAAATTAATTATTTTATCTGCATCATGATAATTACTACCAAACATTTTATAGTTGTTTTTTTTTTCAAGAATTTGACCAACATTTTACCGTGGTGTGAATATAACATAGTGTGCATACGCGCATGTTGTGACGTCATTTTAAAGAAAGACTGACGAAATCATGGCATATACAGGATGAGTCATTAATAATGGTACACAGCTCAATGGCCTCAATGGATTGTTAACGTCAAAATATAGCGCTTGAGCCAAATATACTTTAATCAATTGTTGCTATTTTTCGTTCTACAGGGAGTTAATGTTGAAAAAATATTTTCGATTTTTTGCTATATTTTAAGTATGTATGAACCAATAGTTTTAAAAATTTGTGGTTTTACGTTTTTTGAGACGGCAAATACGAATATGCAAATAGTGTTGGGGTCACGTCTAGGGGGCGCTAGTTGTATTGTCCTGCCAATGTAAAAATATGTCTAACTTTTTATATTTTACAATTTTGAATTTTTTAACTAGAAATTGTTGAACTACGTTCAATTCTAACTAAACAAGGTATACTTGTTACAAATCGATAAACTCGACTGTTTTCGAGATACAGAAATTTTTTTGAAATTCGACGGGAATTAAATTAGAAAATAATAAGTAGTAGGCATGGACATAATAAATTGACAGTTGTCACTACAATACCATATGGGGTATTGTTTTCTAAATTTCTACTCAATTTGATTAGGAAGTAGTTTTTTCCTTGTCGTTATTTTTTAGAGAAGAGAATATCTTAATAGAAATTTTCCACATTGTTGGAAAACCGAAAACGGTTTAGTTTATCGATTTGTAACTAGTACACCTTTTTTATTTAAAACTGAACGTAGTTCAATAATTTGTAGTTAAAAAATTCAAAATTGTATAATACAAAAAGTTAGACAGATTTTTACATTGATAGGACAGTATAACTAGCGCCCTCTAAACGTTACCCCAACACTGTTTGCATATTCGTATTTGCCTCCTCAAAAAACGTAAAACTACAAATTTTCAAAACAATTGGTCCATACATACTTAAAATATAGATAAAAAAGAAAATTATTTTTCAACTTTATTAATTAAATCTACTCAACAGCTGAAACAACAGTCCTAAACTTATTTGATTTAATTTTTTAGGAACAATGATAGCGACTTCAGCTACAGCAGTTTATTTACAATATCGTTTCCTTGGTTTCGATCAAGACAACTATTAGGTTGCAAAATTGTTAATTATGTTCAGACACTCTTATAAGTCGTCAAAATGACATTTGCAAACAAAATAAATCGATATACTACAAATATTTACGAAAAACTGACCATTTCGTATGAGAATTTGCACGACCGAAGACGTTGTAAGACACGCGTGTAAAAAGTTTTCTTGGTTAAATTCACGCGGCTTTTGCTGGTGTTTTTAATTAACCCGTCCGTGCTATAAAGAATGATTTTTTTACACTTAGAAATAAAACTGCGCAATAAATAATTTGTACTCTATCGATCTTATTTAGAATTTTCAAATGTATATTGGAGGTGAAGGTTACTGTAGACCTGCGGGTGAAAATAGTTTTTCAGGAATATAGAATTTTATTTTCACTTATCATAAATGCATTACATAGTGCAGTGCAATCAGTAATAAAACTATGTCTAACAATAATAACATATACATAAAGGAATTGGATAATTAAATTATAGAAACATCGTCAACAGTACATTTCGTGTATACATGAAAAAATAAAAAATATGAGCACACGAAGGTGTTCCGATATGGTAGGCAATATAGAGAATAAAACATATCAATATACATATATATTTCTGCAATGTATATACAATTTCAAATTCTTATGTAAATAAAATGTTTATTTGAGGTAGATGAACAGCACTTTGGGCTTTCGGTAGGTAAGATAAGAGATCTTTACACTAAATTAGGAAGATATAACAAAATTCTTAAAATACTCGACAACAATAAACAAATAATAATCAGTCTTAAATTAAATGGCAAAATATTCTAACACAACTGCTGTATGAAGAATTGTTCTTGTCAATAAAATTTCAAAACGGCCAAACCAGGTTGAACTTTTAATTTTACTAAACATACAAAAAAGTAAAAACTAGTGGAATGTTTTTAAAAAATATTTTGATCGAAAGGCACATCACTCCCTACATAATAATTATTGGTCCTCTGATTAGTTGTGTTATACATTTAGGAAAGTTAAAACAAAAACGTTCAGTCTTGTACAATAATCGTTAATAATAAATAACAGTGTAGCAATATATGAATTGCACTTTTGGTTAATAATGAATGAGCTGAATGAAGTTGAGGGACTAGACCTGGGTCAGTCAAAAATAAAGAAAGGTGTAGTATTGGTCAGTGGTTATGTGTATTCATTCAGTCTAGAAAAATCACAGCTATGGCTAAAACGGCCACTTGTAAGACCTATGGCAACGTGCAATATTATCGTGAACATCGTAATAGCCCATTGAATGTTTGTTTGACTGTAATTGACTCAAAAAATGTATTAAACGAATATAAATTGGAGTTTTTTGTTTTGGAAACAACGTAATGAAGAGAAATAAATAAAAGTACATCGCTTTTTAGAAACGAAAACATCGATTATAGTTTTTAAAACTTGAATAGAACGCTTGTAGGGGCAAACGAACACTTCACTCGACTATTATCCAGTACTTTGCAAGGTTTCAAATAACAATAGTGCAACAAGAACACTCTGACACAAAATACAACTCTGTATATATCAATACTCGTATGGCTTAATGTTTTGAGCCGATATTTTTCGTTTGTTAAATAATATCTTACAGTTTACTTACTCTATCGAAAAATACAATCCTAAAAATCCCAAAACCACAAATATTTAATAGTATAATCACATAGATATTATTCTCCGTAATTTTCCTCAAAAATTAAAGAGGGCCGAACTTGTCGAAACAGCATTAACAATCGGATAATGAAACAACTTCAGCACCTCTACGAACAGGCTTAATGCCCCTCAGCAATAAAACGTTACTATTTACATCTTTTTAAAGATCAACAAACACCACGATGCGAGTATACAGACCAATTTCTTGCTCCCCTCTATCAGTCTCATATAATGTGTAGTAAAATCTATCAGTCTTATGAGTTGCATCCCTTAATCAAGGAACTTGTAGCAAAGAATGAGCTGGTCTCATAGCAAGCATTGAAATAGGCATTCAGTTCTCTCGTTGTTAAAACTACAACCTAGGCTTAAAACTAAGTGAGTACGGGTGGACAACCACAGATATTATAGATATTGCACTGAACTCAGTCAATTCGTAGTAGTTGCAAGTTCATACATAAAATATATAGAATAAAACTTAACACTGGTTTAAAACTATTTCAGCAGAGTTTCTCTTGTGCGGGTATTTACATTTCATTCCGCCTCTCTCTCGACGCTCACCTCTCTCCTCGCCGCCTCTTCCTTTATGCTCTCCATCAGCATCTCCTCTTTCTTCATGATAGCGGAGACCTGGTTCATAGGTGGCATGATGACTCTGGACTCCCTGGATTCCTTTCGTCCGATTGATAGATCCTCCACCTGGTCCTCTTCCTCCTCGTGATCTCTCTCGGAGCTTCCGTTGGTCTCGCTGTGACTGTGGGGTGCTGGGGAAGGGGTCAAACTGCTATGCCTCATGTACTTCAGCATTGTGGGACTGGGGCTTGGACTCCTCGCCCGTCCGTGGTTGCTCGGACTGGTAGAATGACCAGACGCGACTGCGTGAGCCGCAGCAGCAGCCGCCATAGCGGCCAAGGCTTCCCGTTCGTCTCCTCCACGGTTCTCCATGGCGTGCTGGAGGAAGGTGGTGGCATCTATCAGAGCGGAATTGTTGTTTATGGGTCCTTCGTCGGTCTCGGACAAATGTCCTCCATAGGGGGATCCAGTGCCGTAGGGGAAGCACGCTGTACTGCCGTTGGTACCTCGTTTGAAGGGTCTACTGGTGGTTATCCCCAGTTTTTTAACTTTGTCGTAGAGCGTTCGAGATGGTACGCCGTATTTTCGGGCCGCTTGTAAGGCCGACATCCCGTTTCTCACCGCTTCTATGGCGGACATGATTTCGTCCCTCGAATACTGCTTGTAGCGTTTCCATTCGGGTTTTTGGGAAGGCACGTAGGTGGCTATGCCGGAGCTTACTCCTCTCATCTCGTGAGAGAAGGATTGGGGCGAGGATGAAGGTATGGCTAGCTTGGATTTGTCCTCCTCGTCATTCATCAGCGTGAAATCGGTATACGGCGATTGGGCGTCCTCGGATGGTTCATTTTTCACATGCTACAAAAATAAACAGTCGTATAAATAATGTGAAAATAGTTATTTTTGATTCTAGGTTGCGAAGTATCGCTTTGTATTTCAGAATGGAGAATTTTTTGTATCAGAGTTAGAAAACCATTCATGAATGTAAAAGCGACTTCGCAACTGGATATATAATATTTTTTCGAAAACTGCTTCAAAATATTGTTAAAATTATATAAATCTTGACATTCTTAGGAACATGTAACAACCAAAAATATCAAGAGTCGTTTGGTTCTGGTCACGATATTTGTTTTACTTACCGTGTTGAAGAATCTGTGAAAATATTAGTGTTAAAAATTACGACTCAAGTGTTAAGTATGAATGAAGTAAAAAGCGAAAGGGATTAGTCAAGTGAAGGAATATTTGTAACAGAAACATGTAACAACCAAAAATATCAAAAGTCGTTTGGTTCTGATCACCATATT
This sequence comes from Anoplophora glabripennis, assembly GCF_000390285.2. Taxonomy (NCBI): domain Eukaryota; kingdom Metazoa; phylum Arthropoda; class Insecta; order Coleoptera; family Cerambycidae; genus Anoplophora; species Anoplophora glabripennis. Next base: position 269,454 of record NW_019416486.1, read on the forward strand.
TGTTTTACCTACTGTGTTGAGGAATTTTGTGAAAATATTAGTGTTAAAAATTACGACTCAAGTGTTAAATATGAATGAAGTAAAAAGCGAAATGGATTTGTCAAGTGATGGAATATTTGTCTTTTAAAATATCGAAAGCCGCAGAAACTGAATTTATTTTTTTTTCCTCAAAAATCTCCAAGATAATAAATACTATAACGACTTCAAAAGGTGCTATATTGAAAAAAAATGAAAACATTTGAAAACGATTTACTTATTTTGAACAGAAATGATTCCCCAAAGATTTTGAAGAATTTAGAAATCGAAATAGTTAAGAAGCTCATGAAGAACATTTTTGTTAATAAGATAATCCTCGGTAATTTATCTAATTTTGATGATTTTTCAGGTTCAATGGTCATTGAAGAGGCTTTTAGAAGAGAAGAACAACTAATAATGACAGTATAAGACATGGAAAAACAAAGGTTATGTGATTATCATAAAAATCCCTGGCAGCGAGACACATACTCAGAGGACATTTGTCATTTTAAATGTATAGCATATTACATTAAATCGACCATAAATTTACTAAAAATTGCAATTTTTTCATGAGATATGTCAACAGAAAATTCACTAAATAAGTGGTTGGTGTTAATAAAAGAGAAGCACTCCAAGAGAAACCCTTGCATATTTCAAATTGGCGCATGTGATATTGGGAACAAAGTAAATAATGATATTTGGCTAGAATAATGTTTGCAATTGATATATATGAATTTGAAAAAAGTGATCATATTATTGAAGCAATTTATCATGATAGTCCAACCAAATTACACTTGGAGAAAAAAAAAATTGTTACCTGGACTTTTATAAGTGAAAATGGCAAAAGGGTTTATAATAAACCTAAAAAAAATAAATGCGTGAGCAGAAGCGGCGAAGGATTGATTTGGGGGGTTGAAAAGTTTTGAAAAATTGTATTATTTGGATTTCTGGCGAAAGTTGACGTCAAACATAAAAGTATTCAATACAAAAGTAGAAGATGCAAAAATCTACTTTTGTAGAGGTCACTTTTTAACATAATCTCAAAATTTCCGAGTAAAATGCAAAAAACAGTTTTTTTCTGATTTTTTAGTTTTTTATTTCTCATTTCCGCAAAAATAATTTAATTTTGACTAAACTTGGTGAAAGTATACCTTTCTCAGTCTTAAATAACCTCAAATTTTTTTAGATAAAAAATCAAGAAGTTTCTGAGATATTCATTTTTTTCGGCCTGAAACACTTTTATTTCAAACAAAAATTCTACTTAAAAAATCATCGTACAGAGTTCTGCCGGTAATCATTTTTTTCGTTTTGACATATACTTTTTGGTGAAATAAAAAAATCTGTAATAACATTTCAAAAAAAGCAAAAAAATTAAAAATGACGCATCAATGAATTTTTCAGTTATTGTTAATAATTTGTTTAAATTAAAAATCATTCAAAAACTGATTACACCATTCAATTCTACGGAAAAAAAATGTGTCTCATTGTTTGACACAAAACTTTATTTTTGTACAGTATTGCTATGAACGTCTAAGTCGAATTACAAATGCACAAATGATAAATTATCTCAGGATAATTTGAAATTTCTACAATACAAAGTATTAACTGCAAAGTCTACTGTTGACGCGAAATCCGAAAACCCGAAATTTTGCAAAATCGTTTTTATTTTTTTTTCTGGCTTTATTTGAAAATGAATTTTAAATAAATTTCATATTTACAATGCCACTTTTTTCGCTCTATACAATGGCTCAACATTTTTGTAATCCGACGTTTCGTCTTCGACGGGCCATCATCATGTAATTTATTTTAAAATTCATTTTTAAATAAAGCCAGAAAAAATTAAACAATTTAGCAAAATTTCGGGTTTTTCCGAATATTTCCGGAACTACACGGAATTTTAAAACTTTCTAAACAGCATATTGTTAGGTATAAAAAAACACAACTTTTTTCTAATCTGAGCCACCCCCTATCTCTTACCGTTTCCTAGATCCTATTGCTATCCCATCCTTATGTTGGACACAATGTATATCTATAAATTCATCAAACTTTAAAAAAATAAGTACACTAATCGATCCTACGGAAAAAAAAATATTATTTATTTTATTTATTCACTATTCGACTTATGTTTATAGCAATACTATATAAAAATAGTTTTGAGTCAAACAACGAGACAGTTTTTTTTTGTATTTTTTCCGTACAATTGAATGGTGTAATCAGTTTTTGATTTTTTTTTAAATTTAAACATATCAACAATTACTGAAAAATTCATTGCTGCAAGTAATTTTTTACTTTTTTTGTATTTTTGAGCTTGTTTTTGAACTGTGATTACCAATTTTTTTATTTCACCAAAAAGTCTGTCAAAACGAAAAAAATTATTACCGGCAGAACTCTGTACGATGATTTTTTTGAGTAGAATTTTCCTTTGGAAAAAAAGTGTTTCAGGCCGAAAAAAATGAATATCTCAGAAACTTCTTAATTTTTTTATCTAAAAAAAATTAAGGTTATTTAAGACAGAGAAAGGTATACTTTCACCAAGTTTCGTCAAAATTAAATTATTTTTGCGGAAGTGAGATATAAAAAACAAAAAATCAGAAAAAAACCTGTTTTTCGCATTTTTCTCGGAAATTTTGAGGTTATGTTAAAAAATTACCTCTACAAAAGTTGTAGATTTTTGCATGATCTACAACCTTTGTATTAGATACTTTTTTGTTTGACGTCAACTTTCGCCAGAAAGCCCAATGATACAATTTTTCATAACTTTTCAACCTCCCATATCAACCCTCCGCCGCCTCTGCTCACGCATTTATTTTATTATTCGTTTATTATAAGCCCCTTTACCATTTCCACTTATAAATGTCCAGGTAACAATTTTCTTTTTTTTCCTCTAAATGAGTTATTTTGATCGGTTTATGAGAGTTTTCGAAAAATATGTTTTTTGGTAATAGGGTATCTCCTAAATGCATATCATAATTTCAAAATATTGTTTTCTAGAATATTATAGGCCAAAGGATTTCAATAAAACAAATGTCTAAAGACGCTTGTTTTCGGGGTACCTATATGGTGTTTAAAAAAACTATTACACTCATTCAAAGATCTCTGAAAATGTTTGATTCAGATTGATGAAACTGGAACTGACGTAATTAACATGGATTAATTGAATTGGTTCATTAACAGGTGGTGGAAATATCACTGTTACCAAGAACTCCCAGAACTAAGTACGACATCACGGAGTATTTCGCGAATTGCATAAGTACATTTAATTTTCTAACATTATTTCACTTTATTCGAAAAATGTCATTTTTGAGACATTGGAAAGCTTATTGTGTAGTTACTTGTCAAATGGAATGCACAGGATTTTTTGTATTTGTTCAAAATACAGTATAACCATAAAAGATTTAAAAAAATTAGACAAAGTTTTTGTTTCTCTGAGAGCCGTGTTCGTTGCTATTTTTCAGATAATTAAACATTTCCAAGACAATTATTTTTTTTTGGGACCAGATAATTGTTTTTCGAACAAAAATCTTTTTTATGAAAATTGTAGTTATTTAGATGTATACAACTATAAACTTTATTTAATTAAAAATAAATAATAATTCGAAAATGGCACGTAATTCTCAAAATACCGTAGCATTTCTGGGGTTTTTAGTGTCAGTGGCTCCTAGTATCTCTGCTGCTGGTCAACAAATTTGTATGCCAGTTCATTTTTGTCTTTAATTAGATAAATTATTAGTTCAAATTTTATGAATCTCCGTGAACCTCTTCAGAGATATTTGAATATGAGTATGTGATACTTTCTTATAACTTCAACACCTTGTATCTCGAAGATCAATGACTTCAGTCTATGGTTCACCTCTTGGTCTAAAATGATCCAAGTAGCAACATCCAGAAGTTATGACATAGACTTAGAAATCACCCTGCATACTCGCAGAAAGAAACAGTTACCTTAACGCGTTCTTCGGTTGTTCCCGAACGTTCGGCGCTGTCCGGATGGCACACAAGGCTAACAGGTTGAGACGAATCGGCCTGGCCTTGGCCCAGTACCGTCCTCAGGATCGGCGTATCTCTGTTCATCAATAAACTGGACAGCTTCTTCCTCTTGAGCGGGGAAATGTCCGAGCTAGCCGCCTCATAGCAGTTCAGCATGGCAGCAGCAGTGGCGGCGGTGTGGGGGTGGCTGGGGTTAGGCACTGGAGTCGTATGGGGCGGTAAGGGTAGTCCCGGCATCGCCCACATGGGTAAATTCATTCTAGAGTTGTGCTCTTGAGGTTTGGTGGTGTACAAGTTGTAAGGATTCTTGTACATGGAGTTGGTCGAATGCGGGGGAGAACTATTACTGCTGCTGTGGACGGAGCTCTGCATCACCGAGTTCGAAGTGGTGATGGAGGGCGAGTGGTCCATGGGTTCTTCGTTCTTGGGGCTCTTGTTGGATCTGTTCTCCTCCACCAAACCTTTCACTTTTAAGGCTTCCGCCACCTTTAATAAAGCGGCTAGTTGATCCTGGGCTACGTTTACTTCCCCTCTGTACATGTATTCGAGGATAGCCTTGATCTCCGAGTATTTGACGTCTTTCAGGACGACCACGGGGTGCTTGCAAGGCAGGCCGGTGAAGAGGTTTTGGAAATATGGGGAACAGGCAGCGAGCACCATCCTGTGGCACTTGATGGGACCGCCGCCCTCGCATACTAGGGTGACGTCGGTGAAGGCTTCGTTCTGGAGGAGTTCGTCGAAGACGGTTAGGAGGTTCGAGCGGTGGTTGTTCCACCTCAGGCAGTACTGCTGTGCTGTGCCCATTTTGGAAAGTGGTCCACGTACTGGAAACAAAAATCTAGCGTTATAGGAAATATTTATTGTTTAACCATACTAAGCAAAAAAATAAACAAATAAACTGCAAAGATAATGGTAATGCTCATTTTTTAAACATATATGTTCTTTAAATTTTATTATTTATTTTAATACCTGTTGGCATGGCAATAAAGTGGCATAACTGTTAGCGATTTCTGCAACGACTTTTTAGCTATAAATCTATAATTCCAGAGCTTCCCTGGCTCCCGCTAGAGCTCGCTACGATCGAAGGTAATGGAAAGAAGCCAACATCACTAGATTGTCTATTTGTCACAAATTCTATATACAAAAGTCATTTATAAAATACCACTTGAATATTATTTGAAAATTTTGTTAGGTAGAGATTTAATTAATATTTTATGGGTCTGACGATATTTGACAAAATAACTTTATTCATCTACAAAATAGTAATTACTTATATCTGAATAATGTAATAATGGTTTTATGCATCATTTTTAATTTGCAACTAGATATTATTTTATTACAAATTCTAGTTATTAGCCTTGTTTATGTCTGTTAGTTTAGTGTAAAAATTCAACAGCAGTAACGTTGACACTATTTTATAAGCCACGCTATGACATAAGTCAAAGTAAGGGCTAACTTTTGCCCATAAATCTATTACCAGTTGTTCCGAAATGAATGCAACAAATTTGGTCATAGATACTTAAGACAAATTTATACGACCCGTATTTTTTATTTTTGCCAAGTGGCTCCCTCTTTCGGAGTTACAGCTCCTTGAAATCCTCCCTTAGTAGTATTTTTTTATATCTCATAACGCTGTTGTACGAGAATCACTAAATTTTGTACACAGGGGTTTTATGACATGTGGAATCTGATAGTGCTACGCTTTTTGGCGGGAAACCCCTTTAAGACACATTTTCGTGGGTCCCCTTGTCTTTGCAGCCAAAAAATTTAGTCGATAATTAGAATTTCTTAAAAATTATTGATCCGCTAAAAAGGCATTGAATTTAGAATTTTTTTTGTCTCTTGATATTTTTTCCATAAAACCCAATGTTTTCGAGAAAAATGGCAAAATGTGATCGAATGCGCATCGCCAGCCACCTACGATTAACACGTAGAATTTCATACTAATCATCATATGCATTCGGTCACATTTAGTATTTTTCTCGAAACCATTGGGTTTTACGAAAAAAGTATGAAGATACAAAACAGCTTCTAAATTTAATGGCTTTCTAGGGGACTAATATTTTTTTAAGAAATTCAAATATGCGACCAAATTTTGTTGGCTGCAAAGACAAAAAGGTGTGTTAAGGGGTTCCCCGTCAAAAAACGTAGCACTATCAGATTCCACATGTCATAAAACCAAATTTGTACCAAATTTAGAGATTCTCGTACAACAGGGTTCTGGCATATAAAAAAAGACTATTCTTAGGGTCGGATTTCAGGGGGCTACAACTCTGAAAGAGGGGACAAAATTAAAAAATACGGCTCCCCTAAATTTGTCTTAACAATCTGTGACCAAATTTTGTTGCATTAATTTGGGGACACCCGGTATATTACATTTATTACTTATATCATTTTATTATTACAATTTAAGTATCAAATGACCTCTTTCTGAAGAACCCTTTCTTAGATCTAGCGGCTTTGACTTTCGTGCCCCTAAAATTATGGGCAACAATTAGTGCAACGTTGAATGCAGTGTTGAAGTTTAATAGAAATGTCAGGTTTATCCAGTTATCTTTATTGGAGATAGACGTAAACTTAGGTTAATAATTTTATTAATTAAGTATTAATTCACAAGTATGTCGAGCAATGGTGGAGATTCTGGGGAGTACTGTCATTAAGAATTCCCAGAATTTCGACGCCACTGAGTATTTTGGAAATTCTGGATTTAATTGTAATGACATTTCTAAGAAAAAAGTCATTTATTTTATTGGAAAAACTAAGTTATTATTTTTTTAATTTTAAAATGGATAAGATAATATGACGATGTTTGCCAATATCTCCGCCGCTGGTTACAGGTTTATACAGGGTGTTCCTAAATAAGTGTCGCAACGGAAAACTGTAAATTCCTCTTCAAAAAAGAAACATTCTTTTCCTCTTCCATTTTTCTCTTGGTGCTTTCGTTTTCGAGATACACGGTGTTAAAACTTTATTTTTTTTTAATTTTTTGCCAATAAGTTAGGAACCTTTTGAACTACAGGACTGAGTTTTTGTACACACATTACCACTATTAATAGGTACTTTTTCGCACCCTTCTTGAATTCATTGAATGTGCCAGTGGTGGAGATTTTAAGGTATCGTAAGGGTTTTACCCTCCTAACTTTTACGCCACTGGAAAAATTGACATTTGACAGCAAATTCTGAAGCGCCAATGAATTTTACACAAAAAGAGTTCTCTTGGTTCATTGCTCTAAAGTCAACCGTTCTCAAGAAAAATTACTTTTTATGAACAAAAACAAACATTTTGTTAACGTTTCGAGAATCTTTTGTAATTCAAAAGACAGATAGTAATAATTAACAATTTTAACGAAATTTAACAACATTTGCAACAAGTAGCTATTAATAGTGGTAATGTGTGTACAAAAGCTCAGTCCTGTAGTTCAAACGGTTCCTAAGATATTGGCAAAAATATGAAAAAAAGGTTTGATATCGTGTATCTCGAAAACGAAAGCCCGGAAAGAAAAATGGAAGAGGAAACAAATGTGTCACTTTTCAAGAGGAATTTACAGTTTTCCGTTGGGACACTTATTTAGGAACACCCTGTATATCAATTGAGTTAATACCTTTTTCCAATTAACTATGTTATTTACCAAAGTTCTATTAATCTAACTTCGTTAGAGATATTCGAACAAACGTGAAACTTTTTTAAAATGTTCAACACCCTGTATTTCGAAAACAGATAACTTTAGGTCGTCGATTCATCAATCATAAAGTCGTTTTAGTTAAAAGAGATCGCCTTACTTAACATATACAAATAAAATTAAAATAAAGTTGAAAATAGAAAAACAAATAATTACAATACCATAGGAACAAGTCGAATTCAATCTAAGGAGATGGAAAAAATATTTGATATCTTTTGGTTTAGAACAGAAAAATGTATTTTTCAGTTTTTAATTGTAAAATGGTTGATTCAACAAACAATTATTTAAGAGAGCATGTAATTTTGTCAAAAAGAAGCATTGTACATTATAGTTGATTTATATCTGAAATTCACAATAACTTTTTATGCTCATAACACGTAAAAAGCCTTTATCAATGGTCTTAAAATGAATGACATTCTACTCGCTGCTTTAAATAACCATTGATAAAAATTTTAAAACATTTGCAATATATCTATATTTAGAATTAATCTTTTGTTTTAATGAAACGAATCGTTTACAATTACAATTCTCTTTTATCATAATTAATTGTGATAAGTGAGATTAAAATGCTGCTCAAACTTTTTAAAAATGTGGCGAATGCGCCAAGAAAAATGTTTACTGCTAATGTAGTTGTGTAATGTAATCACAAAATTTATGATCATTGAATGTAAATAGTAAATAATAAAATACTATTCCTAATAGGTAAATTCAGTATAATTTTAAATTTAAAGTTTGAAAATAAATCGATATGAAAATAATTTTTTAAATAAACGATGATATATGAGTTGAAGTGATTAAAATATTTTGATTTTAACACTGGTGAGACAGGTACAAATTTTTCTTTTTCAAATGCAATGGTTTTTACAGTTATTCTCTTTCTCTTCAGTTATCTTAAAATTGTATTACTACGAACAGTTACAGCTAGAGCGAATTATATTTTTTGGGAAATGTTAATAAAGAAATGGATGAAAAATAGAACAAAATAACTTAATTACAAGAAAAAATAAGCAATCATTTACTCAGACGTTAGTAAATATTGTGTCGGTCGTAAGTTAAAATCCACGAAAAGGCAATAATAAAGCAATTAGTAAATTACCAAACGATATCAGAGGTAAATGACCAGATTTCAGTGTACTTTTCACTCGTCGCTTTATGCAACATATTGTATAAAATACATTGTATAAATGAAGGAATAGAGAACTCATCTTATTTCTAAAAAAAGCTGAATTTGCACAATAACAATCAAGATCTAGCCTAGAAAGAACAATACTACGGCTTCACTTAGGATTTTAAAAGGGAAAAAATAAAAAATAACGCGAAAAATTTAAAATTTGCTTAAAAGCCGTGTACTGTGGTATTTTGTACATTCTATAAAAAATGCATAATAAAAGTCATTTGCACTGTTAAACTAGCCTAGAAAGATTAATACGGCTTACTTGAAGTTTCAAAAGAAAAAAATAACGCGCAAAAATTCAGTTTGAGGCATAAATAGTAATACACAGTGCACTATCACGCTTTACATGCGGAAAAGAGGCGGTCTAGCGAAAAACGCTAAGGCAACGCGCACACAACGGTGACCAAAGTAAATAGACAGGAAAAAATAGAAACGCACCTCGAAATACGCACTGCCCCACACACTACCACACGCACGGGCGATCGGTTTCGCTATGTTTAGCTTTAGCACGAACTCACCCCGTCCCGTTCACGGACAGCCCTCTCATTGGCTGAACCGTTTCCGCTTATACCCCGCCTGCCCATTAGTGTCTATTGCAACCCTTATTTGTCTATCGTGCCAAAATAGGACGCGAGTCGACCCAATTTTTAGTTCTTCGGAGTTAAATGCGAACCGCAATGCAAGTAGGTTCGTTACTAATTTTTTCTTGATCAATTGCACAGAGAAGCGCTCGAAAATTGCAGAATTACATCCGGTTGCGAATTGTGCCTAATTTACGTTTAAGGTTATTCAAATTGTGACGAAACGTACAAACTTATGACACCTTCACGGTTGTCAATTTTTTTTTTAACAATATTAGGCCCGTGTCAAATCTTCATCAAATATATTTGATTAAAATAGTCGCAAGACGTCATTTTGATGCCCGACATGTGTGACAACTCCGTGAAACGTCTTTTTATGATTGGTTTTCTGCTTTTCCAGTTAAATAAACGATTAACTTATTTATTATTTTCTCAGTTTGAACAAATCAGTTTTAAAGAAATAATTTGATGGAAGTTAAGTTTGCTGTCGTCGGAAAATTATTTTGATCAAATTTTCACAGAAATTTCATAGTGTGACATGGGCTTTACGCAAGTGTGACAATTTATTTCTAGTTTTCCTTTTGTGGCTATTGTGCTACATTGTAAAATAATAAAAAAATATGTGAATAAACTTCTGGATCAGGGGTTGTTTTTATCAAATTTATTTTTGCTTAGTTTGAAATCTCACGAGATAAATATTTGCACAATGCTAAATACACGTTTCACAATATATGTCATTGCCGTTACGTACGGTTTTCTACTCTCGTTTTGAAAACTATATTTAAACATTTTTTAATGTAAAAATTAAGGGGGTGATTTACGTAATAAAATCTATCCGCCACTTCCGTACAAATTTGTAACCCTTCTAATGGGGAGATAAGTTTGTTAAGTTATTTTCTTAAATATAGTGAAAGTTACAGAAATGTTAGTACATAGATTTTTTCTATTATTGAAAAAACATTTCCGATTGCAAGGGGTAGAACTAACCACCCCTACAAATAATTTCTTAGTAACTTTTTTCTGTCGCAAATATGGTCATTTAAAGATTCATTTTACTTAGGTTGATTTATTTGCAATAAATTTGATCTCTTCAATTTATTCGTAAATGTAATAGTTTTTGTTAATAATGAAGAATTGTCTCCATATTTATTTAAGTAAAAAAAATAAAAACTAAATTTTCCGCTTTTCGTTTGAAGGTACATAAATGAGAAGGGAGGGAACCGAGCAATTTTTCAGACATATATTTTATACAATTTTAAACATGAAAGCAGAAAATTTTTCGAAACATTAACAACACTTAGATAATTTGTTGAAAACAACCCTTGCGAGATAGAGTCCACTTATATTTTTTTGTAAATAGTTTAATTTGAGTGTGACAAGCCATTCAAGATAAAAAAGAAATACTTTCAGACAATGTGTGTTCTGTGTGAAAAAAATTATGTCAACAGTACTATTAAGACTTGTTTGTTTTAAATAAGTAATCATATGCAAAATTCTGAGAATTTAATATTACATAAACAAAAACAAGTTAAACAAGGAAAATATTTACATCATAAAAATTCGAGGGGTGAAGTTGCCAAGTTAGGGTGTAAACTTTTTTCGAATACTTCCAAATTAAAAAAGCGCAAACAAAAATCGGCAGCCCGGAAACTGACGGGTTATTTCCGCAGTTGTTTACGGACTGACTAATGTCGGTCAAGGAAGTAGCCCAATGGGATTATTTTCCTCCCTTTCGGGCGCAATTTTCGCATAAAAATTGTGAAAAAGTAGGTGTAACTTACGCAGGAGTTGCGGAGCACGGGAGTTCACCACGAAAATGGAACAAAAGTCATTTGCACTACGCCCTACCGAGAAACAAACTGTTGCATGCACGCTGCGTATTTGTGGTATTATGACGTTGCAGTGGGCCAAACTGAAACTAATGAAACGAAAAGCGATCGCCGGCCAGAATGCACACACACGCACCGCGCGCACTTTTTTCACGCACGCCACGACTTTTCGTCAAAACGTGCCAGCGATTTCTGAAAAATATTATTCGGGACGCGGCTCTCTTAGAGGGGATGATGGGCGACACGCAAAGGCGGCAGGGTGTGCGGGGGTGCCCGCCGCGAAGGGGTGGGGGAAGTCGCGGGGTAAGGTGTCTAGCTCTGGTATCGCAGAAGGGCCGGCTCTCTCTCTCTTTCTGCTCTAGGTCTGCCCTCCTTGTCTGTTCGCCTATCCTAGACTTGACTAGGACAACTTTGGGAGTATAATTAGTGTATCTTGGTTTGTGTGTATGCATGCGTATGTGGCTGTGTACAGTTACAGCAAAAATAATGCAGTGAAACGGCGCATCCGGGCGTTCGTTTTTTATGGACGGTCTTGTATGCGAACGAAAGGGGGTCGGGGGGTCAGACGCCACTGGTATGCGGCGGAGGCCGTGCGAGAAAAGATTTTTCTAAAAATATACGCAATTCCTGATTTAAAGCTTAAAAACTTGGAAAAAAGTGTTTGGTTAAGTTTTATACCCCACTCTCACCTAAAATTTGGAAAAACTACAAAGGAAATCGATAAAAAAACAACAGTCTTAGTTTGTAATATCCAAAATATGAAGTACAAATAATTTTTTGGATGTTGTTGAAGTCTTTTTTATATCTCAAAACCATGTTGTACGAGAATCACTAAATTTGGTACACAGGGGTTTTATGACATGTGGAATCTCACAGTGCTACGCTTTTTGGCTAGAAATCCCCTTAAGACGCTTTTTCGTGGGTCCCCTTGTCTTTGGAACTAGAAAAATTTGGTCCCAAATTTGATTTTTTTTTTAAATTATTAGTTAGCTCGAAAGCCATTGAATTCAGAAACTTTTTTGTCTTTTGATATTTGTTTTGTAAAACGCAATGTTTTTGAGGAAAATGGCGAATCACGATATGCATTCGAACACATTTTGACATTTTTCTCGAAAACATTACGTTTTACGAAAAAAGTATAAAGAGACAAAAAGTTTCTAAATTTAATGGCTTTCTAGTGGACTGATAATTTTTAAGAAATTTAAATATGCGACCAAATTTTTTTGGCTCCAAAGACAAGGGGGCCCACGAAAAATTGTCTTAAGGGCCCGCCAAAAAACGTAGCACCATCCGATTCCATATGTCATAAAACCCCTGTGTACCAAATTTAGTGATTCTCGTACAACAGGGTTCTGAGATATAAACAAAAGATTATTCTTAGTGGCGGACTTCAGGGGGCTGTAACTCCGAAAGAGGGGGCCACTTGGCAAAAATAAAAAATACGGGTCCCCTAAATTTGTCTTAAGAATCTGTGACCAAATTTTGTTGCATGAATTTCGGGACACCCTGTATAGATTTTCTACAAAATAAATATGTGAAACTGAAGTCATACAGTTTGTTGCATTAACAAATGCTTACAAACAAATAGCTGTATCAACACTATTTATGAATAATTCATGGGTGGCAAATCTGGTTATTTGGAAGGCCAGAACAATTAAAAGACATATTGTGAATCACGTAGATACCTACGAAAACACATAATAATTCTACCAGCCTTGAGAGGTTCATTTGTCATATTGTCGATTGAGAGACCAGGTTCTCGCAGGTACCAAAACAATAGGAACCGTAACAAGTAACAGTAATAAGATGAAAGCTTGAAACAGATGATTTACCTACATGGGTATTGTCATTGATATTTCTGTAAATGGACAGTGGTGATTCTAGTGCTACTCGAAGATCATAAGTTGTTGTAAATGTTAAGCATACAGGATTTACTATGTATTTCCAGCAACTTACATTTTAATGAGTCATTCACGTCAGTAATACTTCGTGTAAATCAGCTGTTATCTCGAAAAATCAACTTTTGTCGCATTTGGAAACTTTCAATTTACTAGTATCTAAATTTCTCGGAACATGAAATCTTTTGACTTTTTTTTAATGAAAATTTATAGATAATAGCCACATTTTTGTTACTCGATTCAAATATTTGTTGGATATTTTGTAGGGGTAATTTACTGTGTTTTGTGTTTATTTATATTGCGCTACCTGTTAAATTTTGCATAAGGTCATTGAAAATTAACAAAGTAGAGTTACTTTTTTTATTCATTTGAATGATTACTTACAATAATAAAACATATTTTTATCACAAAAAGATATAATGCTCTTCTTATTGAGACATCTAATCTTTGTCCAATAATTTAAGTTTGCGGTCACATCTGCTTTGACATTGAGCAGCAACATACACTCTTCTGAAAGACAACGAATTTACAGTTAAATCTAACCTATTCATGTGATTCTTCATCATTTTGTTTATTATATCGTCTAATTCTACGCACGTTAAAAAACTAAGAATCAAACATGAAAGCATTCAAAATACAAATATTTTAAGTGATTTATACTCTCCTTTCGTTAATTTTATGCTAAAGTATATGGGCTCGACGCCCACTTAGATTCATTTAAAAATTCAATATTCCCTCACAAAAAATATGTAAGGTATTCCCCCTTGACCTTTAACATTTCTTCCAAAATTTAACCAACTGTATTGATATTAATAAAACAGTAGTATTCACTTAGTTTAGAACGAGCGTATAAATTTTGGTATAATTTTACGTCCTTCAAATAAGTACTAATGTGAGAAACCACTCATAATGCTAATAATTACTTTCATTAAATACTAGAAAAATATCATTATTAATAATTATATTAAGATCATCACTACTGTGGTTTAAATAAAAGAGCACACGTGTCATGTAATTTCAGTAAAGCGTTCAATCATTATGTACCTAATATTTTGAAAATTTGCTCTATTACCCGAAAAATCATATTATCAGACCAACCTATCCTAATATTAGTTGCCAACTTCCTATTTGCGAGTGATATGTACTGTGGTCTGAATATATAATTTTATCAGTCTATGTGACGCCTATCGTAAACGTAAATATCATTACTTATACACAAAAACAACTATTTTAAGCTATTGCCAATATTGTTATCTATAGCCTATTAGATAATTTTTAATAATTTAGTATAGGTCAAATTCTAGACTAGACTAGATTAATAGTATTTTGCTGTAGTTCTAATTTTTTTTTAACGAAAATGTATTTGATACTTTCTATATTCTATATCAATAATGGTCTCATTCTCTAGAACTTTTGTTTAGCATATATTTTTGCTAATTTGCAACAAAATATATAAAGGGCCCCAAAGAAAAGCAAGATTTCAATGAGGGAAAAAGATTTTATTAATTAAAAAGTGTTTACAAGTTTTTAAAGGGTAGACACTACCAATAAATATGAAAGAGGATATCGGACAGATGTCCTTCTTGACTCATTTGGCATTTCTCATACCTGTTGCTGAATTTCGTTGATAACTGTCCGAATTTTTGCCTTTAATTGAAGAATGGTGTTCATTTGAGCAGAATAAATTTTGGACTTTACGAATCCCCACAGGAAAAAGTGGTCACTGTTACGTGAGATGAGTCGCCCATTAAAATTTCTGCCGTATGAAGTGAATAGTTACACGTGTCGTATAGGAGGTGGCACCATCCTGCTGGAACCACATGACATCCAAATCCATGTCACCAAAATGGAGTCACAAAAAGTTCACTGCGTTTTTAGCCTTATTTTAAAAAATGAACGGACCAATCATCTCACCAGCATAAAATCCAGACCACGCTGTCATTCTTTGGGTATGCAGTGGTCGTTCTCGAATGAGGATTGTCTCTGCCCTAAACTCGATAGTTTTGCTTGTTCACATACTAAGATGGAAATACGCCTCGTCACTAAGGATTATTTTCTTAGAAAAATCACCATCCACTTGTTGATTCTCCAACATCCAATCAACGAATGTCCGGCGCATTAAATGGTCATCTGATTTCAATTCCTGAATCAGCTGAATCTTGAATGGATGCAGATGCAGATCTTTAGTTAAAATTCGCTGAGGATACAGGAATTCCCGTCGCACTGCCACTCATTCATTAGGAGACAGTTCTTAGACGGAAAATTCCACGTAATTTGCGCACAGTCTCAGCTACACACTCTCCATACTAATAAATTTTCACAAACTTCACTCGCTCATTCGTCGTATAGCACTCCATTTTGTCTAACCGCAACGTGTTTACTACAAAATGCGCCCCTGCACAATGCTGTCAACTCTTCGGAATGAAAATGACGCAAAATTTAAATTCTGCGTTACTTTCAGGACATGTATAAATTTTGGTTTTCTATACACTGCATCATTATTTTCCAATATTTTATTTATAATTCGATTAGGTGAAATAATACATGTGAATTACATTACAACAGGATTACAACTATTAACAACAAGTATTTGAGTATTAAAATATTTTACTATAAAACTTTTAGCCTAATCTGTTCCACAAAGCCGGTGCACGAAAGTTAAATTATTGTAATGCAAAATAAAAGCTACGATAATTACTTAATAAATGACGTAATACAACACTCCAGTTGTATCAAGCAATGATGGACGGCGTAGATAAGTCATAATTAAAGCAATGCGAAATGCTTACAACAACCTACGAAAGAATTTTTATCAACGAATTTAAATACATAACTAAAAATTATGTTGCTATGATGCTTTTGAATTTTCTGTGAAATATATTTGAAAGAGACTTAGTGCTAGCTAAATGCAGCTAGATAATTCAAAAAGCAGATAGGACATTAATGAGCATTAGTGACAGTGGCTGTTATAGTAACTGTTGTAGTGCTGTAATATTTGTCAATCGACGTGTTTAATTGGTACAGTAGAGTTAGGGACTAGAATCTCGGGTAATATTTGGCAATTCACGTTAACCGCGTATTCTTCCTATGACAAGGCTCTAATTGCTTTCTTGGGGGAGTGGGTAGGTTCAGATATTTGCGAAATCAATTCCAGGCTCACCAGTTTCGCTATGAAGGAGAATATTTCGTCCAACATTATAGTACACCAGCAATATCTAGGAACAGCTAGCATCATTCGTCGGTCAATCTCGCCTGACATATATCGGATTAGTCTTCATCAGTGAGATGACACGTACAAAGTAGTGCTCCTGGCAGAGAGAGTACCATAAAAGCATGATGATATTGTGGGAAACAATAATAGATTAGTAGGTAATTTTCTGCCAGTAGATACAAGGCAATGCTTTGTGTCGGTCGGTCGTCATTATCTAACAATGACATCTAAGATATGTCATTCTTTGTAGGTTATATCTCACCCACACAGTGTCAAATAAGTTATACAAATGGTGTTAATAGAAAATGTGCAAAAAACGACTACTAGAAGGTATAGTATCTACCAAAATCACATGGTGTTATTCACTTATGCGTCATATGGAACCAATGTAGGCCTCAATACAGTACCTTGTGGAGTACCGCAGTGTCCTTCCGCTGTATAATCGTAATTTGTATAAAAATTGTATAACAGTCAAAAGGATATAAATTTGAATGTTTTGCAAACTTTATATTGAATTTTCAGTAGAATATATTTAAATTTATTATTATTTATTAAAAGTCGAGTTAAAAAATTACGTTAAAGGAAGAAATAAAGATCGCTAACACGCACATAATGACCCATTGTATGGTCATCCGGAATCGTTTTGAAACGAAAACAGGGTCATAGGGTCATCTAGAAAGTTGCATTTAATCAGTGTGCATATGTATTCATACGAATTCATGAGACGTCTTCCGTTATGAATTATTATTTTTACAGACGATATTTTCACAAAAAATATTAATGTATTATTTTCGTACTCGGTATGTTGATTATTTGCATATCTGTTTAACATACAATGCTACCGTAAACCAAAGACCAGGGTGATATTATGAAATTATTGCGTATGTCTAATTATTCACATGGGGTCAATGAAGTCATTTTTACAACTATTGGTACTTTTTCCGCTGTATTTTTTAAAATATATGGATCAGCATTTGTGACAAATGGATAGGTTGAAATGATTTGATTATAACATAATTTTTAATTTTAAGTGTATAGGGGTGTTTACCATGGTGATTATACCATCTCCCTCATCTCTTTTTGTCTTTCTGTTATAATTGCCAATAAATCATCATAGATATGCTCATTGTGGAGATATGTAAGTTATGCCAGATCTTGTAAAGATAGCTTCATTAGTAAATACATTTTGCTGAAATTTATATTGAGAATTTGTTTATTTCGTATTAACCGGCAGTAAGTTGCACGTATATCTCGATCTGTGATAGAAGATCTTACACAGTATTGATATAGCAAAAGTATAACAACGGTTCCTTTAGAACCCTTCTGGCAATACTTTTAGGAACAGCCGGTTCACTTTCTACTTCAATTCCCCTAATCCCGTTCAATTTCCCTAATCCTATCCAAAATTTTTTCTCCTATCTCTGCAGTTCTTGTAGTACGTTGATGTCCTAGAGTTTCATATCTCCGTAGATAGTTACCATTTGCGCAAAGGCATCTTTCAATATTCTCAAATATTGTGTGTATTTATCCATGTCGAAAAATGAGGCAAAATGTGATTTCGGATTACGGAACACCATGGATATTCCAAGCAAGTTTTTTTTATATTGCTCTCTTATCCATCTCAATGATAGATAAATGATAAGTTTATTAATACTTCTCGTGGGTCACAAAATTTTCCCTATATGACAAAAATTTATTTAAAAAAAAATTACTTTGTCCTTCAATCGTACTACCAGAAGAAAATGTTTTTCATCACTTTTCCTGAATAAATCAAATTGTTTTTTTAAGCATTTTGTATGAGTATCTGACCTTTTTTCGTAAGAAAAATAATAAATTAATCATTTTATACTTGAAAAATACTTTATACGAACTGCAATTTCAACTAAAACGCACCTCGCATTTATGTGAAGTATTTTAAAATATGTAGTAGGTATGTGTAAAAACAAAAACCCGTATATATTAGGCGACTTTTGACTGACAGATTACATTAGCTTTTACATTAGCAGAGGTTTATATTTGTTGCGCGACATTTAAAAAGCACTGCAGAGACGGTTAGAGTTGATCTTAAAGGTATTCATTGAGTTAGAAAATAGTATAATTGATTCACATAAAACTCCCTTGCTGGAGATAACTTGTTAATGGAAGGAGATTTTCTTCATTCTATAAAAGCCACTCGATAGAATTCCTAGATGATTTAATAATAAAAACTAATTGATGGAATACTATAAGATTGATTTTTTTTCTTTTTTTTTTTTGAGATTAGGTCTTACATATCCCTTCCGGATTTACCCGCAGTCACTTCGATAACTTTATTCATGTATTCCTCTTTGATGGAGGCATCCACGGTACAGATCTGCTGCAGGAAGATTCGAACCAACGCAACGGTTGAATCGATCCAGTTCAATTCTCGAGTTGCACTTTCGGCACCTTGACTATCGAAGCTCCTATTACTGGGTTACTACATTTTAGAATATAACTTTACCTAACATAATCTTGTTAATGATAGTTATGCTGATTTAAAATTATATTAGTATTAAAATGCTTAGTATTAAATGCTTGCTTAGAATTTATAAAGTTTATTAAGTATATCAAAATATTTTCAATATGTGTTAAAGTTGATATAAAACTGAAATAAAGACTAAAATAAACCAAGTATAGTATGGTTGTCAAAAATGCGTCAATTTACTTGATCCAAAAAAATGTAATTTTATATGTCAAGCGCATAATATTTTACCCCCTTATTTTTTTTCTTTTTGAGTTACGAAAAAAATAAATAAAAATTGTAGGAAATTTGATTTAAACGAATCTATTGAACTGAGATTATGCAGGGTATTACGAACATACAAACCAACCTAGTTTTTTTAAATAGAAAGTCCTGTATATTATTCGATTTTGGGAATCAACGCTTGTTTTCGATTCCCACGATATATATTGTATGTCTGCTTCAACAATTTGCTCAATTTTTTGCTTGAAAGACTGACTCTTGCAATGAACACTATCAAGATTGCCATGAAAAATAAATTCATAGTAGTAGTAGTTATGCTTCATTTTTTTATTTTATAACAGTAGTCTTCTGAACTAAATAGGTTTTATCTTCCTTTTCCTTATTTATAATCTTCCCAGTATTTCTCCACTTATTCTAGAGTACCCGAAATAAGCTGTATGATGTGTGCATCTTGTAGGAAATCGTACATACTCGCGTTTAGCACGGATAGCACTCAACGATATAATTTTTTCCTTAATGCTATAGAAGCTATAAGCTATTTAAAATTAGTAATTATTTATTTATTTATTTATTTATTTATTTATTTATTTATTTATTTATTTATTTATTTATTTATTTATTTATTTATTTATTTATTTATTTATTTATTTATTTATTTATTTAGAAATTACAATATCCAACGGGACAAAGTCCCAATTATAGGATAAGGTAAAACAGAAAACCTTAACTAAATTTTAAAAGAAAAAGACAAACTAACATTAAATATAAAAATATAAATACTACATAACATAGAGCAATCAAAATATAAAATCCAGACAAAAAACTTAAGGATAAACAATAACAGACAGATAAAACAAATAAGCTAACAAACATATACAAGATAAGGATTACATTTACTAGACAAACAATTTTTTTATGTCATTCATACAATGAAAAAATATATCAAGTCGATCTTCATACTTCTGGTAATTGGAAATCATTTGATATAGGGGAGATGCTATTAGTAAGTTGGTACGAGGTGTGGGTAATTGGAAAACGGAGTGAAATATAGAATTAAGTCTAGGAACATGATATAAAATCCTTGAGACTAGCGAGTCTGCATTTAACGTGTTATTTGATTTTAAAAAGGAATAATGAATAATTAATGTAAGTAATGAATAGAACACTACAATAGTTATATTGTAGAAGTTTATTTACACTTTACAATTGTCAAATCTTCAGTTCTGTGACAATTCATTTATTTTTCATGATTGTCTTGATGTTGTCCATTGCCCATAAGTTTGGTTTGTATCTTCGGAACGCCCTATACAATTTCTGTTTGATAAACTTATTAAAGCCATAAAAAAATTTATCAAAACTCTCGTTTCAACTATATTTGTCGTATTTCAAAAAACAAAAAGTAAAAGGGATAAAATTAGTACATTCAGATGGTAATCATATAAATATTTGAAGCAAATTTCACATACAATCGTATGTATCAAATATTCGTTTTCATATCAAATATAAATTTTTCATAGCATTTCAGACGTAAATCAATTATAGCTAATATTGATTTAAAGTAATAGCGGTCAAATACCGTGATTCAGTCATAATGCCATTAGTTTTAAGGGAAGATAGGGAAAAATGAAAAAAAATGAAAATTCATATTTACGATGAAAAAATATCTTCAAATCATTATTTAAACTCCTGTCACGAACCTAGTTTTTATTGTGTTTTTAATATTGAACGACAAAAATAGATAAGACTTTTTTACAGAAACATATTTTTTACATTTTAAATATTAAAAAGTATTATTATTTTATATGTTAAAAATAAATGTATAAGGATAATAATTAATTGTTTTCGAATTTTAGGTTATTGCAATACGTTTTCACTTTGTTCTATAATTGAATCTGAGTTTTTAGTATTATGTTAATTATTTAGTTTCTAGTACGTATACCTTATTGTGTGTGGCTAAAAAAACATTCACTCATCCAAAACACTTTATTAAGTTGAGTTCCACTGCACTTTCATTATGAAACTAACTGTAAGACGACTGGGAAATCAGTTGTTTCCTGTGGTGAGTCGGCGCCTTCCCAGTCAGTAAATATGATGCAAAGCAGGGCGCCGAGTTAACGGGAGTTAAGGGGTAATTTGCTTTTAAAAGGTCGAGTAACATTTTTTTTCGATTTTTTGTATTTATTAGGCCTTCCGAATGCGTGGTTAAAATTAATGACATTATGACTAAATCACCCTGTATAGGACTGTCAGATTTCACCGTGTTGTTACGATCGAGTAACCTTGT
Organism: Anoplophora glabripennis; assembly: GCF_000390285.2. Taxonomy (NCBI): domain Eukaryota; kingdom Metazoa; phylum Arthropoda; class Insecta; order Coleoptera; family Cerambycidae; genus Anoplophora; species Anoplophora glabripennis. Next base: position 290,838 of record NW_019416486.1, read on the forward strand.
TAAAGTTACAAAAACGTTTAGAAACATAAAAACTAATATACCTACATTTTCCTCGGTTATGGTTGAATTACATAATTTATCTTTTTCATGTTTTTTAACTTGAGTCAGTATGAAATATTACTACAGTTTTCCACTTGAAAAGTAAAAATTATCCAGTTTTGGAAGAAACACAGCTTGGAATTTAAAACAACTAAATATATGCATACCGTTATCCCTCATTTCAATAATATCACACATCCTGGAGCATTTATCAGTATTGTCAGTTTAAATGGATGATTCTCCATCTGGCCACCTATGTGAGTGATCCGTCATAATGTTGATCAGAGCTAATCAAAACCGATACGATTATGGGTTACTGGTGAACTCCGGCGATTCCTAACCCAGATATTCTCGGAACGTTCCACCAGAACCCTGGTGACGCCGCATTTCGAATGCCCATTATGTAAATATCTTAAATATTCCACGCCTCACTTCGGCTGAATGTAGGTACGGCTCAAACACCTATGCCTACGATCAAGGTTCGTCGTCCAAAATAATAACCGATCTTGTGTGCGGATGTGCCTCGTACGTGGATTTGGGACCAGGAGGAAGCGCTATAAAAAGCAGCGTTGCCAGATCTGTAAAGAAGCACTTGTCTAATAACTGAAGAAGAAGGTCTTTCATTTTTAAGCCCAACTAGTCGTGGTAAACAGCGGCGGTAAGTCGTACACTGAGGTTTTGGGACCAATTGTGCTTGCCGCCGACAGTAGGAGTCTAAAACATACCCGTGCTAGACGCAAAGACAAACACTAAGTCTCGCTAATGTTCTACAAGTGACAGAGACAGAGATTCAATGTTTCTGGAAAAATTCGTAGTCGGAAACCGTTTTTTCGAAAAAAAATTGAAATACTGAAAAATTTGTGAAAATTGAATTTTTATTCAAATCTAGGATACAAAGGGTTGCTTCATTTCCGTTACATGAAGGTCAAATAGAGAACTTTCGTCACAAAAAAATTTCAAATGATATTTGAGAAATAAAAAATTAAAGTAGGGGTGGACGACTTTGATATTTCGAAAAAGGTTGCATATATATTTGCAAACTGTATATACAGGGTGATTCAGAATTTATCCAAAAAAAATCTGGATGTACAGGGACTATTACAATTACAATTTTGAAAATTTTTTTACACTGCACGGCACTGGAAGCTAGTCCACTGTAAAATCTGACTTGGCACAATGCGATCTTCACGGCGGTAGTGATAAAAACGGACAAAATCTTGAAAGAATGTCGCAAGGAAAGGAATAAATAGAATTTTATAGCCACTATTTTATATCAGCAAATTCAACTGATTTTGCTTCTACGAACTAACAAATGCTGTCTTGTTTTACCATAACACAAATGCTTCACCATAATACAAATGATTTCTTGCTTCACCATAGACTAAAACGATATCCATCAACTCCGAGTTGCTATACACGCAAGCCATTTTTGACACTAACTACTAAAAAACTATTGTAAACACTATGGCAACAACGACTGAAAATCGGATTTCAGTATTCGGAGTCGCTGAGGACACGTGGCTCTCCCCGCGTATTACAAATGACGCTAGAGACTACAGTTTTCTCCAGCTATGTAATGGTGGAAAGTACTACAATTTCAATAACTTTTTTTCGGAAACTATAAAGATTTTACGAATTTTATTTACTATATTAACTCCATTTCGCATGCCGCATCTATTCCCAAATTTTTTTAGATAAGTTGTGAATCACCCTGTATTTCTGAATGATACAATCAATTGCGTTTTTATTGATAGCAAAATAAGTTTTTCCTCATAGTGATATGTATTTAAATTCTAATTTGATATTATCGTTTCAATTTTAATAATACTGCAAATTTAGTAAAAATTAAAATTTTGTTTCGTAAATTTCGATTGAATTTTTTTTCGTCACGAAAGTTCTCTATGTGGGCCATGAGGGAAATCACCCCTTAAAAGGTTCCATATTTAATTATGAAACTAAAATCACTTTAATTTTCGTCAGCTGCCACTGGTAGGTACATTAAAAAAATAATAATAATAATAACTCGAAAAGAACTATATTTATGAATAAAATGAAGAGGATAGGATTACAAAATATTAAGCATTGTTGAAAATAATACGATCTTTATGACTGTATCTTTGCCAATGATTAACACAATTGTAGGTATACAATTTTAACTTTTAAAGCCCAAAATTCATTAATCTATGTCAAATATTTTTCGAAATATTTGTGCATTTTTTATTTTTTTAAACTTATGTATGTAACTTACAGAGGAAGAATCTATGATGCATTTCAACAGCTCAACATTATCAAATTTCTTGCTTCTTCTGGGGTGCCTCAAGGCTGTGTAATGGGACCACTGCTATTCAATATTTGTAATAATGATACTACGTCTAAATCATGTTGTGAAGCAGTACTACATTTTGAGGATTTAAAGCTATCCAATTCAGTTTGCAGTAACGATGACATAATTAAACTTCTTTAATAATTTTCTGATCTGAAACAAATCAACTTCCACTTAACAATGATTTTTAGTATAATAATCCTAATAATCCTCTTATATCTAATTGATAATCAGAGTATGCAAAAGTGTGATAAATTTAAAGATCTGGTGTTATTCTCAAGTTTTAATTTTCTTTTGGAGACAATGTATTGAAATTAGTTGTTACTGGCTGAAGATATAAACTGTTTTCATCTTAAATATACGCTGGATAACTGAGGATAATTTATTTCAAATTGCCAAAAACACGCACATAAGCGCATATTAGAAATATTTCTAGGATCTTATCTTTTTCTGATGGTAGATTTGTAGTAAAATTTCAAATAACTTCGTTTTACATTTTCTTTCAAATAATAAATTTACGATTACGGATAAATCTACTGCTGTGTAGATTTGCATCCAAAAGACTAGTCTGTTAGCCATTGAACTACCTTCTTAATTCTGAATATTCCAGTAAAGACGTCATTATTTCCACACATTAATTGGAAAATTTTCAATGTAATAATGTTCGATCTTTTTTGTCCGGATGAATCTCCCATAAGCTGTATCTCATTCTTCAATAAACAACCGATATTCCTCTTACAATAATTTTCGAAGATTGATGAACCAGAATGCAGTTAATTTGGTTTCTGAGGAATGTTAAAAAGTTTCAAATTTAGGGAATAATCGGTCACCATGGCCCCAATGCGCGGATGGGGACCAAGAGGAAGCGCTATAAAAATGCAGCGACCGGTGCACAAAGTTGCTGTCCTTGGCCAGCGAAGCCACACTCGACTTTTCGTGGGTTCTTTACACTTTGATACCGCCGCCCCTCCCTCGCCTCACCCTCCCAGCCCGCTATCAGCGAGTCGCCCTTCCTGTGGCCCTTGCCGTGTGTGCGTTTGTGTGCAACATGTATGCATATGCGCGCATTGTTGCCATTTTTATATAGTTTACGCCGGGTTGAACTTATACAGATGAAGAAAATAGACTTACGATGAAAAAAAAAACACATTTTCTACCATTTAATAAAAGGTTTCCAGAAATTGTGAAGGGTTTTTAGTCACAGGCGGCTTTGGTGGCTAGTTGTCCATAAATATTCATATGCTCGCCTATTAGATGACAAAAGAAGACAATGCACTCATTTGGTGTACATAATAGTTATTTTCTTGAGGATGTGAAGGTAAAGGTTTTTGGAAAAATGGAAACAGGATGGATTACAAAAAGAGAAAGGTTTGCTATGACTCTATCAAACCTATGTACTACCTACCAAGAACATAAAGTATTAACATAAATGTACGAGGAAATACTGTATTAGATCAGAAGATTTAGGGCAAGCAAAATGGAGTGTTTAAATTGGAAGCAATTTGTGATATCATATTTAGCCTTAGTCGAAAAGAATCATTCAATAAAATAAAATATAAATGCATTTTGAATAGGAACTGAATTTATTAATCAAACTTTTTTCGTTGCGATGGTATACATATATCTGCTTCTCCTTCCAAATTTACGCTCTGAAGATGTTTTGATATAGGTCTAAAATATATAGTATGAAATATCGATATCAAAAGTTAGATATGATACACAGGAACTTCTCAAAGACGTTCCCAATGAAATATTGATTAAAAAATTATTATCTTCACTTGGTATTATTGGAAGACGGAATTCGTAGCTATCTAGTAGGTCAAAGTTACTTTGCATTGAGGGTTTCGTCTAACAAAATTGAAGTTAAATTAGTAGTGAACTCACTCACTCATGATTCTCATAAAAGATATTCCAAATTCCTAGTTTTTGCAGATGATTTAAAATTTTTTCAATGGTTCCAGTGGTTCTTAACCTTTTGTTTACTGCGGGCCTCTTTTCAATATTTTTTTGTTGATATGGACCCCCAGTTATATACTTAGATATATCTCAATTTAATTGGGTTTGAAATATTAATTCTAAATTGCACACCAAACTTAAATTTTGGAAAGATAACAATAAATCTAACACACTCTGACACAATAGAGTACAATTTTTTTATTAGTTGTTATTAGTGATTAAATGTTCCTGCGCGGATCCCTTGGAAGGAGACCACAGATTAAGGACCACTGGTCTATACAATACTCAGACTCAGTTAATACAAAATGATTTGAACAATATTGTGGAATGGTGTCACAAAAAAATAGCCTCATAAGTGTTTGTGTGAGATTATCAAGTAAAATTGTATTCGATTATAATTTAAATAGTTTTTTTTAGGGGTTAAGATATCTGAATAATTTGAATATACTTGTACTTGTTGGTAATACGCATTTCAGTGTACTTATTAATAGTATTGTGTTACAATAAAAATAATGTCGATTTATCTTCAAGTCAGTTCGCGACTTTTCTGCTTTTACTTTTTAATATTACATATTACAATAAACATATTTATCATCTTGTGAGGGTCCAGAAATATTGTTCATTTAACATTTAATGATTTACAATCGTGTAGGCATCGTGCTTGTTTATTATTTCAATTCCAAATTGTAAATCCAATTATCTTCTGTCCTGATTTACTGGCACTGATTATGTTATTATTATGTTCTATTAAGGACTTCTGGACAATTGCAATTATATTTTGTTCTGCAACATTTAGCCAATTATGGATATTATCCATCGATATTTCATACGTTAAAGCTGGCTGGTGTAGTTTGCTACATAATCTTGACTTTTTTCAGTTGAATTACAACTGTTGTAGTTCTAGTGGGATAAAGATCAATAATAAATTTAAAAAACGCAATTTTTAATTCATTGCCAGTGTTTCGGGTTGTTTTACTTTCTTCATGGCTCAAAATTTGATGCGAATTTTGTCAAAACTAAAATTTTAAAAATTGAGATAAAAGATAATATCTAGAACTAGATAATAAATAATAATAACATATTAGTGAAATTAATCCATGTTTTTCTAACACAATTCAATTTATATTATTGGATAATTCAGTACTCTAAGCTGAATAATAAATGACTAAAATACCACTTTAGTATATGTGAATAATTATAAATCCAATTCTCCTTTAGTTTAGGCAGGTATTTTAATTATATTAAAGATGTGTTATATACTTTAGTTTATCGATTCGTATAGTGAAGATTTTCAGATGAAATAAATAAAAAGTTAAAAGAAACAAGCATTTTTGAAAAATGAGGCGAAATATACTTTCAGGTTCATACCATTCAGACTTCCAATCAAAATTTTCAGTTGAACGTTATAATTAAATCAACAAATCATGACGACGTTAGATGTTTGTCAGCAACGAATCATAGATAAAAAATTATTGTTTTGTTCAATTTTTTTTATAACTAGAATTACTTAATAACGAAAACTTTTTTGAATTTTCACCTACAAACCTGTCAACAATGATCCTTTGTCACGGTTTTTGGTTATTAACAGTGAACAAATTTGCTAAATTCTATGAGACCATTTTTGGAAGTTGAATTCTCTCAGATCTAATTATTTCTTTTTTACTAAATTTTTACATGAAGGTAGCTACTAAAAGGAATATCCACTGTACCAAACTTAAAGTATGTGCTTTGGTTTCTGAGTAACTGATCAATAAATGTGTTTTACATTTGACTTCTGAAGAAGCACAGAAGGAATCGTTTATAAAACTTTTACCAGTGTTTTCCTTTCGTTTTGACAAGAAGAATTTTTCTGTAACTCTGTATAATAAATCATGTCACATTTTTTCAAACATCTGCTGGCAGTTATGATTTGTCAAATATTTTAAACGGAATCGAAATAAAAATTGCGATGAAACGTCTATTTACTCCCTTAACAACGCAATTATACAAATTGTAAGGCAACATTACTGCCAGTGCACATATTACATTAGCGGAAGGTAAAAAAATTATGTGAAATTTTCCTGAATAATTGATTGCCGAGGCGTTGCGCGGACAACGGATTGCCGGCAATATTACTGGCGAATAGTCAATCTATGGGTTGTGGTTTGAGGGTCTGAAGAAGAGGGAGACCCGGTGTTATTGCGCAAATACGTCTCCAGTCCCCCCTTTGTCAGGTTAATTTTTAATGGTTTGTGTATTTTTTGCTAGATACGTTGCGATAACCTATATTCTTGTCGCTGTTCGATAAAAGACTTATTATTGTGGCGAAACAGAGCGTATGGCCTGTTCCAACTTAGTTGGTTAATACATTTACTCCAGTAGTTTGGGTTTAGTTGCGGTTCAAAGTTTTTTAATAATAGGTTCATCTAGAAATTCTAGTTAAAACAAATTTATCTAGAACTGTACGGTAAGTAAAGTTGCGCGCAGTAAGATATCAACGAAAATAAAAATCTTAAAACATATCAATGTCATGTCGTCACATTTGTTTTAATTGAATTGTTATGACCGAGTTAGTAACTCCTCTATTTTAATATATGGTATAGATTCGCAAAAGGATCCCAGCAAACACGATCACTGATACACAAACGGTCATATATACAGCCATCAGTGACATGTATTTCCATGTGATATTCGTGTTCAGTGACCCCAAAAACCCCCGAGTAGCAAAATTGAACTCATTTCCGTCAATATTTTCCGAGTTATTAATTTTCCATATTTTAACTCTTCGAGATGCAATTTTAAAAATGCATTTTTCTTATGTACCGTTGCAATTTTCATTTTTCATTGATCACATAGGGTCACAAACTTTCTGGACGCTCTAACGAATCGAATGCAAAAAACCGCATCACGATCCATCTTACTGCACAGATTTCGGAGGTTCAGTGTTTCATTTCTTCGACTATAACTACAAATTAAGGCTTTTAATTACATTAGAAACGACTTAGTTGAAAATATGCTTATTGTAGTCCATGGAAAAATACAAATATGCTTTCCTACATCTACAATGGAAACTTATCCTCTGAAACTTTTGTAATGTCCTTCTATAGATTTTATGAACCCTGAAATTTGTTTGATTTGAAGTCTTTCCTTTTTAGCTTCCTTGGTTTCTATATTTACCACTTCCTTTTTAGTTTCAAAGGAATTCTTAGTTTGGGTTTAAAGTACAACACTGCGAAAAACTATATCTAATAAAATTTTTTGCGAAAAAATGATTGCTTTATAGGTTTTTAGTAATCATTTTGTTAAATTTTCAGTTAAATTCATGGAATTGATAATTTTATTTTGTTTTGAAATTTACGCGTTCTTTTCCTGTCAAGTTAATGGTCTTCATCTTCAGATATCTGGTAAGGGAGTCCATGCAGTATTTAAAAAGACATTCGTGAAATTATAAAACAATTTTTAGTTTTCTTGAAAATTGTGAAACAATTTTCTTAAACCAATTGGAGGGCGTAACCTGAAACCTGATCGAATTTTACGTCGATTTGGGCAGGTTTCCGACAAAATAAATTTATTATTTTATTCATGCATATCGATATATTGGGATGACCGATTTGCTTCTTATTTAATAGCACTCAAAGACCGATTCTATCTTCTTAGTTTTTTTATATAAAAAGAGAAGATGATGCATTCTCGGAACCGAAACGTTGAAACAGTAATCTGAACCAGTCTAACAATCTAAAACTTTCCTCAATTAGCCGTTTTTTTTTTAGTTTTTGTGAACAATTAAAAATGTGTTAATTTAATTAAACACGATTTTGAGATAAAATTAGAAACCGTAATTCTATTTATAATCCCAAATATGTTAATAACTAATACATTTTTAATGTAGCTGCTGATTACTATAAAAAATTTTACATTAAAGTATTTCTTTCATTCTACAAAATGTGTAAATAGAAAAATTATGGAATTGTTTTATAAAAAAGGATATCCGGTAGAAGAATATGTTAAATTCTAATCGCAGTAACGGAAAATTTCACCTCAATTGTTATTCCCAGTGGATGCAGTATCAAGAAATTCAAATTGGCTATATTTAGGTTAAACATCATTTGCGACGTAAACAATTTGTGAATCGAACTAACAAATAGACGAAAGGGTTTGGAAGTACAAACAAACTGAAGGCTTTTTAAATAAATATTTGCTACTAACTATAGAAATAGAAAGTAATAAATATACAAGTAAAGGGTGATTACCCTTCTTTGAATGAACTTTCTATCTTTATCCGGTGGCAGCATACTCGGGCAGATGTTTTGTACGAGTATATCAAGAAAAAAGGCGAATTGAAACGGGTAACCCATATGATTTATTCCTAGGTGGGCTAAGCACAATGGGAATACCGAAAATTTAAAATTTCGTTCAAACAAATTATATTAAAACGTATGTTTATTTATAAACCTAGATAAGTACTACTTTGAAAGTATACAGCGTAAGTGCTATGGAATAATATGTACAAAAAAATTAATACATTAATAAGGAAAAAATGAGTACAAAAAAGAGGCAATGTAGAAAATACATATAATACATATAAATATAGGTGCATCTAAACAGTTTAAGAAAAATACCTAAAAATGCAGAAATATATTGAGATAAAAATACCAAAAATGAAAATCTTATTGTTTCTAAATCTCGTGTTCAATAATTTGCCACGAAATAGATAAAACACGGTAATCTTCCAAATTTTTCGTTAATGAGCCTGTCTCCCAAAATTCTTGCCGATTCGATCATTAATTTACTACAAGCAATTAAAAATGGAGTAGTTAATAGTCTTTTAATTGATGGCGAAATCAAATAAACTTATCGTGGAATGAGGCCAATACTGCGTAAGATTGACGTAAATTTTATCGAATTTGAATGCCCTTGAAGTAATGTCGTCTTGGTAGTCTGGATTCCATCATGTCAGGGTTACACACAAGGTATTCTTCAAGATAGAATATTATTATCAAAGAAATACATATAATATGCTAAAACAAATTATTTTAACTTTCATATGAATATCGATAGTAGAATGCTTCATTTTGGAGATGTTTACTAACTTTTTTATATAATTTAAAATACGATTTGTATTTTGAAAACAAAACGTCTCGACACTTATTTTTAAGAACTTTTTTTGTTAATTATTACACTTTCATGCTCAGATCTCTCATTTCTATTGTCTCAAATTTTACTCTGGTAGGTACTTTTCTTTTCAATATATTTTTTTAATCTATTTTCTAGTTTTCTATCCTGAGCGAATTATACTATGAAATATACAGGGTGATTTGTGTTATGAACGATTACACAGCCCCACAAAAAAAAGTATCGGATCTGGTATTGAGACCCATGTATTTCCATGTATTTTTTTCCGCTGAATCCGAATCTGCCTCCAGATTTGGCCCAAAGGGTATGAGTTTTCGGGAAAATCACAAAAACGTAATTTACGATCGACGAAAGTTATAAAAAATCAAATTATTCTACCAGCTCACTAGACGTATGATTTTTCACTCGTTTAATTCCAATTTATCATCATAGAGTCAGACAAGCTGGTCCAATTTCATTGAAAAACTGAAAATAGATTAAAAACTTCATTTTCATGGCATAATTCGTGTTGCAGAGTTCAGGATCCATCTTTTTATCCACCCACCCATTTATGAATTCATATATCTTTCCCTCATCCACCTGTACCACCTATAAAACCGCCATCCACCCATCTATCGGAAATTTTCGCCCTATATAGGGCGAAAATGATAAAAGACTTACAAGATCTGGGATGTTTGATGAACTGCAAGTTGTACTTCCTTCATTCACATCTGGATAGGTTTCCTGAAAATCTTGGAGATTATCGCGAAGAACAAGGCGAACGATTTCATCAGGATATGAAGGTTATAGAACAGCGATATCAAGGAAGATGGGATGAAAACATGATGAACGACTGGATAGAAAGATGTATGAATTCATAAATGGGTGGGTGGATAAAAAGATGTATCCAGAACTTTGCAACACGAATTATGCCGTGAAAATGGCGTTTTTAATCTATTGTCTGTTTTTGAATGAAATTGGACCAGCTTGTCTGACTCTATGATGATAAATTGAAATTAAACGAGTGAAAAGTCATACGTCTAGGAGCTGGTAGAATAATTTGATTTTTTATAACTTTCGTCTATCGTAAATTACGTTTTTTTTGTGAATTTTGACCTGTTTTTTGAATTTTCCCGAAAAGTCAGACCCGTTGGGCCAAATCTGAAGGCAGATTCGGATTCAGCAGAAAAAATACATGGAAATACATGGGTCTGAATACCAGATTCGATACTTTTTTTTTGTGAGGCTGTGTTACCAACGCATTTTTGATACTAATCTGTTTTAATTGCCATCAAAAATATGATTCATTTGATAATAAAACCCAAACAAAGTTGAGATGTTAGTAAACAAACATTATATGCGGAAAAGCTCTTAAACCATTCACAGAATTTATTCCATTTGCTTCCACGCCGAATAAAATATGAGCATTTCTTTCTAGGTTATCTAAAACAGCTGATATGTATATTTACTGCGTTTTGTATTTTTTAAGGGTGCGTTTTTAGTTCGCCCCAGGGGTTGCGATTACCCTACCGCCGAGCCTAGCTGAAATAAATGACTAAAAGTACCACAGGCCACCCCCTCCCGATAGTAAATATGCATTCTGCAAGCGGCTTTATCATAGTTACTATCGCTCACGCAAATCGTGGTGGTGCTGCGTGGGGGATGCGTGTTTAAAAACCCGGGCGGGCATGCCAACTGCCCCTATCTATTAGTTATAATTTACGAAACCCCCACAGATATTCTATGCTCTCGGTTAATTTATTCGTCAGGCCTGTAAATCATCCAAGTGGAAGAGGAGGATCTGCTAAATTCGTCTTTCAAAATTTTCGTGTTGAACGAATTTTCCTTGAACGAAAACTGAGAAAAAACAAACCTTGTCTGCTTCAGTTTCAATTATAAATAATATTTAACCCAATTTTTGAGTGAATTTATGTTAAAATATGATCATTGTGCCAAATATTCCTACACGGAGAAAACAGTATTCTGTTTTCAGTGATATACCGTTTAAGAAAATGCTACACTGCACTTGGTGTTTAAACAATTAAAATGATTGCAAATATAAGTTAAAGAAAGAAGTTAAATTAATTATATCATTTAATCTCCATCTGGAGTCCATATGATTTAATGCTAAAAAGGAAGTGTTGAAATACTACTCTTGCAAATGTCTTGGACATACAGATACAGATATCCACGGTACAGATCTATTGTACTGGGATTTGATCAAACCATTGAATACCTATAGATATAGTTCTTAATATTGCGTCGCACCATTGACATTTCGACTACTCATCTCCTATTACTGTCTTATCTATCTAACATGATAGTCTTAACATTAAAGTCAAGTTGACTTAAAATTAATTTTATACTAATTATAGACTATATATAGACTATATGTATATAGATATATTAAAACTGATAGACTATTATTACACTATATCAAATTTTTTTTAATATGAGCAAATTTATGTAAAACTCAAAAACCAAAATTACACTATTGCTGTATCCAGTATGACAAAATAAATATAACTTTAATACAGATATATTAAATAAATAAATATATTTATTCCAAGATAGTACCCTGTAAAAAAACGGTGTGAGTGAAAGCAATAAAGGTACGGAGTGAATTCATTATTGAGTATATTTTTACTCAAAATTTAGCAGTTTGATAATTTTACTCACTTGTGATAATATTTGTGGCTAAATCGGAGTAAATGTCCTCATTAGTAAGTGACCCCACCGCATTCTATGGTTGCCGTGCGTTGTCTTTGTCTATTCCCATCGTCCCCATTAGGTAATTTCGTGACGTGATGTATGGCGTGTTGTGCTGGACAAGTGTCAGTTAATCCCGTTATTTTGGTGAAAATTATGTTTAAATGTAGTATTAACTAAAGACCATTGAGTCTCGATTAATATTTGGTTAAATAAACGGATAGTTAAATTGTTAGCTATATGTTGTATCTGTAACGTACAATATACGTTATGACAATCTATTCGTCCGATTAGTTAAAAATATTGTCTCTAAAACAGATCTCTGTAGAAACCACTGTGGCAGCTTATTGACTAATACAATGATATTTAAATTAAAATTTAAAGAGAATTTAATGTGGTGCAAAACCACTCCAGATATTAATGAAATGGAAGCAGGGGCAGGGGAGGGGGCGGGGGGTAATTTTCATTGTACAAAATTACTCTACTACTACTATAGTTAAATTTATATCATTTTAAAGAAGTAAAAAAGTCACTCATTTGATAGTTAGCAGAAACTTGGATATTAGTAAAATGCATTCACTTCTGTTGTAATAATTTCAGTCATAAAATTTTAGTTGTACTCATACTAATAGAGTGAAAATTTCATTCAATCGGACAGAATGTGGACAGAAATTGATATATTAAAATATTAAAATTGAGTAAATGAGTGATTTTTTTACATTGTAGTGTTTTGTATGTAGTAAGTATATGTTTATCGTCGTTCTTACTATCAGCTGTAATATTAAGGTAATCATCCAAATATTTGTAATAAATTTTGCATGCCAATATACAGTTATACTTAGTTAATACTGATTTAAATAAATAACTATCAAATATAACGCTGTTATTGGAAATACAATAGCAGTTTTCCACGTGTAGTATAAGTTGCTTTATTTGTGAGTTACATGTGTTCAATGTGAAATTAACAAAAATATTTCTGTGTGTAATTGCGAAGACGATAAATCTATTTTCAAATTTGGCATATTAGCACATAAGCCCATGTACCGTTATCATAATTAAATCTCTTTTTAAACTGGAAAATGTTTCCTACTGACCAAAAATTACATAGAATATAATAGTTTTGACGAATTATCATTGTACTAAAAATATCTTAATGTTCTCTAAGTTTTGCTGTAACTTAACATTGCCTTTAATCATATATTCACTGCAGCAGGTAGAGGTGAGTATTAGTGTACATTTTCCAAATTTTAAAAATAACTGGTTTGGAGATTTCGCAGATACAGAAAACAATATTTTCTTTCTTCAATTTCAAGTCCCATTAATTTGCAAATGAAGCAAAAGGACTAAGGTATATTTAGCGTAATTGTCATATTTCGAATTAAATATTATTTTGTAGAATTTGTGCCTCTTCACTTAAATACTTAAAAAAGATAAAAAATGGTAGTTGCTGAATTCGCTAGAAGATGGTGGGAAAGGTTGTTCAAAATTCTCCTAAATTTTGATTTTTTTACATATTTTGAAATAACATTTCAAGTAATTCAAAATCTGCTATTCCAGCTTTCTCTGTAGAAACGTTGTGGAGAATATAAATTTTTTCNTATATGTTGTATCTGTAACGTACAATATAGGTTATGACAATCTATTCGTCCGATTAGTTAAAAATATTGTCTCTAAAACAGATCTCTGTAGAAACCACTGTGGCAGTACAATGATATTTAAATTAAAATTTAAAGTGGTGCAAAACCACTCCAGATATTAATGTAATGGAAGCTGGAGCGGGGGGGGCGGGAGGGGGGAGGGAGAATTTTCATTGTACAAAATTACTCTACTACTACTATAGTTAAATTTATATCATTTTAAAGAAAATATCAACTCTTAATCGGTTTTACATCCTCAGAAAAAAAGTCACTCATTTGATAGTTAGCAGAAACTTGGATATGAGTAAAATGCATTCACTTCTGATGCAATAATTTCAATAGTTATCATAATTAAATCTCCTTTTAAACTGGAAAATGTTTCCGCTACTGACCAAAAATTACATATCATATAATAGTTTTGACGAATTATCATTGTACTAAAAATATCTTAATATTCTCTAAGTTTTGCTGTAACTTAACATTGCCTTTAATCATATATTCACTGCAGCAGGTAGAGGTGAGTATTAGTGTACATTTTCCAAATTTTAAAAATAACTGGTTTGGAGATTTCGCAGATACAGAAAACAATATTTTCTTTCTTCAATTTCAGGTCCCATTAATTTGCAAATGAAGCAAAAGGACTAAGGTATATTTAGCGTAATTGTCATATTTCGAATTAAATATTATTTTGTAGAATTTGTGCCTCTTCACTTAAATACTTAAAAAAGATAAAAAATGGTAGTTGCTGAATTCGCTAGAAGATGGTGGGAAAGGTTGTTCAAAATTCTCCTAAATTTTGATTTTTTTACATATTTTGAAATAACATTTCAAGTAATTCAAAATCTGCTATTCCAGCTTTCTCTGTAGAAACGTTGTGGAGAATATAAATTTTTTCAAGCGTCTCTTTGTTGTAATCTGCGGCTAAACAATGCGCAACGGGCTCATTTTCGTGTTTTAAATTCTAATTTTATAAAACAATGAAAAACCTACTGACGATTCAAACAATAGTGCATTCGCTGTCGGTAACACAATCATAAATATTTAATTAAAATCTCACATTATCGGCTTTGTTTAGGAACCCTGTGGTGGTCTAAGACTAAATAAAAAGGTAAGTAGTTCTTTGGTTATTAGTAAAAAATTATAGATTTATAGAAAACTATAATTTTTAGTTTACTTTTAACAAATTAAGCTTTTTAAAATTAATTCTAAAACTTATCCTACGAATATTGACACATCAATTATTATTATTGTCAATCAAATAAATCTGATTTATTTTTCTAGATAATTATTAAGTTGTTGATTTGGCAACAAAACATTTAACTTGTGTACAAACTAACTAATATGTGTACGGATGTACGAACTATTTTAGATATATGCGGTCTAGGATATGTTCTACCAAGCAACCCCTTTTATTGTAATAAACACTGTGGTCTATTATTAGGGTACAACCCTCTACAAGTGCTATTTTCCGCTTGATACCTTTTCAGAAATACCCGAATATCGTTTCTGGAACAAGCTATTATCTGCAACTTATGTATGTGACAATTTCATTTTTTTGTTAATTATTCTTTGCATGTTTTCACTTATTTATATCAGTTGTATTCTGTGAAATCGGTATATCGTTTTAAGGATATTATGAAGGACGAGAGAATATCCAAAATAATAATAGATCGCATTACAAACAAGATCGTCCCAATTTTATAAAATATTAAAATGTATCTCGTAGTTTTTTAATTTAAGGGGTTTATTTTTAGCTGTTGGTAAAATAACGCAATTCACAAAAAATCACCTTAATAAAAATTTTATAGTAATAGAAATATTTACATTTGAATTATTAATCAGACTTTTACTATAATTACACAGGTACACAAAAAAAGTGGTTGATTAAACTTTTTTACCATCACGTTTTTGGACCCACTGAACACAGATTCTAAAGTTACTTTGGTGTCAGCACTCACCAATTTCGAGAAAAATTCTCCCCTAATCCTCAAAATATGGGTTTGTGAATACGCTTAAGGAGAAGCTGGTCCCTATACTGGATTCCATAACCCTACACCCATATTTTGGGCTCGTTGAGTTGAGCTCGTGCAGTCAGTTTGACATTAACACCCATTTTTGAGAAAATGTGCACTCAATTCATAAATGGGTGTTGGTTTTTAATTGACGTTGTTGGTTTTGTCTTCAAAAGATCTTTGTAGTTATTTCTAAAATCCTCCACCACTTTCCCAAGTATATATAATAATATTATAATGGCGATTTTTATGATGATCCAAAAAATGTTTTGTTTCATTAGTGAAGTTTTGCTATGTAGACTTCATTTCGTAACATTTGACGAATTTGAGGTCTATCGAATATATCCTCTTTCAGTTAGTATCACTGATTTCTGGAAATATGTCATAAAGTTATCGCGCTTAAGTAGCTTTAAAACATCCTGGAATCAGGTCTCCCCAGTTAGATCAAGTTTCTTTATCATAGTGATTCTTCTATTCTATTCTCTATTATCTGAAGTTATTTATTTGTAGCACAGGTTTCAGTTTCTTCTTTATTTTTTTGTTATGTTAGGACCTACTAGAGTATTTCCTACAATTCCCATCCAAACGTTTAAACTGAAATTATGTTGACATCTTGAAACAAATATTTCATGAGTATTTTCTTCCAACCATGAATGAACATTATAAAGGTTTACTGCACTTACTCTAGGAAAATTTGCTTCATCGGTGAAAAGTATATTCATTAGGAAATTTAAGCTATGCCTGGAAATATTAATGTACCATTGACAAAAATCCACGCGGTTAGGTAAATCAGGGACATTCAATTCTTGCACGGGTTGATGGTGAAAAGGGTATAAACACAAGACTGTGAGAAACTTGCAGTTGCCTGGACGCCTGTCTTGTGCTTGTACTACAGTCTTGTTCTAGATGTTCCAGTATAGTTTCCTCAGTTTCAACAGTTCGGACATTATGCTTTTTTCCGGCACCCTCACGATTGGGCTGAATTTTACCAGTTTCGCGAAGCCTTCTTTCCACCGAGGCCAATATTTGTCTATGAGGAATCTGTCGGTTTGGATATCTTTGGTGGTATAATCTTACTGCAGCGTTACTATTTTTTCTGGATTCGAAAAACACTAGGAGCATGTCGACATATTCGTCATTGGTAACGAGCATTCAAATAAAAACGTGGTCGAAGTTGGCTCTGACATATTGGACGTAGGGAGTAGCTTATAGCGACCAACTTAACCTCATTTCTCAACGAGCTGTATAGCAGCTGTCAGTTTCAATAACGTTAATGACTATATAACTTTATTNTTGACGAATTTGAGGTCTATCGAATATATCCTCTTTCAGTTAGTATCACTGATTTCTGGAAATATGTCATAAAGATGTCAGTTAGATCAAGTTTCTTTATCATAGTGATTCTTCTATTCTATTCTCTATTATCTGAAGTTATTTATTTGTAGTATAGGTTTCAGTTTCTTCTTTATTTTTTGTTATGTTAGGACCTACTAGAGTATCATCCAAACGTTTAAACTGAAATTATATTGACATCTTGAAACAAATATTTCATGAGTATTTTCTTCCAACCATGAATGAACATTATAAAGGTTTACTGCACTTACTCTAGGAAAATTTGCTTCATCGGTGAAAAGTATATTCATTAGGAAATTTAAGCTATTCCTGGAAATATTAATGTACCATTGACAAAAATCCATTAGGTAAATCAGGGTCATTCAATTCTTGCACGGGTTGATGGTGAAAAGGGTATAAATACAAGACTGTGAGAAACTTGCAGTTGCCTGGACGCCTGTCTTGTGCTTGTACTACAGTCTTGTTCTAGATGTTCCAGTATAGCTTCCTCAGTCTCAACAGTTCGGACATTGCGCTTTTTTCCGGCAGCCTCACGATTGGGCTGAATTTTACCAGTTTCGCGAAGCCTTCTTTCCACCGAGGCCAATATTTGTCTATGAGGAATCGGTCGGTTTGGATATCTTTGGTGGTATAATCTTACTGCAGCGTTACTATTTTTTCTGGATTCGAAAAACACTAGTAGCATGTCGATATATTCGTCATTGGTATAAATATTACTTGCCATAATTATTCTGATAATAAATTAATCAATTGGTACTAATTATTGGTTGACAGAAAATATAAATTTATTAATATGCTAAATAACAATTTATTTGTAATGACATCCGCCTACTTTATTTTTACATATTTTCGCGATTATCTCTTTAGTGAACGCATCTATTCCTCCTTTATAAAATACGCAACAAATATTGAAAAGTTGTCTCTTTATTAGTAGGATGCTCATACCAAGTTTCGTGTCTCTAGCATTCTTCATGTTAAAGAAAAAAATTAAAATGTAAATTTCAATCCCCTCCATTAATAAGGTATATCGCCTCAGGGGTGCAACTTTCGAATAAGGTATTTTTATTTCAATCCTCTTATTTTTGGCTCTACATTCACTGGTACCATTTTTGCTACTTCATTTAAAAACACTATGTAGAATTAGTTACTTAGATGTTCAGTGCCTTCCCTATGCGGATGATTTGAAAATATTCTGTACCATTGAAGACGTCGACGATTGTATGTCTTCAAAACAATGCAATTCTAACTGAAATTTTGAGATTACGTTGTTTGGATCTAACAAATAAATTTGTGGAACAAATGGTTTTAGAGTTATTTTCTATTTACTTAATTGTGTTGTAAGCTCACTTCAATAAAAAAAAGACAGACGTCTGAAATCCCTGGTTTGTAGAATTAAATGCGAGATACCTTTTTTTTTTAGAAATTCTATTGGATATAAAGACCACAAATCGAATTTGCAGAATAAACATGGAGGTTCTGAGTCACATCTACTTAGATGAATCAGTGACTGACGTTTCATCAGTATGTCTCAAACATCCTCAGGAAGGAAACCTGATATTTACATTACAGTAGATCATTTGGGTAACAACTTCCACGAATGCTCTGTATAGGTCGTGTAATATTTTAGTAGACCTATTATCTACTGTTCTTCTGAAGAGGTTAAATTTTGCCGAGGTAGCAGCTAACCTGAAAAAAGTCCTTCTACGCGGGCCATAATTAGGGGTATGACAGTTCACTTACTTCCACCCACGGTCTCATTTAATATTTGTACGTTTCGATCCCCATTCCACGTGGCCCATTCGGTAATTGTAATGTTTATGCTATATTTTAGACTGTGTCCGGAATAAGGCACGCAACGTGTGCGTCATTTTTGCTGGGCGATGAGATCGATAGTCACAATAAGGTATATTCCTGGATCTGGGCAATACACACAATGGGAGTCCAAGTAAACTCTATTTCCTAGATAATAAGAGACGAATTATCGATCAGTCGTGAATAAATACGTGAAATCCTAATCAGCAGTATAAATATTTTAATTTCCAAAAACGAACGGCGTTTTCCCATCCCAATTACGTAATTTGGAGCACTTAGTATGCTACCGTTTTAGTAAATCCGTAAATAGGTTGTTGTCTTTTTGGATTTGTTGGTATTTTACGACTGGTGTGACCTATTCGATTGTTCTTTAACTAAAAATAGCATATTGGTACACATTATAGTAATGAAACTAACAATCACGCTTCTGATATCCGGCTCGAAGTACCAACACTTGTACGGATTAATAATAATAAGTAATAATCTTTTCAAATGGTTGTTAATGAATATTTAGATTAAACGATGTTTATAATTTAACCTTGTGCTATAATAACCTAGCTCAAGTATACTGTTATTGGATAGGATACCCATATGGAGGTGTTTACAAGTAGCATATGAAGGTTGATGCCCAATTTTTATGAATATTTTGATAAAAAAAACAATTCATTTTTGTACTCAACCTGTTGCATTTCTTACTTTCATTGACATCGTTCAAATCAACTGAAGTATTGCTAATCTAGGCCTATTTGCAAAAATACATTTTGAAGATATACGTAGATATTTTAAAGGGGGTTTGTTGTAATTTATGCCGATTTCCTTCTAGTGTATTTTTTATTTACATATATCTAAATTTAAAGTCTCAAAATCTAAGCTTATTTCAGACTTCTTAACTGGAACTTCATATATTCTGTTCGGATCTTCAATGGGAAACCAAGATAATCTTAACGAAAATACCAACTCTTTTAAAAGATATGTAGTAAGAAAATCGGGTCAATAAATTTGAGAATGGATATATTTACAGCCTTAACAAGTTGATAAATAGTTTCGTCTGACAAATCGTACAAGAACTGGTATAAGTTCGGTCTACAAATTTTATCCGGAGAATCGTTGGCATATACTTAATTCTGTTTTTAGACAATTATTCTACACATGCCATTTTCTTATTATAGTACAAAGATTTTATAATAAGATTTTTAGTATAAATTAGAATTGTTGTTGAATATTAATTCATTAACTTGATTAAAATTTAGATATTTATGTATCGTTTTTAAAGATTCATCTAAAATATTTAATATGCATTTCGTAATTTCTAAGCTTTTTATGATTTCATATTTAGTTATATGTATACTACGTTAGCACGACTTTTGTGAAGGCAAATACACAATAAATTTGATGTTTCCAATAGACATACACAATTCTCCAAAAATTTATTAGTCAATAAAGTAAAACATTTTTGTCCTAACGTTCTAGTGAAATTAAATCTAGTCCATTGTAATTTCCCTTAAGCCGCTACTATATTGACCATTATTGGTACTGCTAACGTAGCAACATAATGAACTATGACATAATTGCCTTAGTAAATGTTCTTAATTTTGAATATGTTAGTAAAAACTTCATTTTTTCTACATCTTAATATTATTTTTTAATATACCTATGAAACATGGTACAAATAAAAAATATTATGATATTTATTAGCTGTAAGTATTTATATTTAGATAGAATGGTACTTAAGTACGTACTAACACTTGATCAAAAGTTTTGCTTTCATGTAAAATGTGGTTGCATGGAGAAAGTTGGCATTTAATGTATGAGGTGTCCCGAAAATTAAAAGATACAAACGTCATGATAGTAAACTACCTTTATTTTAACTCTTTTGAAAAAGAGTCAGTTGTTCGGAATTAAGTTACGAAACAATTTCCATTTTTTATAGCTCCATTGATTATTTATAATGAACAGAGTGTGACATTGCGTTAAGCTGCATTATCTGGGCAGCCAATTTTGATCGCCAAAACGGGAAATTACACGACCAGGAAATGACTTATGTCGTTGAATCGAATTGTTTCTCGAGCTGTATGGCATGTGGCACCGTCTTGTTGAAACCACACGTCCTCTATATCTATATGTTTCAATTTAGATACAAAAAACTGGATTATGTCGCGATAGCGAGCATCATTAACTGTTATTGTTTGACCAGCTGCATTTTGGAAGAAGAATTGATCCGATGATGCTTACAGTCCAAAATCTGCACCAAACAGTGACACGTTGTGGATGCATTGGTTTCTCTCGTGGATTTTCTGAATCCCAAATACAACAATTTTGACGATTAACGAAGCCATCAAGATGAAAATTAGCCTCATCGCTGAAGACGATTTTGTTCAGAAAATCAGCATCCATTCAGTGAACCCTCTTCGCTGTGCGTGGTCAGTAGGTTTCAGTTCTTGAGTCAATTGAATTTTGTAAGCATGATGCTAATTTTTCCTGAGAATACACTGTAGAGAGCTTCTCGAAATATCCAGTTTTTGGCCACGGTGCCTAATTGATGTTTCTGGACTCTCAGCAACACTCTCACGAACTGCTTCGATGTTTTGTGTTGAACGACTTGTTCAAAGAGTGTTTAAGATCACTAATTGATCCAGTCTCCCTGAATTTTACAATTAATCTCTTCACAGTTGATGAAGCTAAATCACTATTCCGACCATATTTTGTACGAAAGTTGCAAACTGTAGCTGCCAAATCTTCATTGTTTTTAAAATATTGCTCAACAATGAAAACGTGTAGTGCTCTATTTTTAATAACCCTGAACTTTCAGCTGTCATGTTGTCTTTTTTTCGCTGGCAACACTATCTCACAAATGGCGCAAATTCAAATCTTGCTCGAATTTTGGGGCTCTCAATATAATCAAATATTCATACAGTCCTCCACTAACGTTCAACTTTCAAGGCGAATGAGGGATTGATTACAGCTTTGTCCAACCTCTTCCAAAGATATGGACTGTACAGCTGCTCTAACACGTTATTTTAGCCAGTCGATGTTATTGTTCAAAAGTCTGTTGTGCACAATCTGCTTGAGTCGGCTTGACAGGTTACTTTTATGATACTTTCATATTTTTTAATCTTCTGGACATCCCATACGTGAAATGTTAACTTCATTTTACTTACAAGGAACATTTTTTATCAAGTGTGCTTTTATCCGGTAAATACAAATCTTCTTCTTCTTCTTCTTCTTTTATTCACTCTAACTTTGGACATACTCTTTATCCTAACAGGCCTATATTCTAATGTTAGCTATTTGCATGGTACTAGAATCAGAATTTGTTTCTGTTTGTATAAAGCTTGATAAAGTACCTATTAATATTGAATACCCAAATTTTGTAGTCAAGTAGAATGAGGCACGAAGGATTCTTGAAAATATTTTCTGTAGAGCTGTTGTTTATCTTTGTTAGCCTAAGTGTTTGACGTGATGTGGTCACTAAAAGCGTGATCGTACACATACCGAACAGAAAACTCTACGCATTCCCAGCCTCTTTGGCAGTGACCGATAACAATTTAACAAGAAACAAAAAAAACCATTCGGACGAATAGCTCGAGATTCGAAATGTACCGTTCGCCTAATGGAATGTCACATAAACGCGATAAACTATATCAAAATGTATAGAAAATCGAGGCGTTGACCCCCCGAGTTTTGTTTTTACCCGGCCGTAGATAAATCATCGCATAGTTTTAAAACTGACGTGTGTGAAATCGGAAAGATTTGGTCGATCCGGCCCCTGTCAGGCTTAGTCGGCCCGTATAAATGTGGGCGAATGTGAAATTGGCTGGAAATTATTGGATATCGCCCCCGCAAGACGTTTAAGGGCTGTTTCGGATCAGGAGGGCCATTAATTTATTTTGTGAAATGGTTTTTATAAAACGTCGTTCATAGTTCACAGCTTGTGGTGGTATTGATTTATGAACAAAAGATTTAAAATGTTATGCATCAGTTGTGGAAACTTGTAAACTTATCTCAATTCATCTTTATAATTGGCGAAAAAAATTCAAAAATTAGTAAAATAAACCCTAGAACCGAAATTCTCAGTCAAAGGTTATTTTTGTGAAAGTAGTTTTGCCTAACCAAATATCTCTCACCGAAGAAAGCAAACAAAAAAATATATCACTGTATATTTCGCACTAGTTTAAATTAGTTTTGTCAAAAAAACTATTAATAATAATTAAAAATTAAAAGTCATTCGTTCATAAGACAAAAACAGATTGATTTTCTAAACGTCAACAACTTTTCGATAAAAATAAACCTTGGCTGATTCTTTTGGCGCAAGGGTTTCTTTTATTAATTTTTAAAATTTTTTAAAATGTGGAAAAATATCCAATAAATGAAGAAATAAATACGAAAACTGTGTCAGAAAAAAATGACCAGACAATCATATAGATTTTTAAATAAATATGTTGCCCTCGTGTAACTAAATATTAATAGCGTTTTTTCAATAAAAAAATTTAAAATTTTGATAAACACTAATTTTCAATTAGTTTTTTAAGTTCTCCCGGTTTTAAATTTTATAAAATTAATAATAAATAAAAAATAAATAATCTTTTTTTGGCATGTAGTATAGTTTTATATTTTGCCAGTCACTGTCGTAAATATTACTAAAACTCTTACATTACGTGGATTATTTTTTGAACTTGTTTTCTGAACTGGTTACCACTTTGTCGGCTTAGACTTCTTCAATTTCGACATATTGCTGAAGATGACTTCAGAAGAAACTCTGAAACTAGAGATTAAGTCCTCTAGCCGGTATTTATGTTTGCTGTGTGTACTAGACTTTGTCGTTCCAGTGTTGAGTTTAAAAACACTGGCTTGTGTCATTCCGGCGCTTGATTTTTTACATATGAGCCGTTTTCAAATGTAATTCATCTCGTTTGAAATTATTCTCTCTGTGTCATTAAAATGTATGCATTACTTAAGTTTATTGCATGTCCTGTATCTGCCTTGTGATTTTTCTTCGCTGTTAGCGCCTCAACTAGGCGCAATACAGGAAAGTGTTCTATTCGCGATAGAAATGTCTGAGGATAAAGAATATTAGTCAAGAACTGAGACCGCTGCTCATAATTAATTAGTAAGTCTGCTTATAAGTTATTTTCACAATTTTAGACAAGACTTTGGAGATTTAGGCCAACAAGCAGACTCTTGCTAGTTATAATCAAGAATGTCAGTAATTGACTAATTTTCGTCATTCTCCAGTTGCTCCACCTCCTAGATTTATAAACTGAAATACAAACTTAATAAATTTCAAATTTAAATACCAGATTCTGGTTCTTAATGTGTCATATTGTACACATGTGATAATAGTAAGAAATTGCTATTATTATTAAATTTGTTTCTTCGTCTTCATCTAGCGCGAACAGAAGCAGCACTAGCTGCTCATTACCTGAAGGCGAATTCAGACATGTAGCTTAGAAAGCAATATCATTGGGATTTGTTCATCGAGATAACAACTCATAGTACAATAATCGTGTCTAGATACTACTATTGAAAATTAACTGATTTATAGTAGGATACTGTATCGCAAAACGTGGCGATCCGTATGATTGGGATTGTATTCCTTTAATTTCGTGCCAACATGTGTCCCTCTTTGTACACAGTGTATCACATACACGAAATGCTGCATACACAAGGACTTTGTGGTACATCGCTTCTGAAGCTGGTTTTTTTTAAAGATTTAGCCATTGATGGCTTGTTGAACATTTCTGTTAACATAACCATTTCCTAAATACTGGTCGTAGATAATGTAGTTCCTAGTTTATGTACCTAAGTACTTGAGTAACACCAAAATGTGGTTGACTCATTGTTTCTGGGCTAGATGGTGGAGAAACTTAGCAGTCAGATAACTGTCTGTATGGGTGGTTTTTCTTTAAACATCATCCTTGGATACTATTTATTTTCCTCTTGACATGGATGTCCAAGATGGAGAGGTACTGTTTTCTTCCATTCTGTGATGAAGCTGATGTCCAAACGTTCATACCTAAATCAACACTTCTGCTTTAAAGTGCTAACTCTAGGGTTCTCTTCTCGAAGGTTTTATGAAACTGGTCGCCAAAGAAAAAATGTTTCGTCTTGTGTACACCTTTGCCAAATCTGCTAAATTCTCATTAATGTCTTCTGCGATAAGCCTTTGATGAAGTTCTTCCAGAGCTTGGTAAATTCGTGACTTCTTTTTTAATTATATGTCCATTTCTCGGTAACGCTCGTATCTCGTTAACTGATACATACAATTAAAATTAAGGCATACCAGTGACAAAAAGAAAATCAATCAACACTTCTAATAATGGCTTCACATCGAAAGGTATTCTAAATCCGAAGATATTTCTTTTTATTGACGTTATTTCATATTTCTTTGAGCAAGTCGTCAAGGACGGTAAGTAGGGGTTAATGGTTTCTAGGTTGTCTACCTATTTTCACTGATTTCTTAATTACTAATACTGATTACTGTTACGATTTCAGTTATTAATTTTTTATAATAAAACACTTTAACTGTGAATCTCAATTAGTAACATAAGTAAAGAAGTGAATGAAAATAAATTGTTTAGAAAAGCTAGGACTGTAGTATGATTCCAATAGACATTCACAATTTAAGCTGGTACATCCTACAAGGTGTTTCAAACTTGTATATGTGAAATTTCAACATCTTAGTGCCCTTATTCATTAATCTAATTAATTAATTCTATACCTATTTCAAAAAAAGGACGTCAACATTTGGAACGTTAATTTTGAAGCGTATACAGGCTGTTTGTAAATAAGTGCGAAATTTTAGGGGGTGGTTGCCGAAGCCATTTTGTGAAAAAAAGTTACATAAACGTAGGTCGATATATGCTTCATTTCCGAGATACAGAGTGTTTAAATTTCAATTTTTGATTTATTTTTATTAATTATTTCAAANGGTTTCTAGGTTGTCTACCTATTTTCACTGATTTCTTAATTAGTAATACTGATTACTGTTACGATTTCAGTTATTAATTTTTTATAATAAAACACTTTAACTGTGAATCTCAATTAGTAACATAAGTAAAGAAGTGAATGAAAATAAATTGTTCAGAGAAACTACAGAGAAATAATTCTCTGTATCTCGGAAGCAAACCATATTTCGACACGTTTATATGAACCTTTTTTACAAAATAGCTTCGACAACCAAACCCTAAAATATTTCGCGCTTATTTACAAATACCCTGTATAACATATTGCTCTCTAGTATCTTGACATATTGTTTAATACAATTTAAAAATAGACAGGAAATTATACCATATAGTCATCATATTTTTTTTACATCTTGAAATACCATAAGGTACGGTACGTTTGGGAGAACCGTTTGAATATTTTATTGACATCGTCTCATGAAATTGTGATACATATATGCAGACATCTACTGTTCCTTCAAAAACATTACGCTTTGCTTCTGTAAGCGAGTTTTTGATATCAATCATCAATTTTGCACACAAGAATATTGTAAACAGGGTTTTCTATTAAAAATGAGTCGTGATCGCTGAGTTAACAATACAGGTTGTATTTTAAGTTCATAACTTCAGAGAAAAGTTTCCTCGATCATTTTGGATAAAAAAAATATTGATGAAACAGAGATTCAAAACCATACGTTTTCGACTGATTTGGAAAAAAAATCACATTCTTTCAAATATACTTGAGGCACTGTAATTGAAAATTCCACAGTTTCTACGCCACTGAATTTTTGGGAAAATTGTTGGGGGCATTCGATTCCCCCATTGTATTTCAATGAAAAAATATATTCTCCATTTTATTTATTCAACATAAGTCTATTACACAGTTGAATGAATTAAAAGTATATCTAAAATGATTTTATTATAAATAAAACGTATTTTTAGCTTTGCAGTATAACTTTCTAAAGACAAAAAAAAACAGTAATATTTTGGGAGTTAAACTTTTTTGTCAATTATTTTTTGGATTTTTCATGATTACAATTTATTTAAAATTATTTTCGATAAATTTAAGAGTAGTAAAATGACTAATTTTTGTAAGAAAATAGAAAATACATTTTTGTCTCTAAATATGATCATAAATCACCAGTTGATATATTTTTAATTAAATTCTAGTTAAATCACTAGCCCATCAATCTACGTAAAACATCCTCAAACAGATAAAATATATGACAAGCATTTTTAGTTTAGGCTTTAAAAAACACCCTATAGAATTGTTGAGGCAAGGGTTGAGACAAACAACTTAGATAAAATCTGCGCCTTTTCAATCTGCAGAAAATCAGTTTCAAATGTTTTCAAATTTTAGTGTCTTATCTTTGTAGGAAGAAGACATCGGAACCTGATAGAATGTGTGCAGCGGTAGAAAACACTAATTACAATGGGAACCAACAGAAATACGAAATAGAAAATTACAAATACCACCTAGATATAACTTTTTATCGATAGAATATTTTCCCTTATTTTTTCAATGACTTTGCAGATAACTATTTCATCGATAATATTATCCCCAATGCCAGTAAACAAAGAACTGTTTGAATAACACAGTTTTGTTTGAAAATGCTGTGTTGTTATTAATATTAGGTACTTCATTTCTTTGGCCATTTTTTTATTTGGAATTTAGTTCCCACTGTTATGAAAAACTGTCTTTATGCATGTCTGTATCACTATTTTATTTGTCTTAAAGTGTTCTCTAGAGGAAGTTCATTTAGTGCAGCAACATATAAACCATGACTGCGAGTTCAAGACGAACAAGTAAATATTATCTTAATTTACAATATTTGGATAAGCACTTAGAGCACCTAAAACAATTAAATTATCACACACGCAATTGAGAGAACACAACGTGCCCTTTTAAGATTTATCGCCTAATTAAAACATCAACTCGCCAGTTTTATCGCCGTGGATGCACTAAAATATCCTAATTTTTACAGGGACACTTCCCTCCTATGCCTTATTCCAGCATAAATCATAGCCGGAACGGTGTTATCGGCGCTACAAAGTTCATAAGTCACAAGTTTGTTTCAATAACCGATAAGTAAGGCAGGCTGCATAGTTGGGAGACTCGTAGAAATTTCAAAATAGCGAGGCGAGTAGGCCTTCTAATGCTAACAAACGGAACAGCGCGACTAGCCTCGTTATCAGCGGAGATACGAGCCAGACGATTGCACAGAATGTGTTATTTTGTCAAATAGTGATTTTAAAAATTTCCATAGATACATGCCTAGTAATCGTGATAATGTTTTCGTTCGTAGACTAATAGCACATGTTAAATTATACAGCCGTGGACAAAAAAGATTCAAATGGGTACATAAGTGAATTGTTATTTTACATAAAATTCGAATAACTAACTACACTAGGCACAGAAATTAAGGGATATTAAAAAAATTTCAAAATTTTGAGTGATTTTCAAAGGGCTGTAGCTTGCAACTCTTTCAAGGTTTCAAAAATATATACTTACATATCTGACATATTTACAGTTCACTTCTAACAATCTTCTATCTAACTTGATATAATATACAGTGTTGCACAATTTTAGTCTTATATTTTCCAAAAAGTAATGTATATATTTCACTGAAATTTTGTACAAGCAATTGTTTGAAGGTAGTTTAGTTAGTTTTTGAAAATTTGGTAGAAGGTGGCGACTATCATCTGTTCCACATATTTTGTTATAATTTTTCTGAGGTTAGGTTTACTACAGTTCAAGTTCAAGGTCACGAGTACCATCTAGCGATGTAAATGGTAAAATGACAAATTGTTACTTATATAAATTACTGTAAAATTACCGTAATATTACGCACCGCGAGATAACCGATGTAATTTACGTAATTTATGTAATTTTTGTAACTTATGTAAATTACGTAATTTACTGTAATTAATGTTAATTTACGCTTAATTTTAAATATCGCGCCAATTTCAATTTTGACATTTAAGGTTTTATAACCTTTCTTTTATTTTAGCAATATTAGCATTCATTCTGAAGAGTATGGTGATAGTGAGGATGAGGACCAGGATTATACAAGCTCTAATAGCTGTTTTACATTGACAATTTATTCATGAATAAATTAACGAAGNAAAACACTCAGACATGGTCCAATTCCAGATACTAACTGAATTGCGTAATGCTGGACAGCTTGATACCTCGTGTTATCCGCCGCGCCATTGTCACATTGCTCGATATAAATTTTATCAAATTTTAAATTTATTACAACGTTAATTATTTTTTAGAATTAAGCATAAATGAAAAAAAAGTGATAAACATTGTATTTTATGGTATTTCTCAATACTAATCAGTCAATATTCCTTAATTAATCGAACTTTTGTACATCAAGTTGAAGATTTTGATAATTTTTTTCTAGGAAATGGTTGAGTTTGACTCAATATAAGGTTTTTTTTTTGTTTATTTTAATGTATTCTACCGTATGTTAAAATTAAGTCAGTCAAACTTCTAACACCCTGTATAATGTTGTATATTTTTGTTACACTCATTTATTATGATACATCCAACTATTATTGGAAATCATTCCTTGTTGACACTATGCCCCGCGTCAAGCGATAAAGTACTTATCTAGAGCTTTTTATAGGAATATTTTGCGTCGTAGTCCCACCATTTCCCTACGATATTAAAAGAATTACCTTCATTATTAAAATTGAAATCGAGACACTTTTATTGAAGGATTCGGATACAATTCTAGCCTTCTTGTAATATAGGACCAAACAAACTCAGCGAATAGAGAGGAATCTTTTACTATTCCATAACTTGAAAAAATATGTTTAAATTTGTAGTATGTTTCTTGTCATGTGCGGTCAAGTAACATGACAATAATGTGTCTCTACCTTTATTGTTGCTGGAAATGGCGAATGAGAGAATTATTAGAATAATCATTAACAGTTTTGTAAAAAAACATACGACTGCAATGCTGTATATCAAAAAGCAATTTTTAGAATTATTTGTTTTTTGTTACGTGTAATGTGTCATAGTTTTTAGACAGTTAAATATAGAAAACTACATATTTATGTATTTACAAATAAGGAAGATAATGTGTTATAAATTTAACATAGCTTATCAGCGTGTTGTACTGTGCGAGAAATAGGATATAATACTGATAGTGATTGTTTTCGTACTTTGAACAAAGCAAAAATAATTACATATTTTTTGAAATATATATTTTATTATTAACTGTTGTATTTTTTGTTTTATTTTAAACGTATTAAAAAAAGTAAAAAAATATATTTTATTGCTATAGTAATTTGTATTTCCAGATTTTAAAAATAAATGTTTTAATTTTTCTGAGGATAATGTACTTCATGCTATGAAATTGCAAGAAAATTAATTCAAGATTTATTTAAAAAAATCGATCATGTTTAACGATATTTTAATAATTATTTTTTAGTTAATTATAACCATTTTCATTTGGTGGAATTTGAATTTCGGAGAAAAAATTGTATTAACGAATAAATACAATTTTGTAAAGATGCTACAGAAATAAAAATAGATAGTGCTTGTTTTTCTTTACTTCTACTATATTTCTCTTTTATTTTACAAAAATTTTATATGATTACCAACTTAAATATTTAAAAAAAATGTGAATTAATAAGTACCATTTAAGAGTTAACTATAAAATTATGAGGTAATTTTTTAAATACAGTTCATTTTCACTTCAAAAGTTTAGAATTATTGAATTAAAATTGAATTTCCTAAAATTAAAATTAAAGTTTATACTATGAATCAGTCAAATTGTACCAATATTACACAAAACTGATAAAATGCTTTAATAAAACTATTTATAAACTTAAAAAAGATAATTGTTTTTAACTAATTATAAAATTCAGGAATTAAAAAATAAATTTGTTGCCTTAATGCATTATTTATACTTTACTGAAGGTCTTTCATAGTTAAAAATGTTTCCAGTTCCAAGCTCTTTTGAGGTAGATCAGGAATTAATTTCCAGGATAACAAAGTACGCAAAGACATATTTCAACAATTTAAACAATTTACTAAAAACAACAAATAATTTATTTAAATAGGTACTTACATTTCCGTTGACAATCACGGCAAAGGGTCACTTTTATTCACAAATATCAACGCGAAAGGTGTACATAATGGTGATACCAACGTAAAGCACTGCAATTGTTCGTAATGCCAACTTAGCTATTTTGCAATTTGCGTGAATTATGGCGTAACGGCTGCAATTTTTACCACTTCGTCAGATAGGACTTGTTTGTCTGAAACGATCAAGGATAGCTCCTATCAGAATGTAAACAGATTGAAGGATGAACTAGAAACTGTCGCGGGAACTAAGTAGTTTAGTTCATGTTCGGCTTGAATCACGAGTTGATTTTTTTTTAGTAAAGTCGTCTTAGTTCCACAATTTATTTTTTCTTACACATAATGCTTTGTTAAATAATCCATGAAATTTCACAAAAAAATCGAATTTATTTCTACCTGATTGACCTTTGTACTATATTGGAAAATTTTTAATCGATTTGTGATAGTGAGATAAAACGCAATTTTTCTGTTCCCTGTTAAAAGATAAGTAAAAAATTATCATATAGAAAAATGTTAAAAATCTTTGAAGATAAATATTGTTACTAATTTACTGAATTACAAAAATTTAGCACAGCACATAACTTAAAAAACTTTCGATTGTTTTGCAGTTTTTAAATAAACAAAATAAAATATAGTAGGAAGACAGTTATGCTTAAATTTTAGCTCGAATTTTAGTAATTATGAGCTGGAAAACACATCAAGAAAAGGAAATAGTAGTACGCAAAAAACACTCAGACATGGTCCAATTCCAGATACTAACTGAATTGCGTAATGCTGGACAGCTTGATACCTCGTGTTATCCGCCGCGCCATTGTCACATTGCTCGATATAAATTTTATCAAATTTTAAATTTATTACAACGTTAATTATTTTTTAGAATTAAGCATAAATAAGTGAAAAAAAGTGATAAACATTGTATTTTATGGTATTTCTCAATACTAATCAGTCAATATTCCTTAATTAATCGAACTTTTGTACATCAAGTTGAAGATTTTGATAATTTTTTTCTAGGAAATGGTTGAGTTTGACTCAATATAAGGTTTTTTTTTTGTTTATTTTAATGTATTCTACCGTATGTTAAAATTAAGTCAGTCAAACTTCTAACACCCTGTATAATGTTGTATATTTTTGTTACACTCATTTATTATGATACATCCAACTATTATTGGAAATCATTCCTTGTTGACACTATGCCCCGCGTCAAGCGATAAAGTACTTATCTAGAGCTTTTTATAGGAATATTTTGCGTCGTAGTCCCACCATTTCCCTACAATATTAAAAGAATTACCTTCATTATTAAAATTGAAATCGAGACACTTTTATTGAAGGATTCGGATACAATTCTAGCCTTCTTGTAATATAGACTCTAGACAGACGCCAGGTTCATACACTTACTCAAGAGCGAATGTCCTTAATCATTTGGATTCGATTAGATTTTATAGTTTTATTCTGTGAATCGATTGTCGATGTTAAAACAGGAGATGTACATTGTGGCCTTAAATAGGGCGTCAATCTATTTTTGCCCCGTTTTTTTGTACTAAACAGGAAAAAATAGGTACTAATTTGTGTGCTGTTTAAGTTTCAAGTAAAATGTTAAAGTGAAGTTATTTTTTGTGTGGATTCTTACCTTTAATTGAGTCTTTCTTATGAAAAGACAATCTGTCTGAGACGTTTGTGAATGTGTTTGGTTAATAAGTGCGAATAAATGCTCTAAAACGACCGATTAATATGACTGATGAATTCTGTACAACTCTAAGTACAGTGATTTTGCAAACAGAACCAGTCAGACTATTATTGGTGATGTCAATAATTCTAAAAATAATTCTTTATATATTCTGATAGGACAGGTGGCAAGAAAATTAAAAAGAAGGATATTCCATTTGCAAAAAATGTTTCTACCAGTGGCGATTTCACATCTCGGTTTATTTACTCTTCAAATTATCTTCTCCAAGCTTGTACACACATATACGTTTTAACGTCATTCCAGTTTTGGTATGTAATGAACTTGGAATATTGTAGTATGTCATGATCACAAATTTGTATGTGAACAGCACAAAAAAATCTTTGGTGTCGATTGCCACGGTCTACACTAGTCAGTTAATAATATTACGCATTCTTAAGAGAAAGATAAATCTGAGGTTCTTAAAACTGGACACAAAAATGAGTGTTAGTACACTGGAACTGGAAGTTTTTCTTTGCTTGTATTAAAGCCGTGATCTTTTACGTGTTTCGTGAGATTTTACAGTAGTATAGCAGCGAACGACAACATAAAGCAGGAATGCGTTTTTGGTGTTTATATTACCAGAAGGTGACGATAAACAAAAACAAATAATGTTAAGATGTTTTTTGGTTGCCTCCGAACAAAAGTGTGAAGGCAAAAGTGTCTGACCACGTCAGATATTATTGTTCTTTCGGTTTCAGTATTTCAATCTTAAGGTGGGTTACATCCTTATATGATTTTTGCAGCTCATATATTTCGGTATTTAAGAAGTAGAAGTAAAAGATATTGGAGGATGACATTTTTCAAAACGAAAATGTTTTGAGAGAGTTGTAATGACGATACTGAATTTTATTTGAAACGATAGAACCAAAGATCCAAAGATGCATTTGTATAATTGTTTTTACACAAATGCTTGTGAAAAGTTTTTATAAGTACATATTTTTGTATATTTATAGGCAAAAGAATGCCGATCTGGACTAGGCTTAAGGTTACTGTTATTTAGTAAATGTTTAAAACCTGTCTCTTTCTAAAAAACTCTCTTTTGTGCAAACGGTGACTTAGGAATTTTTCACTAATTTCAAATGAACCAGTTTTTTTGGATCTGCCACTACAGATTTTGCGTGGTATATTTTCCTTTCATCTTTTGTAATTCCTCGATTGTTTACGTGGACTCAAATCGAGTAGGGTAATTAAAATTATCTAAAAAGTAATTTATCAACAAAGAAACTCGTCGTATATGCGCATCTTATACATCAGTTTATATCAATTGCATTTACTTCTGGAAGGGGATTAGGTACTTGCTACTACTTACATGAATCTACGTTCTTGTAGAACCATTTAATAACGAAATCTACGATCCGCTAAAGATATCAGGAAGTAAATATGAGCGACGTGCACACAGATATCGACAAGTGGTGTCGGTACGCAAAAATGATATCACTGTGTCGAGTGCGTATCATCTGGCGCAATCGGGAAGAGGACGTCTCGACCATTCGAAATTCGCACGCGTCCGCCGTCCTTGCCAACCCGTTTAGTACGCGCTCCGACGCAAAATACCGCTAGTCCGCCGACCTAACTTAAGGACATTGGCCGTGGCGCAGGAAGCCCCTGACCAGCCTCAACATTGCGAATCATGTGGAAGGCGAATTTCCGAACACGACGTGTGCAAAAACCGAGCGGCCGCGAAGCGGCCCGTGGGGTTCATTGTGCGGGTTGTTTGATTAGCGGGCCCTGCTGGCTCATTCGCGAACTCGCTTGCGAATCGCAGAGTGCCGCGGCAGTCGTCCTGGAGGCTGTGCAGGAAGAAGGATCCTTACGCAACGCGCTCCGCTCCGTCCTGCTGAGTCGCTGGTCCTTGTGCTCCGTTCCGAGTGCGGTGGTTGTGTGATTCCTGGCTTCGCATCGATTTGGAGTATCGATTGTTAATTTATGCGCTTCTTTCGATTGTTCTAGTGAATGAAAATATGTGGATTTGTTCGTGGATCGTTTCCAAGTTTGTAAAGTGCGGTAACAACGCGGTACACACTGGATTATTCCTAGATTATCAGTCTAAATAGCATAATATATCTAGTATCTCCACACACGTGTTTGGAGCATTATTTAAACATTATTTTGACAAATAATAATATTTCTTTTTGCATCAGGTTGATTTCAGTCATTAAATAATTTATTAAACTAGTTAGCACTTATACTGTGCTCTGAAAATACAATTCTGCTCATTTTTGCTACCTTTAGGATAGAAAAAACTAAATCCTAACTGCATTTTTTAATTTCAAGAGTAATTCAATGATAAAAATAACTACATTCTATTCACTTCAAAATTGTATCTCTATGTAACAAGATTGGAATAAAAAATTCAATACTAGTACAAGACATTTCTGCTGCAATTTCTTATTTAACATCAGCAAATTCCGGCTTGGCAATGCAGCAAAGATGCCTACTGAGAAATTATCTTCATTTTCCTCTGGATTTTTTTTGGGATTTATTGACTTCGTTAAATTCGGAATGTAGATAAATATCAACCAGTAATAAATCTATAAACTTCGCTAATACAGTAATTAGAAATTTATGCGTATGAGTGGAAATATGAGAAAAATAGAATAGAAATAATAGAAGTAGTTCAAGAATAATAAGCTAAAAGTTTCGTTACTAAATAATAGATATAGACCAGGAGATATTAGACTGAAGTTCGACGACGTCTTTCTCGTTTATGCCTCTGAGAGTACTGAAAGGTAACCGAGAGACAAGTACAATAAACTAAATTTAAAAGATGGGCTGCGGGACACCTTTGTGAAATCAATTTCTCACTTATGCCATGTTCATAAGTTGAAGAGAAGTATCCATTTTATCACAAAATTTTTTTGGCATACCTAAGTGTCGCAAGGGACCTAAAAATGGAAAACTTTGTAAGAAAATGTGAAAAAAATCTTTATTTGTCTACCAATTTCTCATTAATGCCAATTAGAAATATGACATTATTATATTAGAAAAGGTCATAAAAAACATTGGCATAAGTCCTACTAAGGACTAAAGAAAATAAGGCTTTGGAAAAGTACACATTATTTTTTTGCAAAAGAAACTTAAATTTTCACATAGGTGTCACATGGGCACATAGGCACATGGGTTTTTCCCATAATCTTACTTAGTACCCTAAAAGGCATAAACGAGAAAGACGTCGTTGAACTTCTACGAGTATCTCTCGGTCTAATATAAAAAAGTCTAGTATCTATGTGATCCCAAATAAATTGTAAAATATTTAGGGGGTGATTCGAGTCATATAAATAATGGTAAAAGTTGCCATATTAACGGAGTTACTGTTCTAATCAAAATTTGTTACTGGTTCAAAATAGCACCATCGAACTTTTTAAGCCTTAAGGAATGTTAAAATCAAATTAAAAATTTGGTCAAAATTGATTTATTTGCTGTTTTAATGAACAGTTTAATAATAAACGTTATTAAAAATTCTACAAAAAGGTCTTCTTTCAAATTGATAACATAAAAAAATTGTTGTAATTTACTGAAATGAAAAACTTGGTCCTAATATATTTTCGGGAATGATTAATGTTATCTTATTAACTTGGAATAAAATACCTCTCTTATAAACTTTCTTGGTGATCGTTGATACGAAGTTCTCTAATTTTATGGAGAACTACAAACAAAAAAATTATCATCAATTCTTTAGTTAATAAGGGCCTTTAGAGCTCCAGAATTTTTATGTTTTTTTTACGAGGACATAGTTTATTACCTTACTAATAATTGTATTAAATTTGAAAAAAATGCACTACCGAAAAAAGAAATGTTGCGGCAAAAGTTCATTTTAACAAAAACTAATTTTGAGGTTTATGATTTAACCATTAATATTGAATTTTCCGAAATGTGTTGTAGGAAATTGTACCATTACTTCACGAGAAAGATCACCCCTTAAACGTTGTGCCCTTGATTTGGAATCTCCCTGTCTATACATCCATTTTAGCGCACCTTCAAGAAATGAAAAAAACTAGAAATAAAATTCTTACTGCGTTTCTTCAATTTCATACGTAATTCTGTAATAGAAACAACTACATTTTCTATTTTTTCTTTTCAAAATTGTGTTGGACTATAAAATCTGGATTGGAATAGAAAAAACTATACCACAGGACATTTTTGTTGCACACTTATTTTCATTATTATCAAGAATAGTTCCCAGTACCACAAGATACCAAAATTCACATTCATTTTGCTCTGGATATTTGTTGTGGATTTATCGACTGGTACATTCGCAATATTTGAAGATAAATAACTGGCAATAAATCTGTAAACTTTGCTAATAATTAAAAGTGCATGTGTATGTAGTGGAAGTGTGAGAAAATACAATAATAGAACGTTTGTGCAAAAATAATAAACACCCAGAATCGGTTTTGTTATACAGTGTGATCGTAAATAAAGTGCAAAAAAATAAGTAATTCGACTAATAAAAATATTGGTAAAAGTTCATTCGACACTTTTTTGAGAAACCAGTCAAAGTAATTTTTCTTAATTTTTCCAAATTAAAATTTTAACAACATTTTTTTCGGAAAAGATTATTTTTTTTATTTTGATATACTTATTACTAGCGACAAATTGTCAAAATTCATTCCTTTGCAGCTTTAAAAAAATTGAACAACTTAATAATACGCATAGAAAGATCAGCTTATTCCAAGTAATTAACATTAACTATTTTCCATTTAATTTTTAGGGGCTACATACTAGTTTGCGGAATAAATAAAGCAGGATTTGAACCAAATTTATGTTTAATGGATTTATATACTCATCTTTAGTTACATTAATTAATTTGTATGATTTACCGGCACTGGAACAGAAAATGTGGTGGCAAAATAATGCTGAAATAAAGAATAATTTTTACTTTTTTGGTAATGCAAATAAATTCAAAAATCTTTTCTAAAAAATCTTATCAAATGAAGTAAAAAAAACATTTTTGAATTACAACAAAGCAAAAAACAAGAACTAATAATAGAGTATATATTTTTTTTTATAAAAAGAATAACATTAAGAAACATCGTTAATATTGAGTTTTTGAAAAAAATATTATATGAACTTGCCCTTGTTTCTTTATGGGTAGAATCATCCCCTTTTTTGCACTGTATTCTCTCTGTGTGTGCATGTACTTTCATACTCTACTCATTTTAACTAGCTTTAGAAATTAAATAAACTTCCTACGTTTGCATTTTTTTTTTAATTTCAAGAATGTTTTAATAAAATTACATTCTCCATTGTTCCTTTAATTTGATATCTATAAAATGAGGATTAGAAGAAAAAACTCAATAATACAGAACATTTCAGCTACACAAGTTTATTATCATCCGTATCAGTTCAGCTTCGTGATCCAGCAAGCATGTCTACCCAAAACTTGCCTCTGGATTATTACGGTGAACTTGTACAGTATGCATACATTTTAAGTGTTTGTGGTATACGTAAATAAATATCGATTGGCAATAATTCTATTAACCTAGTTCATTAAAAATGTATGTGTACGTTGGTGGAAATGTAATAAAAGTAAACAATATACATATTTTTTTCTATATAAATAAGCTATAAATTCCTTTTCTAATTAAAAGACATAATGTGATAAAGGTGCAGTAAGGACTAACATGAAGACTTAGTTATACATCCATATATTCATACATTTTTTAGTTCTTTTCAAAACTAACTCTTCGATATCATTCAATTTTGTACCAAAAGTCATGCTTTCGTATGTGTTTTTCATGTTTGCTAGCTTACATAGTTATTTATATTAACCAACTTGATGACAATTTAGATAAACTGTTATTATTAACTTTGGAACACATACATTTTTAATAACCCTCAAAGTTTGTTAAAAAAGGCTATTTTATTATTCTTTTATTTAAATATCTCAAATCACATTTTCGTAAATATTATAGTATTTTCTGGGAAAAAATGACATTTTCGATGAAATTTTATTTTTATTTATGAAAAATGGTTGAAAGTATTCTCAGTATGTGTAACAAATGATATATACAATGCCAAATTGACCAATAAAAGAAATGACCCAATAAAACCCTTTCGTTTTTTGGATTTCTATTTTACAACAACCCTTTGCTAAAATATCCGTTTGCTCAACGAAATTTTAAAGCTGTACTACCCCTTTTTTATTACCTTACATAAAAATTTACAATAAACCCTCGCCGAAATTTAGCACAGAATATTTTTGTGGTTTTACGATCTTCTAGATTTATAAAAAGTGTCTGTAGAAAAGGGTTGGCGCGGTACAATTGCTTATTTATCTAAATTAAAGGTATTCCATAAAATTGGCCAGTAAACATTTTGCTCTGGATATTTGTTGTGGATTTATCGACTGGTACATCCGCAATATTTGTATAAATATCGACTGGCAATAAATCTGTAAACTTCGCTAATAATTAAAAATACATGTGTATGTAGTGGAAGTGTGAGAAAATATAGAACGTTGTGCAAAAATAATAAACACCCAGAATCGGTTTTGTTATACAGTGTGATCATAAATAAAGTGCAAAAAATTAAGTAATTCGACTAATAAAAATATTGGAAAGTTCATACAACACTTGTTTGAAAAACCAGACAAAGTAATATTTCTTAATTTTAACTTTTTTTCAGCTAAAACAATATTTTTATTTTGATACACTTATTATTGGTGATAAATTGCACCCACGGAAAAAACAATAAACATACTATAGAATGATCAGCTTGTTCAAAGTTCATAACATTAACTATTTTCCAGAAAAAACGCAAATAATTATTGGGGGGCAACAATTAAAATGTACTTATTTTGTAGTATACATATAAACGAAGCAGGAAATTTATATTTTGTGCATTTATATACTCATTTTTAGTTATATTAATTAAATCGTAATGTTTTACCGGCACTGAAACAGAAAAGGTGGTGGCAAAATAATGCTGAAAAAATAAAAAACGGTTAGTGTTATCGGCTTCGAACTTCGAACAAGAGGACCTTGCAAACAAAAAGTTCAGAGTTTTGTTGTTTTTTTTATGGATGGATTAGTATTAAATTTTTTAAAAATCTCTACTAAAAAAATATTGCAATTATTTTATCAAAAAGAATAATTTTACATCTTTTTTTTAATGCAAATATATTTAAAAATCTTTTCTAAAATATCTTATCAAAGTCAAAAAAAAAACATTATTGAATTTGTTTAAATTAACCTAATAACAATACCTTTACAATAAAGCAAAAAACAAGAACTAATAATAGAGTATATATTTTTTTTTATAAAAAGAATAACATTAAGAAACATCGTTAATATTGAGTTTTTGAAAAAAATATTATATGAACTTGCCCTTGTTTCTTTATGGGTAGAATCATCCCCTTTTTTGCACTGTATTCTCTCTGTGTGTGCATGTACTTTCATACTCTACTCATTTTAACTAGCTTTAGAAATTAAATAAACTTCCTACGTTTGCATTTTTTTTTTAATTTCAAGAATTTTTTAATAAAATTACATTCTCCATTGTTCCTTTAATTTGATATCTATAAAATGAGGATTAGAAGAAAAAACTCAATAATACAGAACATTTCAGCTACACAAGTTTATTATCATCCGTATCAGTTCAGCTTCGTAATCGAGCAAGGATGTCTACCCAAAACTCGCTTCTAGATTATTACAGTGAACTTATACAGTATGCATACATTCTAAGTGTTTGTTATATACGTAAATAAATATCGATTGGCAATAATTCTATTAACCTAGTTCATTAAAAATGTATGTGTACGTTGGTGGAAATGTAATAAAAGTAAACAATATACATATTTTTTTCTATATAAATAAGCTATAAATTCCTTTTCTAATTAAAAGACATAATGTGATAAAGGTGCAGTAAGG
This sequence comes from Anoplophora glabripennis, assembly GCF_000390285.2. Lineage (NCBI taxonomy): Eukaryota > Metazoa > Arthropoda > Insecta > Coleoptera > Cerambycidae > Anoplophora > Anoplophora glabripennis. Next base: position 331,406 of record NW_019416486.1, read on the forward strand.
ACTAACATGAAGACTTAGTTATACATCCATATATTCATATATTTCTTACGAAGTTCTTTTCAAAACTAACTCTTCGATATCATTCAATTTTGTACCAAAAGTCATGCTTTCGTATGTGTTTTTCATGTTTGCTAGCTTACATAGTTATTTATATTAACCAACTTGATGACAATTTAGATAAACTGTTATTATTAACTTTGGAACACATACATTTTTAATAACCCTCAAAGTTTGTTAAAAAAGGCTATTTTATTTTCTTTTATTTAAATACTCATATCACATTTTCGTAAATATTTTAGTATTTTGTGGGAAAAAATGAAATATTCGATGAAATTTTATTTTTGTTTGTGAAAAAGGGTTGAAAGTATTCTCAGTATGTGTAACAAATGATATATACAATGCCAAATTGACCAATAAAAGAAATGACCCAATAAAACCCTTTCGTTTTTTGGATTTCTATTTTACAACAACCCTTTGCTAAAATATCCGTTTGCTCAACGAAATTTTAAAGCTGTACTACCCCTTTTTTATTACCTTACATAAAAATTTACAATAAACCCTCGCCGAAATTTAGCACAGAATATTTTTGTGGTTTTACGATCTTCTAGATTTATAAAAAGTGTCTGTAGAAAAGGGTTGGCGCGGTACAATTGCTTATTTATCTAAATTAAAGGTATTCCATAAAATTGGCCAGTAAACTGAGTTCAGTCGTAAAACCCTTTCGGTTTTTTCTTTGTTGCAATTATATTTGCTTTGCTGAAATATAGATGTACATTTTACAGATGCTGCTAAATGATAGCCTAATTCTTTTCGGTTGTATTATATTATCTGATTTTGTATATTCACATATTATCTTTAAATTTTAAGATTTATCCACTTTTTAATACACACTCTTTGGTATACACTATAATTTTTTTACCTATTTCTCTTTTAAATTATATTGCCAAAACTTCTGCAATTTTGGTACAAATTTAGTTCTTGTCATAATTCATATACAATAGATGTTGAGAAATAAACATGAATTTGTCCAAAACGTTTTTATTAATTTATCAAAATCAAACAAGAGTACATTTTTTATAATATTCTAGAAACCATTGTGACAAAATAATAAAGTTGTTGATAAAATAGTTATAGTTACCGCCTAAAGTTGCATGATACGTAGGATTTGAATGTCCTCATGCCCTAAATCAAAGTTTAAAATATAAATAAGATATCACGCGACACTTTGAAGATATCGAAAAAATATATTCATTTTTAAAATAGTCCAATTAAATGAAAAAATAAAGGGGTTTTTCCAGATAACTCAAAAGGGGTAAGAGCTAGAAAAAATAGTTTCTAATAAAGTTGTAGAGCATAAAATTCTGCATAAAAATGGTCTACGGACTTTTTCTTGTACTATTAAAATTAACAGAGTTAGAGTGGCCAGAAGTTAAGGGATGAATTCAGAAATTTAGTCATAACAAGCAGAAAAATGAATTAATTATATAATTTTTTTTTCAATNAATAAAGATAAAAAAATCACGTTCGTTTTGTGAAATTGTTATAACTTTTTTATTAAAAATTAAAAAATATCTATTTCTCTGAAAAAGTGGTTTACATTTCTTAGAGTAGATTGAAAAAAAAATTATAAAATAATTAATTTTTCTGCTTATGATTTTTTAAATTTCTGAAATCATCCCTTAATTTTAGTCTCCCTAACACTGTTAATTTTAATAGTACAAGAAAAAGTCAATGGACCATTTTTATGTTTAATTTTATGCTCTACAATTTTTATAAGAAACTTTTTTTTCTATCTCTTACCTCTTTTGAGTTATATTGAAAAAACCTTTTATTTTATCTTTTTTCACCGTTGGCGGGGGGTTGAAAAAAATTACTCATTTGTTATTATTATATACCTACCTCAAACTACCTTATATCAAAAGTTCAGGCAAGTTGACCAAAATTGCGATTTAAAGGCCCATTTAATTGGACTAAAGGGAATTTATAGATTTTATATTATTTTTTTATGTACAAGAATCTATGCTTACTTTTTTAGGCGCTATCTACCTGAAAACATCGGAAGACAACTTAGGACCACCCCGTAGTTGAATCAAGAAATAATCCTGCCTTCAGTATATCTTAACACATTGAACTAGTTTCACTTTAAAAAGAACAGACATATCAATCAATTTTCAATTTTGATATTGATTTATTTATTTTACTATTAAGTTGTTTTATTAGAGATAATATAGGATAAAAAGGGACTAGTGACTGTAGGTGATAATTAAAATGATTAATAAAACATGTTTTCTATAATTAGTTCACTCGGTTTTGTGAAAGTAGTGTACTATAGCTAATCTATTTTACTTTTTAAAATATTGATATAAATAAAAAAGGTTCAAGAATAATTTCACAATTCATCAATCATTTTTAAGTGGTATTCAATTGTTTCATTATTTCTAATTAGAATAAATTAAATTGAAAGCTTAAGTACATTTTTAAAATGTCGATATTTAACAATTCATGGCAAAATTTAAGTTACTTTTATTTTATACACGTTATTATTTTGAAGTTTATTAACATATTTCTGTTTTTAATAAATTACGTTAAATTCGATTTTCTGGAATTTTAATCTTTATCTTGTTTTTAAATAATTGTTGGTGACCTTCGGTTGTAACTTTTTTTTTCATTTAACTATTGGCGGCGAGTACTGAGTTTTACAATGAAAATTTCTGTGATTTTCATGAAATTTTATGTAAACACTATTGTACACTGCAATTATTTTGTATTTGTTTCTGTTTCAAAATTAACAATTTTGGAGAAAATATTTAATTAGTTAGTAATATTTATTTATCTCTTCTATTGTTAAGGAAACATAATACTGAAAAATAATTAAAAATAAATGTATTTTTGGCATATTTCTTCTGCAAATTGCAGCTCTGACTGCAGCAAAGGGTTATCAATACCTGTATTCCCTATTAAAAAAATAAACTAAATTGTTTCATAAACATAAAGTGTACTATAAAACCCATTTAGTATCTCAATCTTCGCATTACCTGTGCTAAAAATCCGCCTATCGCATGAGCCTTAACCCTGTTACCTCTTTTTTAGTGTTTTACACAAAAAAATCATAAATAAACTTTTGCCCAAAGTTAGCATACAATACCTTGCGGTTTTACGATTTTCCCAATTCATAAAATCCCTTTCAAGCATCCCGCTTTTATGACCTTTCCAGTTGTAAACTTTAAATAAGTTGCAAGTTTCGCAAACCAGAGGGAGGTAGCACCCCCCGTCGGGAGATCTCGGTGCGCCTTGCAAATATCGCTATTCAGTTGTTTGTATGGGGCGGTTAGCCTTACAATAGGCTCCATTGTGATGATAATCTGCTTCCCATTTATTAACACTTAAAGATCCTTATTGGATTACACAGGCTCGATTTTGTTCGCCTCAGAGCGACATGTGGTTTGTTTTGTCGATACGCGCTTATTAATAGAAATTAACCCTACAAGGAGGTTTTTATGCCGTGCTGGTACTTCCAGGTCGTATCAGGAATTCTTAGGATAAGACTTTGAGGGTGCAGGAAGCGTGTGAGAGTAAGAGTGTACCTTTGAAGAGAAATCCGCCCGAGTTAGTGCACAAGAAAGCTGTAAATATGTACGGGGTGTAACACTACAACGTGGCGAATATTAAGAAGTGTTTTCCCGATCAGATCTAAGAATATTTTCTGCTACAGTCCTTTGTCCTAAAAGTTTTTCAATGTCAATATTATGTCCCTAAATACAAGGTGTCTCTAAAGGGTCTGTACAACACTCCACCAGATATAGTACGGCTCAAAATAAGTCAATTTAACTTTCCTTAGTCCGAAAATTGATAATGACGGAGCTACAGAAATTGGAATTTATCGACAATTTCGTTATATCTTCTAGAGGGCGCATCAAGCGACCATTAGCACACATTTAAACTGCCAAAACTTTTTTGAGTCACGGTGTATTTCACTTTGGGTTGGAAAAATCCTTTCCCCCGACGTTTTTGCTTAAAAAAGGTATACCGTGCTAATATTTCTAAAACCAACCGTTTGAAATAAAAAGCCATTTTATTTCATCAGTGGAGTTGAAAATAACAAATTTTTTTATGCATTTACAAATTTTAATTTTTTCAAGTCAGACGCCCTGTAGCTCCGTTGTACACCCTGTATATTCTGGACAAATAAAGACATTGAAACGAAATTTTATAGGTACAATATTACACGAATAAAATGACCAGCGTGAAAGCATTAACGCAAACCAGTTGTGCAGATAGATACATTGGTTAAATTTTTCTCAAGAAATATGATACGCCACTGAAATTTTGGTTAACTGTAACGAAAAAGATTTTTGCTTTAGAATATAACAATCTTTTTCATGCAGCTGTTACTTATTAATTTAATTGAATAAATTACTACAGTAATATGACTATTTAATTTTTAAAATTTATTTATTTGATTTGAACACTTTCTTCCAACTCAAATTAATAAACTGTCATCTGTCTTTCATACTAGTATATTTAGTAGTTGTTCTCTTCTACAATCCCTGTGAATGTCTATTATTAAAATTAGCTGAAATTGCTTTAATTAATAAAATTTTTTTATCAGAGGCTTCTTGTATAGGTATCTACCTAAATGTTTCGACGTGTTGCTTCGCCAAAATCTTACATCCCTTTGGACGATATCCAACAGATTTACTTCTTAGTTTTGAGTATATTTTTATATCGTTTTCTGTAACATTCAATGTACTTTTAATATATGTAGAGAAAATTGGCCATAATGAGATTTCACTTTCATGACCTTGTACCTATTCAAAATAATCCAGTAACATATTTTTAGATGTTTTCCTAATTTTATTTTCAGTACAGTACTTTTTGAAGTCATTATAAACTGTTACATATTTATTTTATTTTATTTTAACTGCCACGTTTCCTTATATTACTTTGTATATTAGAATAAAATAATTGAAATATCCTTGTTTTTGATTCCCTCTAATTTTTTGAAATATATATTTTTTTATATTTGGAATTCATAAGATGATTTATTTTTAATCTTTCTAATGTTTTTTACTTTTGTTTTCAAAACAATGACTAAACGACTCTATGTTCTATGCTTACCTGAAATTGGTGTATATTTGGAAGTAGCTTATTTTAGTTTATAAAGAAATAGATTCTTAGAATATATTTTAATCGGAGTGTAAGCAGCAAGTGCATGTTAAATTTTATTCGTCACTTAATTCTCGAAAAACTCAAGCTTAAGCGATTCTTGTTAAACTCTTAAATCTGGATTACACCACACTACAAGTGCTGCAGTACTCTAATATACTTGAAATTTATCGAAATATGGTGAGAATATCATTTAATTTACATATATCTACACCTCCATAGAACCTTACTAATAAAAATTACATACGTAATTATTTTAAATTAAGTGCATAGAGAAAATAATAAATTGCAAACTAACTTTTAGTTTATAATTAAGTGAAACTCTAACAAACGAAATGAAATGTTACCTTTTTATTTTTGCAACCTCCTTGAAAGGAGCGTAAATCAATGAAATTGTAGTAAACTTCGGCAAAGTCTTTTAAAAAAACACCATAAAAAAGGGTGACGGTAGGATTGAATCTTAAAATGCAATTTTATTATGTTTTATGATATTGCTAAATGATCACATAATAAAAAAGGGTAAGATACAAAACTAGGCATCCTAGGACCTAGTTTAAACGTTGTCAGTTGTTGTATTAGGTATTATTTGTCAAATAAAATATCGAATTGAGAAAGATTTCTGATAAAAATATATGAAGAACATACAGGAAAGACATTATTAATATTTTCAGCTATCCCTATATGATGACTTAGGTACAGGGTGCGCCCAACTCGACACTTTTGGTGGGTTAGGTATTTTTCGAAAATATAGAAAAAAAAGTTACCTAATTAATGTGATGGACTTGATTTTCAAGAAAAGTTGAATGGCGAAAACCGCGTTTCGATATCTTGAATCGTTTAAAAGATACGGTGATTTCTGTGATACCTTATAACTTTTGTTTGAGTAAATTTCATATATTTGTAAATGTCTCTTATACAGTTTTTTGCATTGAGTCCAGAGGCGTACGTGGTACTTTTCTGTAACTTTCGGTTTCCAGTTGTAAAGCACATTTACTGTGAACCTACTGTGAACAAAAATGGTATGAGCTGTTCGCTATCAAAAAATATATATGGCGTTCTATTTGAAAAAAAAAGACATAAGTTTGTGTTACAATTGAAAAGCTGAAGTAATAAAAAAAATACCACGTACACCAATGGATTCTTCGTAAACAATTATATAAGACACCTTTTAACAAAAATAAGAAGTTTCTTAGACAAAAAAGTTAAATAACATCAAAGAATATCTACAGGGTGTTGCATCACAAGAGGGACATGGCTTGATGGGAGATAGAGGACATCTAGTGTAACTAGGATCGCCTATAGAAATAACTTCTTGGCCATTCTTTATTGAGATACAGGGTGATTTATGATTTTTGGTCAAAACTGCTTTATGTCATAACTTTGGTAGGGAATGGAATAATGGGTTCATATTTGGTAGGGTTAATGCACTCACGATACTTCATGTATGCATGTATGACAGCAAAAAAATCCAGGTCCGGACTGCAAAAATTGTAAATTTTTTGTGCAAGTCTAGAAAACAACACTCTGTATGTATTTTTTTTGAAATTCCGATACGATATTCGGAAAGAGCATAAAAAAGTGATTTTAGAGACAAGTTTCTTTTTTTTTACACTTTGGTGGTTATTTAAATAAGCTATTGAATATACGAGACTACGGCTTCTAAAACTAAATTATGTGAAGGACACATGATAAAAATGGTTTTGCAACTAAAATTAGCGAAGGCTTAATTGAGGGTAGATGTTATAAATAAGCATGCATATTTTAAACCTCATTTTCTTTAAATAATATGTATTCCAGGTCCGG
>NW_019416486.1:339074-367597 GCF_000390285.2 Anoplophora glabripennis
TGTCTTTAAAATCACTTTTTTATGCTCTTTCCGAATATCGTATGGGAATTTCAAAAAAATACATACAGAGTGTTGTTTTCTAGACTTGCACAAAAAATTTACAATTTTTGCAGTCCGGACCTGGATTTTTTTGCTGTCATACATGCATACATGAAGTATCGTGAGTGCATTAACCCTACCAAATATGAACCCATTATTCCATTCCCTACCAAAGTTATGACATAAAGCAGTTTTGACCAAAAATCATAAATCACCCTGTATCTCAATAAAGAATGGCCAAGAAGTTATTTCTATAGGCGATCCTAGTTACCCTAGATGTCCTCTATCTCCCATTAAGCCATGTCCCTCTCGTGATGCAACACCCTGTATAATCAAAATATCGAGAACGTGTTTGTACTGTTCTATTTTCTTAAAAATTGAAACTATGATATGTTTCCGGGAAATAGGACTAAACCTCCCAAAAGTATCGAATTTGGTCTAACCTGTAAAGTTCTAATTTTGTAAATAACTATTGCTTATTAACAAAAATCTTCATGGTACTAGAATTTTACAACTAGGATAAAAAAAATTTGTCTAAGAACAAACTTTCCTTTTAATGTTAATAAAGATATGGAATTTTAGCGTTTTTTTAAAAAATCATTGGACGGTTATGATTTTTTTAATGAGGTAATGTATATAAAATTTGTATGTATAAAGATGTATATTTTTGTCAAATATTTACCTGGGAATAAGAAAAAGAGTGAAATACTCTTGCATATTGCAGATTGTAAGACCATCGTGAGGTTTTGGTTCTATTGGCACATCAACGGTTATCTCACTACCCTCAGTATCAGCCCCAAAGTTTACCCAGACGTTCAGGAATGTTATTCTCTACTATGTAAATATTAGCCGGGTTTCATTTTAAAAAATATAGCCTTTGTTAGGTGTTAGATACACTGGTATTATTATCGGAAGCTGCAGAAATTAGAAATGTTCATGTATACTTACATAATTTCATCAAAATGGTACATGTAGACATATTCCCACAAAGACAATGATTCGATATATAAGAAAAAAGTTTTTGTACAAATGTTCTCAAAATCTCTATCAGTTAGAAAATGTAACAAAAAAACAAAAGACAGTCTATGGTGTTCTTAGCAACTTCTGTGTTTTAAGTAAAACATAAACTATATTCATATTTGGTCACCCCAAAAATGACCTCATATTCAGTACCACTACCACTGAAATATATTTAAAAGTGACTGAACTATAATAAAAAATGGAACAAAAACTTGTTTTTTTAAGGCCAATTACTTTTTATGGTAGCAAAATTGTATGAAGGTAAGCTCATCAGTTTATTGTCACCCAAGGAAGTCACCCTTGAAGAAGGACCCATTCGCTTCTGGACACCCTGTGTATTTCCGTAATTTTCGTCTATAATAGTAGACAAAGATAGTAAACGCACTTTATGATCGTACGTAGGCAAACAGTATCCTACAGTATCGCTGTGGGCGAAGTTTTGTTTGTTTTACATCATAAACATTAATATCGTTTATTAATACTGTGATAATTTGCTGTTTAGTAGACGTAAACATATTAGGTTATTTGCATTCACATGTCCTTTTGTTTGCGCATCTATGAAATTGTAACGATGCTGTTTAAATACAATTATTTGATGTTCAGAAGAATGCAGCAACTAATATTTCGAGTGTCCAAAAAATTACTTTCGATATCATAATATGTTGCAAATTTTTTTAATGATAGTATGGGAGATGAATAGTAACTATATTATCTACATACTGATTTATTATATAAAACATAAGATCAAATATCTATGAAAAATAAACATTTTGAGAGTAAATTTTGGAAAATAAAATAATTACAAATAGATTTCATTTAAGTCTAATCTAAATATTCACAAATTTCCTCTGTGAGGAAATCACCCTGTGAGTAGGCAGACGGCATATTGTAGTTAAAAAATGTGTAATTTTATAAGTGTAATAAGAAATGACGTCAAAGAATCAATATTTACAAAAGCTTTACACATAAACCTTATTATGAGTACTTAGTATCTGATGTTATAAAATTGTACAATACTATTTTTCAATCTAAAGAAAATATAGGAGATTCTTTACGTTTATATTAAAAAAGTCAAATTTTTTTATAATATAATAATGTACATGATTGGCCACAGTTCAATTCAAATAAATGCCGTATTAATTCCAAAGAAATCTTTAATTCGCAAATTATAAATTAATTGTTTAATTGCTTCTAATAAATTTTAGTTCCCCTAATTAAAGTCTTTCGAAAGCAAAATTAACTAAAGTGAAATACAATTAACGCCTTCTGAAATCTCAAATATTAATGCAGTATATTCCTTTAGCAGTTTTTTAAACTTCGTCGATAAAAACAGTTCGCCTTTTCAGTGCACTGCACATGTATCGTATTCCCACATTTCAGAGCATGGGATACCCTCGAACTGTAATTCTAACATTCACATGTTCAGCAGGAACTTTTAGGTTTTCGTCATGTGAGTCATTCATTCGTTCCACTCCCAAATTCTACACCCTAAACCCGCTGTTGTAGGTGGCTCATTTGCATGAGGGCCATCGGAACGAAACGCCATAGACGCTCCGCATGAAACAGAGGGAGATAAAGCCACTCCAACGTGTCCGAATTGAAGAAAGGCATAAGGTTAACGACCCATCCTAATCTTAGAAGTGTTGAATCCACAACGTTTATTCTAACGATACTACAAATATTTAATCTTTATGTTATTTTCGGTTTCCAGCTAGATTATTGGTATCTACGGGAATTTTGTAAAAAAATATTTTGACGAGCGTACACGGATTGGATCAGAATACAAAAGAAACTATTTTCGTATTAGCCACTGGGTAAACAGATAAAATATTTACAAAATGAGATATAGAGCAAATACGATGTCGCCGGAGATAAAGTTCATTTTGTGCAATAGTACGTGTGAATTCAGACAGTTACAAAACCCTTGTTAATATTTTTATTACTCTTGAAATTTAGGAATGCGACACTACACTAAAGTATATTAATATTTCGACTGAATAAACATGTTTACACTGAAGTGCTCTGTGTTTTGTCTCTTAAATATATCCACACAACGCCAATTTTGTCTGTTGTTATACCTATTGTAACTTAACCTGAACTTATCCAATAAGTCAGAAACAAAAGCATGATCAGTACCTAGATTATAAAACCATTAGACATATTTTAATCGATGAAGTTGGAGCGGCACCATTTTCAGATTGACTTTGTCTATCCATTACTTATTAATCTCATAGAGGTGTCAGGATTGAGCCAGGTAATAGGCCATCAATAATTCTGGTGACGCTCTCGAAATGCAGTACCTAAAACAAAGTAATCCTCTACACGTAGAAAAAGATATGCTGTTCACAGCTACTAGTTAAAATCCTGTGTCAGTTAATACGGTTTTTCTTGAAAACCCTAAAGTTTTTTAAAATTTAGCAAGAGTAAAAAAAATTAAAATTAAATTCTGCTGTGAACTAATATTACTATTTTTCAATTTGGTCAATGAAAAAAAGTTCGGTACAATTTTAGGGGTGAGTCATCCCAAATGAACACCTTGTAGTTCTTCAATTAACTTTATATAATAATCAAAGAAGACCACTAATAAATCTAAATCATGTACCAAATTTTGTTCTTCTACGCTAAAGTGTTGCAGAGATATTACTTTTTTTGGAATTTAGGGCTCCACTAACAAAGATGACGTCAACTTCCGGTATGACCGGAAGCGTTAGGTGGACGCCATTATTTTAGTTGAGAAGGGAATGCTCGAAAACACTATTGCCCAAATTTTCAAAATTAAAATCGAAGTAGTCTCTGAAATATGTCTAATGTCACTGTGTAGAGATGGTTATACATGGAAAGTCATTCTTAAAATTTCAATACTTTTTCGAATTTATCAAAAATTTAGAAGTATGAAAAAGGTTGGGATTGAATTATTGAAACAACTTGCAACCAATATTTATATAGATATAGGTACTGCATTGTACTAATTTTGGAATCTTCAATGTATAATTGATAAAAAACTGTTGTTTAATTTTTGAAGCACTGTAGAGTCCTTAGCAATCATTTTACGTTACCTTGCTTTTTATTTGCCTTGCCAAACGAAACAGTCCTGAAAGCTTGTCGCAACATTGTTGTGACATCCTGTATAAATATTGCAGTTTTTGTCCTGGCAGTAGGTACATGGCATGACAGTTTAAGAAAGACAAATAACACAATTAAAGTGTACATTACTTTGATTTATATAGAATTCGTAACAAAGAACCGCACCTACAGTGTGATACGATCATGATCAATTGTAAACTATCAAAATGATCAAATAACATATAAAAGTCGCAACGATACGTGACTCACATATAAATACTCCTCGAATCGCTTAACTACAATTTGTAAAAGTCGTTAAGCATTGAATAAATACAATTAGAAAGTGTCAAAGACTACTGCAGTTGCTGAGAGTAATTTTAATTGACGTTTATGTATTTTGATTCCAAAGACAGCAGGTAGCCTTTGTTGATGGCTTTATAAGCGGTGCTCCTGGACCAGACTCGAACGAAGAACGGTCGTAATAGTTCGAAAAAGGTAACATCTCTTTTAGGTATCGATTTTATAAGGTGATAAGGATACTTGTTCCATTTAATTTAATGGAACGGTATTCTGGGAGATGGCTTCATTATACATATATTTCGATAATATTATTAAGTCGTCTGTAACTTCACATCTTCGATTAAAATATTTAAAAACAAGGGTTTTGGTTTTTATGCCAGAATTGTTTTCCATTGAGAAAAAGGAACTAACATCATACAAATGGGTATGAATTGTAAGGGTAAAATTGATATTTCGAATTTCATTTGAGCAACTGTAATAGACTACCTCATTATTATTGTATTTCTGTGACAAACCTTCTTATAATAAGAATTTACTTGTGGAGTTTAGAATGTTAAGTAGTTTTTTAGCCTTGATAGTAAAGTTGATCATAGTTCATTTCAAAATTGCATTAAAAGGATCTTTATTTAGTTTTATAGTCGTGTGAAGAGTCGACAAATATTTACTTTAATATCACTTACCGCGTCATTGAGAATTGACAAACAATTGTTATCAAAATTTAAAGAAAATTGCTGCGTATTTGGTGTCACTTAACTATTAGTCACATTTCGTTAATTTGCTTTAAATTAAATTATGGGATTATACTTTTGTAGATAAAGAATGTTAAAAATCGGTTAATTTCTGCCCCACTCTGGAACTTTCTGTAGCTATCTTAAATGATTTCAATTTCAAGGTTTGTATTTGACAGAAATATACTTCTAAGACTGTCATTCTGTGGGGAAAATCGTCCAGATTGCAATATTCGCGTCAGATCGGGTAAAAGTTGTTCAGCCTCTACGTAGATTCTTTGAAATCCATCCATATTCAACCAACTCCAGAACATTTTGTAGCGACGCCGACTTGAATAACTCCAATAGGCTTCTATTTGATTCAAAAACACGTATTTTCCCGAAGAAAATGTTCCGGTTATCAATAAATGCGTAATATCATACCTCGGAAGGTATACTTCGCAAAATTGATTGCCTTGGTCTTCTCTTATATAACTGGTTCCAGTATGTTTGAACTGGTGGAAATAAACATCGAAACCTTTATGAGGAAAATGTTCCAGTGAGTATATAAGAAGGAAAAGAAGGAGACATAAAGCCTAGAGCCTAACGCATGGGGGGTCAAACGTAAAGGTACGTATACATCTGCGCGCCGAGCAACCCGCGCGGTGTGCGCGCCGCACGTTCGTTGCTCATCCAATGTTCGTTTGAATTATACATTTTGAAGATCCAAAGAAAACCCACGAACATTTTAGTAGACATTTTGCATTGTAGATGATCATGTCTCTGTCGCGCGATAAATTTTACGCCCTTTCGGTGATGAGTGGTGCTTTTTTGTTAATGGCAAGTTTGTGCAAAAAGAAAAGGAAACAGCGACGTTGGTGGCACACTATCCTGTTTAAAAAACGGCGACGCGCGCTCGGAGCGGAGCGCAGATGTATACGCACCTTAACGTACCTAGGAATATTTATGCACATTACTTAAAAAAGTATACATGGACAAAAACTAGAATTAATGAAGTTGATCGCATTTTTGGTAATTACTGTGGATGTAAGGTCGGAAAACGAGTGCTCGGGTACTATTCTCATGTAGTGGTGTTATCTAGACGCCATCCCAATAACCCCAGATCATTGTGACATCCTTGAGACGCCGAGAGCAGTGATGAAGATGAAGACAATGACTCAGTATAGCGTACATGGACAAGTCTGAATCTATGTATGATTTTTGAACTTTCTCAGTGCTTCTGACTAAAAGATATAATAGGAAGTAAATTTTCTTCGGGAAAATGAAGACTTCATACGTGTATTTGCACCAAATGCAAGCCTACTGGACTCATTTAACATCGCTAGAAAAAGTTCCGGAGTTGGTTGAACATGGATAAGTTTCAAAGAATTTACAGGTACGTAGAGGTTGAATAAGTTTTACCCGATCTTAAATAAGTAATTTTGTTATCTTTCTTACTCTGTGAAAGGATGGCAAATATATTTATTCAATATGTTTATATAATTTCAAGGCATGAGCTGTTGAAAATTTGCAAAAACTGTAAAGAACAGCAGAATAGAAACATAAAAAAATGAGATAGTAGTCAAAAATAACTGAAAGAAACATTTTACGTTGCTGGTAGTGAAAACTTACCCACTAGTATACCATGTACTTGTTTACTTTGACATTATAGTAACATAAACTGGCGCTAAATCAATTTTATCATACTTCTATTTTCCATTATACAGGGTGTCTCATTTCTTCGGGACGTTACCTGACTTCATTATTTCAAATGTGAAAATTTCAAATCAGAGTTATAGAAAATCCGTTTTAAATGGGGCACCCTGTACATGGTAAGCGCAACCTTTAAATAAATTATCCCCTATTCTTTCTCACACTCGACAAAGACCAACACGACATTTAACCACGATCCTTTAATTAATATATTTCTGTATTTTAAGTATTATTTCAAATTACTGATAGCTTCAAAGTTATATAAAAATACAAGAGGTAATAATAAAAAATGTTCAATTAGGAAAATATATACAACAAACATTTGATACTATTTTTCATGTTCTTATAATCCTTTTTGAGATGTCCTGTAAACAAAATAAATATAGTTATCTACGGGCGGCTTTCACAAGATTTAGAGATAAAAAGTATGGAAATTTGTATGAAAATAACAAAATTGCGTGCAATATAGACATAAAGCGACATATAATAGTTAATTCCTTGCTACCAAACACGCAAAATTGGTGTTGGTTGAGAAAAAAATAATGCAATTTCCTGGTATACCTACGTTGTTTATTTTCTACTATCGATTTGCAAATTTAACATGCTCTCATTTTTATTTTGTTTGTTGTTAATACGATACACATGCTAACTAATACGTAGTGAAACAATTGAAGATTTCTATAAATTATTTTTATAATGTTTATGGATTTTTAGGAATGCTTATACCTACGTATATTAGAATGCCTAAGTATTTCCTATTTAATCTTCAATATTTTGAATGCTTACTTATTGTTTTTATTGTACATATATTGATTAACAAATATAATATTTGATATTTTATTGAAATCTGTTGATTTTAAGCACGTTCCGTCTATTTCACTTTCTGCGTTATTTAAGATGGCATAGTTCATGTCCTTGTGTACGTACTCTGAAAAGCTGGGAATAAAATTGCTTACACAGTGGTGATGTCTTTCTATGAGTACATACGTTTTTTATGCCATATAGTCCCCTACACGTGTTGCAATATACTAAAAAAAAATAACAAACCGGTTTGGATACTGGTTGAATTGCTTCGTTATTGCCCTTTACGTTCTAGACTGTTATATTCTATTAAAATGTAGTTACCTGTAAAATATCTACCACATATACAGGGTGTAAACTTGAATTTATAGAGATGCTACGTTTGACCTTTAGAAACATATACGTTTGTTTTCTCATACCCCGTTTTGAAAACTGAAATTGTCTAAATCTCTTTTTTCGTCATTTTCGTACCCTGCCGCTGGACGGACCAGTGTAACCTCAAACAATCATGTGCGCTAGCTGCTATGGCAAGAATAGTTGTCTAATTTCATCTTCCTTGATTCGTATATGTACATATTTTTTTAATAGTGAAACATAAACAATAAATAAATAACTGTATATGTCTAGATTTGTACTACATAAAGATTCTTTACTAAATACTTATTTAAATTTCATTCATTCTATAAAACTTAATAAAACACAATATTAACAGTATACAATTTCATTTCAATTCCAGTAAAATAAACTTCATGCAGCAGAAAGTCACGAAATTACCTACATCTATTGGGAACATCTCATATACTGATGAACTGTAAACTAAAATAAAGGCCATACCTACATTAGTTTGTTTGTTTTTTGCCTTTCTGCCACTCGGTTGGTATATTATATCAGATGTGAAGTCAACTTGCATATTCCAATCGTGTAAACAGTGATCAAGCACGTGTTGCTGCGAGACTATTGGTCCAAACAGGTTGAACAGCAGTACCTACCTGCCAAATGAATTCCGATCACACAGAACTAAACTTTATTTCACACGTATCATTCATCTGCAGTTTATTTGTTATTTTATGTTGTTTTGAATTAATTTAAGCTGTCTAACACTGATTAGGCTGACGAAGTGGCTGAATAAAAAAAATAAGAAAGAAACATGCTGCATTTTGACTAGAATTGTATAACTTTTTTACTTTCCTAAGTGGTTCCTGTTCACTTTTATGTTCACACCGTGACTGTGGTTTGAGTTTGAAAAAATTGAGTTTTTTTGCTACAATAAAATGTCTTAAGGGATTTCATTCAAATTTGGTTTGCAATTTTATTTCTCAATTGTCTATAAATTCATATACACCTTAAAGTTTATTTAATCTACAGGCGATGTTTTGTTCTCTTTTAAAATATTTCAAATTAGATTTACCTACTGTTTCGAGAGAAATCATACCATATATAGGGAATTGTTGTTAAGTTTCATGACAAGTTATTTTGAAAATAATGACAAAACAATGACGTTATGCATAAATATAATAAAACAATATTGACATGGTCTTTCTTTCGTGTTTTGTACGACCTGAAATAGACTATCGTCTCTTTAATTTTGAGCGCATATTCTTTTAAGTATTTTAACTACACCCTGTATAAAAGATATGGTTGTAATAAATTATTTTTTAATTACATTTTTTTACACTTAAAACAACCAACACAAAACGAGAACTATGCTTAAACAAATAAAGTCTACCAATAAAAAAATAATATAGCATTTTACTTGAAAACGATTGATTTTTTTTTCAAGATACAACAATTTTGTTTTTGAGTTCGATAAACTGTTTGACTGCTTTGATTTCTTTTGTCAATTGTATCTGTACTGAATACCTAGTAAATATATTTTTAATTTTGTTAGTTAAGTACCGCTTCTACATAACACCTTGTGCACAAGGGCAACAAACTCTATCCGAAATTAATTAAAAATTGTAACTGCCATCCCTGATAAGGCGTCCATTGTGTCGGTACCCCCTTGAGAACGCGGGTAAGGAGTGAGTTATGAGTGCAGTTTTTCTTGTGTCCAAATGGCGAGATGATACAAAAAATGTGAGATACCGGTGTGACGAGTTCAAAGAAACAATCGCACAATGCCCCGTAACGTCCCGTTTGGGAATATATTCGCATCCACATTAACATACCGGTCTCAGCTAACGTATTTTCATCACAATGCAAACTTTTTACGGCCAACCCTTTTCTTAATCCCACCGAATGTCGGAGAAAATCTAGAAACGACTGGAATATGAAAAAAATATCAATTTAATAACTCAAAGGAGACGTAATCCGTTCCGCGTGATATATTTCACTTATGACTGGTAAGCTTCGCTCAAAAATATGAAGAAAGTTTGTAGGGTCAGTTAATTTACTGAAATATGTAAGAGAGAAGATAAATTGAAATTTAGAACATACCCAATCACGTTAATGAAAATAAAACGAAGAAATTCGTCTTTAATGGTCATTTAATAAATACAAATAATTCCAGATCTACATACATCAATAATAATATTTACTGTTTTGCAAATTTGTATTCGCATAAATTTAATAGAACAAACACAATTTTAACTTCTTGAAATTTTAATATATAAAGTTTTTTTATTATATTTATTACTAATTTTATACAAAAAATGTTTGCAACATAATCAAAATTAATTGAAAAAATATTAATCACAACCATTTTCAATAATAGATATAATGCAATATAATACAACAATTTAAAATTTAATTTTTTTTTCTATTTTTATGAGAAATAATAATTTGAATATAATTTGTAAATTTTTACTTTAATTTTACATTTAAATCGTACTTAAATAGCTTACAAAATATTGAAAAAATAAGTTTACTTTGGCTTAATATGTAAAAAAATAACTTTTTAAATGAACGAGAGCTTCATTTATTTATTTATTTAATAATAGTAAAATAATTCCGAAACTGAAATTTTAATTAATATTTCGTTTAACAATAATTTTTGTGACATTTTTGTAAATTAATAAAAATTAAGTATAAAAGATGCATTTTTTCTGGGGTTCAGGGCTATTCTACGAATTCGTAAATATGCCCATTATTATATTTTCGTCGAGCTATCCCAGTTTTTTAAAAAAAGAAGTTTCTACGATGAATAAATGCCGAGATATTGTAAAATTTTACAGCGCGCATCAATTTGAACTTTTCTCGCGCGCGCGACTCGCTTGGACCAGCTTCCCTCATCACTACGCCGCCGGCCGCCGGAACTATTGCACCTACAGCGCCCACTTTTAAAGTATGACAAAACCCTCAACAAAATTTTAACAATAAATGCGATAATTATAAAAAAATTAAGAAATGGGCACTTTTCTTGTTTTTTTGCAATAACTTTTTTGTTTATTAACCGATTTTAATTTAACAAGTCTCATTTTGTAGATAATTTTACTCCCTACAAGCTGTCTGTGAGTCACTTTTCGCTAAAATTTATGGTTTCCCTGCAAAGTGAAAAAACTGTTTTCCTCATTTATTTGTTTAAATAGAAAAGTTGCTAATAAAAGTTTTTGACTCACGAGATGGGAGATGTCTTGTATTATGTTCCTTTAGACAATTTTACAATAATATCGCAGATAGGACTTTTTTCGAGTTTCTCTTTTATTTTCGCTAATTTTCCTGGTGTATAACTATATTCATCCATTTGACATCCATACAATAAGTTCATAGAATGAACATTGAACATACATAATGGACATCAAGTTTACTTGATCTGGATATTCTATCTTCAACTTCTCTGAAGTAACTCATTTCATGTCCATAGACCAGTTTTATATTCATAGAAAATCAGTGAAAATACCTCACCTATGTAATTCAGCATACTGAAAGCATTAACTTTGTTCCCAACAATGCTAAAAGTTGAAATTAATCGTTCCAAACCATCGCCTATTACGAAAAACCCTTTTAATAAATTATGTGTTCGTTCCTCCAACTGTTCCATCAAATGTATCGAAATAGATTTGGAACTGAATAGCGAAACACCTGCTAACACCGTTCAACCCTTCTCCGAAAGGGTCGACAGGGCGAATTTACCTAAATCTTCGACTGATCAACTGTTGGGGTGCACATTTAAAAAGACAGACAAAAGAAGTAGGTCATTGTGTCTAGAGGATAATAATTATGAATGATGTGAATTCGGGGTTAAAAAATCAGCCGCAACATGTTGCATACGATTGACACTACATAGACTGGGTATATAGACGCGATATCATTAGTTCGATTATTATTAAAGATGGACTGGGATTAGTGTTATTTTATGGATGATATAGTTTTACAGATTAGTCATATACGGAGTGATTCATTTAACGAGGCTTACCTGGAAATCTCGGAAATGGTAAGACGTTAAAAAAAAATGATAAGCGAGCTTGAATGATGCCTTTACTTAAATAGGTCACAAAAAATATTGGCAGCTTTAAATATTCATATCTCAAATATCAGCATAATAAACATTGGATTTCATGAGTACAACAGAAATGCATATTTGATTAAAGAGTTTTAAAACCATCAACAAATGGTTCAACGTAAAAACATTTGCATTATTAAACGAACAATGTTTTACTTCTGCCCTATAGAAAATGCTCGACTTTGTACCAGATGTTATACCCATTCTCATTAGACCAGTGTCCCTTCAGTTTGGAGCAGATTGCTCTCAGTTGAATTAAACATACAAGGTGCCCAGAAACCATGAGCAGAAAATTTAAGAGGTCATTTTAATAATAATTGTAAAGAAGTTGCAAATGAAATTAGAAATAATAAATTTCAAGTGGTTGTTTCTTTAAGAAAAAGCGTACGGTTATGTTTGCAGTATAATGGCGGATACTTCGGAAACTCTAGAAGTACTCACAATATTTAATTTTAAAAACATCACATGTGGTAAGCGACATTTCAAAAATTTAACTACTTGCCCTCAATTTTCTACATCTCGGTATGCTTTAATTAATCTTTGATGTAGAGGATCCAGGTTAAATACGGTAAGAAATTTCTTTCTCGTTTATGTTTGTGGATTGAGGTAACAAAATTAGCGTTCACATAAGACTTTGCAGTTTTAGGCGGGTTCTGAACCCTGTAAAAACAAATATCGTTTTCACACAGCAAAAAAAACGCATGGGTCTGAACCGGTCGACCCCTCCGTTAGTGAAAAAGCCGTTTGTGTCAACACATGATGCAGACAGTTCCACCCATGCGTGGGTCTTATAATTTAGGAATCGCATAAAAACATATGTTTCGACGTGTCGTATTTCCGAAAATTAACTATTCCGTGATGGATATACCCATAACGAAAAATAAATTATAGTAATTTAGATAACTGCATAGGTGTTTTTATTCGCAAATTTGGATCTTTATTAGGGTGTACTTCATTTCAGTAGTTACCAGTAGCCACTGTAGTTAAGAGAAATGCATTTTTATTAGGTTTTTATTTTAGTTAATATTATTCAATGTTTAATTCAGTTTAATTTTAAATAAAGTCACAAAGTTTGTTATTAAAAGTTTGGCTAAATTACAAAATGTTTCGTGATACAGATTCATTCATTTAATATATCCGATGAAGCTATTTTTTGAAAAGAATGGAGTTCCTTTATGAACACCATTGAAAATATAGCTTCACTGTCCTAATAATCTATTATCCTAATATCGTTTTTGCAGTTTTTTGCGGTATTTAGTCTTGCGTCTTGTTGTCTCTCATTATCACTATCTCATTTTTGGTGTACCTACCTATTTCTTTCTATCCCTTGTTCACCTACCTACCTTTTACCATTTTTAAAACGTTGTACATCACATGTAATTTTATTAACATTCGGTTGAAAATGATTATTAGTAGATTTCTTTCTCAACTGTATCTTGCACTCATACCTATTATTGTTGTGATCTTCGTTTCCCCATTTTTAAAACATTTTCGAATTAAGAATAAAAGGAATAAATACATACTGACCTTACTTAACAGAACGCATTGTGAAAGTTATATATTTGAAGAGAAAATGTCTTCGAAATGTTGGGAATTGTCACACTTTTTGTTGTCGTACTAACAATATTGGTTTGTCATACATTGTTTTTGGAGCATTCCGCTTGGATTTTGTTTGGAATACCGACTTTGTATTGCACATAATTTTTCAGTCACACTTCCAGTACCATGCAAGATTTCCATCCACCAGCAGCAAGATTTTTCTAGATTTTATAATTTAAGGTTGGTCGCAAAGCTAGAAGCTTTTCGCACAATATCCATTTCTATAGCTTTAGTTGAAAAACTTCTCCTGTTATAAAATAAGGCTGGATATTGATCAACACTGATTTCTTATCTTCTATATTATTCATTGCCATACGAACGAGCTCTTCATAATTAGGAGCACCTAAGGTAGAATTAAAATTCTACCTATCCTACCTTAAACATGATATATTCTCTATTATTCAGAAAAGTTTTCATTGGTTCTCTTGTAAGAATCTTATACTTCTTCAGCTTATAGCCAATAGACTATTTCTCATAAACTGTGTTAGTTTTAAAAAACTGATAATGTCCACATTTTTTTAATGGTCAGTATGGATTCGAGCATTGAGTGTAAGGTGCACAAAGTCGAAAAGGTCAGCTTTTAGGAATTTTCGGGAAAGTCATTCAATAGAACTCCTTTACCTTCATTTCTACATTTGTTTTTATTCGTAAGTCTCGTACAACTTCTTGGATCGAGATTTCGATTTTTCCGACATAATATTGTACGTCGTCTTCGTCGTTACTTCTAAAATTTCTTGTTGAATTTTATTCTCTGCTTTTGACGCTTCAAAATCAGCTGCCATACTTTCAAACTTATGAAAACTCGGTAATATTATGACTTTATAATTTAATTATTTCATTTATGCAAATAATAATACAACCACGTTTCCATAGTAACAAAAGCAAGGCAGACTTCGACAAATTTGGCAGTATGTATTTTTACATGTCGAGGAATCAGAATGAAGAAAAAACAGGTATCGACGAAAATTTTTGCACAAAAATTCTCCACAAACTGTATATTTTCCGGTTGCTCGAATAGAATAAGTTTTAGCTATTTCTAAGCAACTTCGACCAATGTTGCAGTTGAACATAACTCTGCAAGCATAAGCACCTTGTATAGCCTAGTGTAATTTTAAAATTTTACTGACTTATTACGATCGTATACGCTAATTCGAAAATTATCGTGATTATTATTCCACCACACGTAATTAGTTTCTTGATTGAACCGGACTTATTTTCCAAAACGTTTTTTAATGTCGCGTAAAATCATTAACTTGACCATCAATCGAGGCGCTACCAGCGAAGTAACACGCAACGCCTGGCCGCTAACCAAATGGAGATAATACGCCATAATGTAAAATCGAACTTGCATTAGTCTGAATTATTCATTCGTGCAATAATATCAAGGAATGTTTGAAATATTAATGACCTGCTGCAGTTCGCTATTCGGTTTTATCTTAATGATTAATTACGCTACCGTTTCGAAATTGGAGCTGGCGATTTAATTTTGGTGTTCGATTAGGTTTGGACGATAAAAAGTACCGCACAAGCTGCGAATGGTCATTCTTATCTATGAACTCTAGATTAGGTATTGTTAGAAATTTTCCATTGCCTAAGGAAATCCAACAGTAAAGGTGTAAAGTCAAGGATAGCATTGAATTTTAGAATTTTGGCATTATTAAACCAGTCTAAGTACCCAATAAGATTTGTTTGCAAGCTTCCGTGGCAATAATGATTAAATAGTTTCTGGGTTAGTTGTTACAACGTCGTGTAGACTTCTTAGTGTTTTAAGAGGCCAATCGCTCTTCCGAGGAAACTGTAGCTAGTTCGGTAGACTTCAGTTTAATTTATTTCGATTTTTATGGGTTTCTATTGCTTTGCGTCTCTACAGAATCTTGACTAAGATCATCTTTTCTTAGGTCTATCGAACGCTCTTTATCTACCTTGCTCTCTGAAATTGCTGATTTTTATTTGTTAATATGCCTTAGGTTTTCCTTTAACCTCGTGTCAAAGTGTTTTCATCTTTGTCCACTTTGTACTCTGTAGATAACGGTCATCTCAAGAAAAAGCCTAACCCTATCATCTTTGATGTATTGCAAATGGTATTAAAACTATATCTTCTTTACAGGTGGCCTATCTTATCAGAACATTCTTGCAAATAAGATATTTAAGTTGTTCCTAGATATTCATTCTTTTCCTTGTTCTTCAGTGGCTTTTTGATGCCTTGTTGAATATTTCTGCTGGTAATATGTCTATTTCCATTGAGAGCTGGTCGTAGATGATGTAGTTTTCGTCTAAGTACTCTGGTTCGCTAATGATGCGTGCTCGATTTACTAAAATGTTGAAAATGGTTTGTTTCTAGGTGGGATGGTGATAGTGATGAAATAAATTCTATGTCTACGTAGGTAGCGAGATTCTCCAAAATAGATTAACATTTGTTTTTAATTGCTTGGCTTTAGAGAGTTTATTCTTTTTTTATCTCAACATCAGTCTCTAGAATGTTCGAAATCGAAACCAAACTGCAATCATAATAAGACGAGAGTCTTGCAACACGGTCTATAGATAAACGAAAAAGTCTTGGGAAACATTGTCGAATTTCTGGAATTGTCAGTTCGCTGGTACCTTTTTTTTTTGTTGTTAAGCAGTAAGCTGTCAAAATGGTTGTATTGTCTAAATATTTATATAAAATATCAGAAATACTATAAAAGAAACTTTATTAAAACAAACATTTGTTCACGATTACGACATTGAGACAAAAGTTCAATCATCATAATGGATTTGCAAAAGATCTCCATGCCCCAAGAAAGCACGTCAGTCTCAGTCCAATGTCAAATTGATGCTGTTTCTTCGACTTTAATGGAATTATGCATTTTGAATTTTTGCCCCAACAGCGAACCGAGTGTATACTATTAAGGCCTGTAACAACGGTTACGTGAAAAAATCACCTTTGTCAATTCGTCACTTTTGTGCCACAAATCAGATTGCTGTCTTCCCTCACCCTCCTTACTTGCCAGACATGGCTTATTTCCAAAATTAAAATAAGTGCTGAAAAGAGTACTGAGATTCAGACCAATGATGACATTATTTTTTGAACAGAACGTATACTTATTTAAGTATAAGGGCACATAGATTTGGATTATTGTTTCATCATTCTAATTCATACGTGGATTTGCATGTACGTTGTAACGTGATAAAATATCTCACTAGGATCTGACAATGAGGAACAAATTATATTTTCGAAAGATCCTCGAAAACCAACTTTAAAAAATGACCAGAATTTCTTCTACTTTGTAAATAGCTTTTAGATCAACACATTTTGAAATGTACAAATGAAGCCTATACTTGCGCTTTATTGCTTTTATTTTTCTCAATGTCAAATCACGTTTTTCTTTTGGTCCACATTTATTCCATTGTTTGTTAATTTCATTCTTGTAAAACAGAGACAAATTCAGTAGCACCCACAACTGATAGTGATGTCTGTTTGACTGATTACCTTGACTGATTTAGTATTGAGCTACTGTTTAATGTTCCTTGTGTAAGTTAGCCATACCTGTGTATGAGGTCCACCCATAAATTGTTTTAATTCAATTAAACAATTTCTGAACCTACTGCTTAAAATTTAAATCAAATGCAAAAAGTTATGACCCTCGTTACTTTTTATGTTAAAGTTAAGATATGAAATACGGATGACATATGACATGGATTATACCTTCTTTGACAAATTCTAAAAACCGCGGGGAAGCTCGGAACATATCGTTGAACATTTTATAATGTAGTGTCATGTTTCGAGATAGGGGTGAAATAAATTATAATAGTTAGCCGTATTATTTTTGAGGTGGTCAGACAAGGAATAAAAAACAGGAATGAATAAATGTTAGTACGGCTACAGACACTTTTGTATACGATTTCTTTTTATTAAAGGCGAATAAAGTAATTGTGAAGTTAAAAAAATAGTTCCGTTTTCCAAATGTAAATATTTTTTTGTTTTTAATGTAACTTAATTAAAGTTTAATAATAAATCATTTATTAAATTAAGCTTTAATAGGTTTTTATGTTAATATAATTAGAAAACAGGAAAAAAATGACAAAGCGTGTAATTTTAAGGCGGTTCCGATGTTTACATTAATCAACAAGGGATTATTGCTAATCTCCGTTTAACCTTGAGATTTGAATAATTGCTAATTAGAATAATTCTTTTTGTTTTCTTACGACACCAGTCACCATCACGACCAATTTTATCAGTTTTAGATAGTTCTGTTTTTACCAATTTTAGGACAGGTTTTTCATGGTTTCTATGTACAAAATAACCATTGTTTTCTTATAAATCTAATGAAACTGTTGTTTCGCGGATGTTTTTAAAGAATACAAACGATTGCTCATACACATGCAAAACAAAAATAATATAATTAATGGGTACACATAATATTTATGACCATTGAGCATATATTTGCATAATGGCCGAATTTATAGCGACAGCGGTATTATTGGCGTATATTTAGGCCAGGGTCAGACAAAAAGTTGCCATTTTGATTAGCATTAATTTAACGACCGTTCCACACCATATATTAACTTCGAGAGGTCTCTCCGAAAAATTTGGCACAAGGCCTCATTCTAAGGCGAATTTAATTAATTAAATTGACAAAACAACAAAATAAAATATATGGATACGTAAGTGGTGACATGGCTTGAATACAAATTTGTCTATAAGTTGCTATAAACAGAATTTAATCGTTATAGCAGGCAAGGTATCAGCAGTTACCTAATGGTTATTTCAGTTTGTAGCAACGCAGTTTGCGTTGTTTTTTTATTAAGAAATATAATTTCTATTTACTTGAAAACCACTATTGGAGTGCACTGCGAATGTCTACAGATGTTTGTGCTACACTAAATTAATCGGTTTCAATTAACAATGAGTTTGTTTTAGGTACAAGGTTAAATCAATATTTTTTTGATCTCTGCATGTCATACGTAGTAATCGGATTATTTTAGAGAGTTTTCTCCCATTTGCTGATTAAATTTCGTATGGCGTGTCAAACCTGGATGTAATAATATACTTAATGTCGAAATAGTATTTACTACTCATTATGCCATATCTTAAACGCCGAAAATATATAACTATAATAGCAATTAAAGATGGCCAGTGAAAAATATGTACGTAAAAACTTACTAAATGACAACATTAAGTTATTAATCCGCTTCCCATATTATTTAATATGAATACGTTCTATTATCTCTAAAAATCTGACCCCAAATTAATTAAAGTTACGTTATGTATTTGGATACTTTCAAGTTAAAGAAATCAACATATTGTCGATGTTAGTAAAACATACAATGATGCAAAGTCAAAAAAAGAAAATGTTATTAAAGAACGGAAAAAATTAAAATTAAAGCTACAAAACTCCTCCTGTAAGCTGTAAGACCTTGTCGTTGGTGGAGGGGCTTGTGTAGCTACAGTGAAGCCAAGAGCTAAACCGGCGGGAGTTTCATACTCCTGGTAGAGTCACCCAAGCAAGCCGGAAAGGTCGAGGGAGTAAGTAAGTAAACTCTTTATTAGTTCACTGCATAAGAATTACAAAATACCCTTAAGGTGTTGAACTCGTCAATTATATGTAGTAAAAAATAGTAAAAAGTTAAATATTTACATATAAGAAGTAATATTAAATATAAAACAAGATGCACACCAATACTAACATTGCTGATAAGTAAACACGAACAAAATAACACAATTTATGCACTGATACATACATACATAGTATAATGACAATAAATCAATATATATTATCTTCAAAGAATTCCTTTAAAGTATAATATGCTTTGTCTAAAAGAATTTTATTTAATTTTACCCTAATATCTTTGCACGATAAATTTCTTATATCTAGAGGTAATTTATTATAAATTTTTAGTAATGAATATGGGACATTCCTTTGAATATAACTATATTTTACTATATTTTCAGTCACTAATGTATTTTTGTTTCTGGTATCATATAAATGAGATAAGTTAAAATCTGCGAATAAGTTTATATTTTGCTTAACAAATATAATTACTTCATATATGTATAAGCTCACTAAGGTAAGTATTCTTTTTTCAATAAAAATTTGTTTACAGCTATCTGTCTGTTTCATGTTTAGAATATTTCTAATGCATCTCTT
This sequence comes from Anoplophora glabripennis, assembly GCF_000390285.2. Classification (NCBI taxonomy): domain Eukaryota; kingdom Metazoa; phylum Arthropoda; class Insecta; order Coleoptera; family Cerambycidae; genus Anoplophora; species Anoplophora glabripennis. Next base: position 358,889 of record NW_019416486.1, read on the forward strand.
TTGTAGTACAAATAAATCGATAGCATCACTAGAGTTTCCCCAGAAGACAATTCCATATTTTATTTGAGATTGAACATATGCATGGTATGCTATAAATGCTGTAGGAATATTAATATTTTGAGCTATTACTTTTAGAGCATAACAGTATTTAGCGATCTTTTGACCAACATGGTCTACATGGGTTTTCCAGTTCAAACGTGAATCAATCTTTACCCCCAAAAAGGAGGTGCTATTCATAGATGTTATGATGTCATTGCCAGTAGTATGTATAATCTCATTATCCTCCTTTTTGTATGTAAAGTTGATTATTTGTGTTTTTTCTTTATTTAATTTTAAATTATTTTTATAGAAATAGTCTCCCAGGGAATCCAATGTGGCGGTCACCATTTGTTTTAGGTATTCCTTATTTTTATTACCGATTATTATAGATGTATCATCAGCATACATAATAGTTTTTACATCAACTGTTGAGGGCAGGTCATTTGTGTATAAAATATACAACAAAGGACCCAATATCGACCCCTGAGGTACACCCCTTTCTATTAATACTACGTTTGATTTTATGAGAGCGCCAGTATCGTCCGTTTCTACAACACACTGCTTCCTATTCAGCAGGTAAGATTTTATCAATTCTGAGGCAACACCTCGAATGCCATACATTTGAATCTTTTTATTTAGAATGTCATGATCCACAGAATCAAACGCTTTGGATAAATCCAAGCATACAGCCATGGTACTGTTTTTTGTTTCATTTAGTAATCTTGTAATTTCAGACATTCCAAAAAATGTAATAATCTGTTATAGATTATTTTTTCAAAAACTTTGCTTATATTTGACAGTAATGCAATAGGCCTAATAGTTGTTCATTAGACTTTTTTCACCTTTTTTATACACGGACTTAACATGGGCAATTTTAAGATTTTCAGAAAAAATTCCTGTTTTTAATGTTAAATTAATTATGTATGCTAGTGGAATTGATATTTCAGCCGCTGTCAGTTTAAGTAATTTAACTGGTATTTCATCTTCCCCTACAAAATTAGTGTTTTTTAAACTCATAATTACATTGTAGACCTCATTTGGGTCGGTCGAAAGTAAAAAAATGGTGTTATCGGAAAATTGAATGTCTTTTTCAACATTAATATGATTAATGTGATTGACTTGATCGCCTTGATTTGCAAAGAAGTTATTTACATTGTTCATAACTTTTATTTTATTTTTTTCAGCAGTATCAATATTTTTTAATATTGTATCGTCGTTTTTAGTTTTTGTTCCACTAAAAGTTTTCACCAAATTCCAAATGGCTTTTCCTTTGTTTTTTGTTGTCTCAATATATGACATATGTGGCCATGTTTTTGCCGTGTATATAACTTTTTTGAGAAAACTGCATACTGTTTATATATTTCAGTAGATATCGCGATTCCTTTTTTGTACATACATATTTCTTTTATTTCTACAAGATATCTTTATGCCTTGGGTGATCCAGTTTTCTGATTTTTTCATTTCTCTCAAAGTTTTTACCGGAAAAAGTATATTCATAATATTTTTAAATGTACTTACAAATCTGTTCAATGTTTTATTTGGGTCTTCCACGCAATAAACATCAGCCCAATTATGTTTTTGCAGTTCTTGTTTAAATTGTTGCATTTTAGATTCTGAAAAAATTTCTTTTTGTTTATTTTAGTTTTTCTAGTTTCAGGTGCCTCAAGTTCCAGTAACTGGCCCTCGTGATCAGATAAAGCTGTTGTAATTACTTTACCTATATGAGCATTATCAAAGTTTATAAATATATTATCTATCAGTGACTGAGAATTTTTTGTTATTCTAGTAGGATCAAATATAGTTTGCTTTAAATTGTACATAAGGAACAAATTCGTAAAATGGGCATTTACGTTGGCATTAATATGTAGTTCAATATTGAAATCTCCACATAAGATAACTTTATATGTTCTAAAAGAATTATGTGCTAGATTTAGTATTTCCGCTAGTATTAGTAGAGAGTAGTGAAAACTAAGAAACAGCTCAGCTACCCAAGCCAAGGTGGAAATACATCGTGCCGAGGGTTGAATGGTGCGGAGGTAGGTAAAAATGTCGCATCGCGAATGATCTCTTTGGGGAACCTGGCGCACCCCATCGTATTTAGCCTTCCGTCAGGCATGCGACACTGCCTGGCGGTGACGTATATTTCCTCCAAACTCGTGGGACCTTTATGAATCGAGAAAATAAAAAACAGGAATCCGAATGGCGGCCATTCACATCTACCGGGGAAGCAGTAAGTGCTGACCGGGCAGAAAATAAGACAGTCATTGGGAAGCAAACACCAGTGACCGCTATCTCTAGGGGAGTAGGCAGACTAAACTTGGAAGGTAGATTCAGAGACTGGCCTGTTTAGGTATAACGAGGGCGATTGCATCGACCCCGACAGCTGCGCTAGAAGTCATGCTAAATCTACCACCGCTGCATATAGTGGTGGAAAGAGAAGCGCGGCTAGCAGCATATCGACTCAGGAATAACAACGACTGGAGGGGTAGTTCCTATTCCAGGATCATGGACACATCTATGTCGAAACCAACTTTTGGGATGGTATCTGACAAGATGGTTCTAAGGTTTCACTTCCACAAGCCATTTGAGACTCGAATAGAGGATCAAAGCAAATGGGAGGAAAGGTTTAATACCCTGGAAAGGTGGAGCCTAGTATGGTTTACAGATGGCTCCAAAATGGCCAGAGGGACGGGTGCAGAAATATATGGACTTAGACCCAGATGGAGTGCAAACTATAGTCTGGGGGAGTACCGTATTCCAAGTAGAAATTTTCGCGATAATGGCATGCCTGGCAGAGAATGTATGTAGAGGTTATAAACGTAAACTCATATATATATTTCCTGATAGTCAAGCTGCAATTAAAGCTTTAGGCGCACACAAGATAAGTTCAAAATTTGTGTGGGATTGTTTACAAATGCTGACTGAACTGGTCACCAATAATACAACTAGACTGTGTTGGGAGCCAGGGCCTAAAGGCATTTGTGAGAACAAGAAAGTGGATGAACTTGCTAGGAAGGGATCCGAGACAGAGTTATTGGCCCGGAGTCCTTCTGTGGTATATCTCCCAGTGTGGTCAGGCGGGCTCTGGGCAAATGGACCGAGACAGAACATAGGAAATACTAGACTTCAAGACCAGGACATAGCCATTCTAAGGAGTTCATGGAGTATCCTTCGAAGGAAAGAGCAAACGATTTACTGAACTTTAATAAAATCCGGCTCAGGAGAGTGACGGGACTCATAACGGGACACTGTCACTTTAGGAAACATCTACATAAGCTAAAGCCTGTAGCCGGTCTGCCGAGGATGTGACTCGGCGGATGAAACTTCTCTGCATATCCTGGCGCTCCTGGGAAGACCTTACTTGGAACACAAGGAACTGAGATAAGTGTCAGCAAGGAAGCTTTTGGACTTTGTCAAAATGATAAAACTACTTGCTGAATAGAACTAGTAGTTGGACGCACAATAGGCCTAATTTGGCCGCGCTGCCATTGGACTTATTAGGACAAACCACTGGGAAAGAAGAAGAAGAAAGCTACAGAAGATATCAATAGAGACAAATAAAAAATTGACACTCCTCCAAAACGTTTAATATGATTGATAAGGAATGTGTATTATCTGGGATTTCTAAGGTTCTTCAGGGTTCAATTTTGAGTCTATAATTATTTAACATTTAAGTTAATGATATTATCTGCTTTACTTGATGTTAAGCATTTACTACGTGCGGACGACGTGAAAATCAATTGGACAATATCTTATGCTGCCCACTGTGAATTATTGCAGAATAATTTTGAAAGAATTAGTGACTGGTGTAGTTTAAATCACATATTGGCCATTGTAGTTTATAAGGTCTATGGCCATTAGATAGTGCAATATGTCATTTTCTTACAAGCAGACTACATTAGTCTGTCGTTATAAATTAAATGACGTTCATTTTTTAAGACTCGACGCAGTTAATAATTTATAAGTCACCTTTAATCGACTCTCATCCAACTATGACATTTTAGCTAGTACTAACAAAAGTATACGTAATTCAAGAGAATTTCAATCAACTGATTATTACTACTTTGCCTTATATTTGTCTTTTGTACATTTCAGACTAGAATACTATGTCTATGACTTCAATGTAAATATGTCGACTATGTCTTTCTGTATCTATAAACACAAAATTGTGATTTGTTTGGCAGATTGTCCTTAAAGCTTGAACGGACGTCCTTTTTTTATTTTCTTTAACTAGACTGTCCGTTAAATGGCTTGCCGGTAATATTAAAATAACACAAAAAGAAATAAAATCAAATGACCAGATAGTACTAAAATTAGTTTTTTAAACAAATCTACTCTTGTAAGAGAGTTCCTTAGAGTTTAAATTTAGAACAGACTATAAACTCACGAATGATGCAATGGATGACAGTCGTTGATATTAGGGCTTCATTGTTCTCAAGGTGTTTCCCTAAATTCTGAAAACACAAAATATTGTATTTTCTGCCAGTCTTTGGAATACAATATGTCATATAGAAGACCGATCAAAATAACTCATTTAGAGGACAAAAAAAAAATTGTTACCTGGAATTTTATAAGTGGAAATGGTAAAGGAGCTTATAATAAACGAAAAAAAAAAAAATAAATAAATAAGTGCGTGAGCAGGGGCGGCGAAGGGTTGATTTGGGGGGTTAAAAAGTTATGAAAAATTGTATCATTGGGATTTCTGGCAAAAGTTGACGTCAGACAAAAAAGTATCTAATACAAAAGTTGTAGATCATGCAAAAATCTACAACTTTGGTAGAAGCCATTTTTTAACATAACCTCAAAATTTCCGAGAAAAATGCGAAAAACAGGTTTTTTTTCTGATTTTTCGTTTTTTATTTCTCATTTCTGCAAGAATAATTTAATTTTGACGAAACTTGGTGAAAGTATACCTTTCTCTGTCTTAAATAATCTCAAATTTTTTAGATAAAAAAATCAAGAAGTTTCTGAGATATTCATTTTTTTCGGCCTGAAACACATTTTTTTCAAAGAAAAATTCTTCTTAAAAAAATTATCGTACAGAATTTTGCCGGTAATCATTTTTTTCATTTTGACATATACTTTTTGGTGAAATAAAAAAATTTGTAACCAGTTCAAAAACATGCTCAAAAATGCAAAAAATTAAAAAATGACTTGTGGCAATGAATTTTTCAGTAATCGTTGAAAATTTGTTTAAATTAAAAAAAAAACTCAAAAACTGATTACACCATTCGATTGTACGGAAAAAATACAAAAAAACTGTCTCATTGTCGACATAAGTCGAATAGTGATAAAATAAAATAAATAATAATTTTTTTCCGTAGGATCGATTAGTGTACTTATTTTTTTAAAAGTTTGATGAATTCATAGATATACAGTGTGTCCAAGATAAGGATGGGATAGCATTAAAATCTAGGAAACGGTAAGAGATACGGGGTGGCTCAGATTAGAAAAAAGTTGTGTGTTTTTATACCTAAGAATATGCTGTTTAGAAAGTTTTAAAATTCCGTGTAGTTCTGGATATATCCGGAAAAAACGGAAATTTTGCAAAATTGTTTAATTTTTTCTGGCTTTATTTGAAAACGAATTTAAAAATAAATTACATATTTACAATACCACTTTTTTCGCTCTATACAATGGCGCAACATGTTTGATATCCGACGTTTTGTCTTCGAGAGGCCATGACTGGGTTAATTTTTTTTAATACGTCGCTACTACTTTTATGACAAAATCTAAAGTCATTTTTAATTCTGAATTAGAGGATATTACTATTGTAATCGCTTAAAAAGTTATTAGCTTGTTTTAGCTATAATTTATAAAAAATTTTCTCGAGTACGGCTCTGAACGCTTTCAAAATATCTATTGGATGAAGTCATAACAGTATAAAAGTCAATACCGCACAAAATATCCAACAATTTTTTACTACTGTTAGCAGTACTAATTAGAAATAATAAAATATTTCATAAATTCGTATTATTTTTTATTAGGTACAACTTTTTAAATTATGGATTAAAAAAATTGTTGAATATTTTGTGCTGTATTGACTTTTATTCTCTCCTCTCTCTCTCTTCTCCAATAGATACAGGTATTTTGAAAGCGTTTAGAGCCGTACTCAGGAAAAATTTTTAATGATAGCTAAAAACCTTTTTACAATAGTAATATCATCTAATACAGAATTAAAAATGACTAGATTTTGTCATAAAAATAGCAGCGATATATTTAAAAAAAATTAATCAGATGATGGCCCCTCGAAGACGAAACGTCGGATTGCAAAAATGTTGTCGCCATTGTATAGAGCGAAAAAGTGGCAATGTAAATATACAATTTATTTAAAATTCGTTTCCAAATAAAGCCAGAAAAAAATAAAACGATTTTGCAAAATTTCGGATTTCCGGATTTCGCTTCAGCAGTACTTTGTAGTTAATACTTTGTATTGCTGAAATCTCAAATCATTCAGAGATAATTTGTCATTTGTGCATTTGTAATTCGACTTAGATGTTTATAGCAATACTGTACAAAAATAAAGTTTTGGGTCAAACAATCACACAGTTTTTTTAATTTTTTTTCCGTAGAATTGAATGCCGTAATCAGTTTTTGAATGTTTTTTAATTTAAACAAATTATCAACAATAACTGAATAATTCATTGTTGTTCAAGTAATTTTTTATTTTTTGCATTTTTGAGAGATGTTTTAGAACTGTGATTACAGATTTTTTTATTTCATCAAAAAGTATATGCTAAAACGAAAAAAATGATTACCGGCGGAATTCTGTACGATGATTTTTTTAAGTAGAATTTTTCTTTGAAAAAAAAGTGTTTCAGGCCGAAAAAAATGAATATCTCAGAAACTTCTCGATTTTTTTATCTAAAAAAATTTGAGGTTATTTAAGACAGAGAAAGGTATACTTTCACCAAGTTTCGTCAAAATTAAATTATTTTTGCGGAAATGAGAAATAAAAAACGAAAAATCATAAAAAACCTGTTTTTCGCATTTTTCTCGGAAATTTTGAGGATATGTTAAAAAGTGACTTCTATAAAAGTTGTAGATTTTTGCATGATCTACAACTTTAGTATTGGATATTTTTTTGTTTGACGTCAACTTTCGCTAGAAATCCCAATGATACAATTTTTCATAACTTTTCAACCCCCCAAAAGGGGGTTTATTATAAGCCCTTTTACCATTTCGATTTATAAAACTCCAGGTAACAATTTTTTTTCTCCAAGTGTAATTTGGTTGGACTATTATAAATAGTAAATAAAATAAATAAAATGATTTATGGGATATAAACTATTCAGAAAGTGATTACTATTTTTAATATAACGACCCCCCAGTATCCAGATAAAGATATTATTTAAAGCTTTTAGATAATAATTGATTGCACTAATTACTAGAAATACTATATTTATTCGACTATATTTTCGATAATAATATTCACATAAATTTTTGTACAACTTAAATAGCAAGTGACTAATCCCTCTGATAGATGATATTTACTCTTTAGTTAATGATGACTTTTATAATTTTATATTTTTTAAAGAATGTTAAATATTTGGTTGTATTTTCTTCCAAAAATTTGCATGTGAAGGAGAAGGTAAACAGTTTTATGAATAGTATTATCGTTATATTGATGAACTGATTATGGCCAAGGATCACCCGATAGTTATCTGAAATATGTGACCTTAATAACGAATACGCCAAGTATCAGCAAACAAAACACACGTAAATAACATATTTTCGTATTTTCCGTTTTTATTTGTACAAATCCAAGGGAGTACGTGCTGCCAAAAGACTAGCCAGAAGACCATGAACACTTACGTAACCCCGTTATCAGGAATTCTACGAAAAATATTTATACCATAAATTTTAAAAAATAAATAAAAATAGAGATAAGGCTTATCTGAGAAGAGCAGTTTTCTACAAAATACGGTGAAGAGTTGTTTGTTTTTTTGTTAATGTGTACAGTTTAGGAATGGGTTCATGGCCTTATCATTTTATTCGTACTTAACATTATGGAAATCAGTCGATGACCTTATTTTCGTTTAGAAAAAGTATGTCGAATGTTTGCAACAACGCTCACAAGTCGGCGGAGCTGTTGCGACACGTCGTGACTTCGAGTTGAATTTTGCCTTTTATCATCTAGTGTTCCACATTCATAAATGCCAGTTATTGTTGCCGTATTAAAGTGTTAAGGTTCAAATTTTACAAACAAGTAATAAACAACGACCACATGAACGCTCATCAACATTAAATAACTGACGGAAATATTTTATTATTGATTATTTAATCGAAATTGTAAACATTTTAGAATATTTATTTGGTTTTTTTCTTTTTAATCTTTATGTCAGGAAGTATAACAAAAAAACAGTACTACATTATATTGACGTTTCATCATTGTTATTACAACACCTGCAGAACTGCATATTAAGTCAATATTTACTTTTAAAGAAGTTAAAATTGATAAAATTTCTTGATTTTCACTTTTTTAAGATTTATTTTTAGATTTTATACAATTTATCAAAGATTGTATGTGTTTATGTGTATTATTAATTAGCAGAAAATGAGTCACTGCTAGAAAAATTTAAAATAAACCAACATAATAGTCTGATTTCCTTAAAAATATAAAAATCTTATATCTATTATTTTCACGTTGAATCTAATATATATATATAT
>NW_019416486.1:371085-433207 GCF_000390285.2 Anoplophora glabripennis
CAGAAACGTTTCTAGTTAATGTTTCAAATGTTTTTCAAAACATCTCATTTGCAACGTTTCATTTACGTTTCGTGTTTAGTGGGTCATTATGATTTATTATTATTATTATTATTATTATTATTATTATTATTATTATTATTATTATTAGTAGTACGAGGAGTTGGTAAAATAAAATTCTCTAGAGCAAAGTCTAGGCATAGAAAATGATAATTTGGTTATAAATTCCTGGCAGTCAGCCAAATTACGTAAAATTTTAAAAAGAAAGATCTGCGAAAAGTATTTCCGTCTAGTTTCAAGGCTAATAAAGGAATCTCTACTTAAAAGGTCCTCATGCGGATATCCGATATGAGGATAGTAGCCATCAGAACTATAAATCCATATGCTCCATTAGCTTCGGAGACATCAGTATCAATATGATTATTAAATGATAGTTTGTCATCAAATACAACGCCCAGGTCTCGAAATTACATTTTTTCGTATTTAACATTAACCTGTTTTTATTACACCAATATTTTATATTAAGAAGGTTTCGTTGAAGCTGAATACAGTCATTAATGTTGCGAACTGAGCTGTATATTTTCACATCAACGGCATAAAGAAGAAAGATTTACATCTAGGTTGTTAACTAAATCGTTAATGAATATAATGAATAGTAAAGGTCCGTCCAAGAATGGAACCTGAGGAACTCCTGATGTAGCGACATACTCAATCGATTTATACCCATTATAGATTATATACTGTTTTCTGTGGTCTAAATAAGATTTGAAGAAATTCATTAAGGCCCCTGTTACGCTAAACATATCAAGCATCTGGAGTAAAATTGAGTGATCAAGCCTATCAAACGCCTTGCTGAAGTCCGTATATGTGACATCAGTTTGTTAGGTGTTGTCTATAGAATCGGCTATAAATTGCGTAATAGTGATCAAGTTAGTGACAGTAGAACGTCCTTTCATAAAATCATGCTGACAGGGTGTTATCATATTAGAGATGTTAGAATAAATATAGTCATGTAGTAATATTTCAAAAACTTTACAAAAATTACATATAATGGATATAGGACGAAAATTAGTAATGTTAAATTTATCACCTTTTTTAAAAATTGGACACAGTTTTGAACGCTTCCACAAATCAGGTAACCGACACTCAGTTAGGCATAAGTTGAATAACTTTTTTTAAGGGACGAGAAAAAATCTGAGCACAGTCTCTTATCAGAAACCCGGGAACACCATCCGGACCAGTAGTCACTTTGGGTTTAATTCTTTTTAATGCTGAAAGAATTTCGGTTTCAGTGAAGTCGTGAATATGTATGATATTATTNCAATCGATTTATACCCATTATAGATTATATACTGTTTTCTGTGGTCTAAATAAGATTTGAAGAAATTCATTAAGGCCCCTGTTACGCTAAACATATCAAGCATCTGGAGTAAAATTGAGTGATCAAGCCTATCAAACGCCTTGCTGAAGTCCGTATATGTGACATCAGTTTGTTAGGTGTTGTCTATAGAATCGGCTATAAATTGCGTAATAGTGATCAAGTTAGTGACAGTAGAACGTCCTTTCATAAAATCATGCTGACAGGGTGTTATCATATTAGAGATGTTAGAATAAATATAGTCATGTAGTAATATTTCAAAAACTTTACAAAAATTACATATAATGGATATAGGACGAAAATAAGTAATGTTAAATTTATCACCTTTTTTAAAAATTGGACACTTTTGAACGCTTCCACAAATCAGGTAACCGACACTCAGTTAGGCATAAGTTGAATAACTTTTTTAAGGGACGAGAAAAAATCTGAGCACAGTCTCTTATCAGAAATCCGGGAACACCATCCGGACCAGTAGTCATTTTGGGTTTAATTCTTTTTAAAGCCGAAATAACTTCGGTTTCACTGAAGTCGCGTATATGTATGATATTTTTAATGTTATTGCTGGAATATGAATTATTGCTGTTAGAAGATGACGGTAAATAAGATTTAGAGAAGAAATCTGCAAATGCATCAATAATATCATTTGCATTATCAATATGACGCCCATTATAATGCATAGAGTGGGATATATTTGTAGAACCCTTTTTAATATTAATAAATGCCAAAATTAGCAAAGGAGGAAATTAATTTATAAAAATTGAGAACATATGGAAATGAAATAATAAAACTAAAATACAAAATAGATGAAGAAATAAATAAAAAACTACAACTACAGGATGATTCAGGATCATATCAGCAAAAACTGTATAAAGAGTAAATGTGTTTGGAAAATGTACACTGAAATCTGAAGACTGAGGAGATGAACAATTAAAAAAAGTGCAGATAGATGCATTCATATAATCTATTTATCTTTCATACTTTTTCTAAATTCTCATGGGGCAAGTGGGACCTAGTGACTTGGCATTCTTGTCAAAAAGCTAGAAGCTAAAGCTAATCTTTCTGATGTTATTATTTCATTTTGAGCCAGACAATTTTATTTGAACATTAATACGTCTTTTTCTTTATATGTACTTTTCGTATTTGTTTGTTTGTTCCCATTTTTTATGATCGCACTACTTTCTAGTATTTAACTATAGTGAATCATTTTTAATAAAACTGCTAAGTCTGTAGAGTCGAATCTGATCTGATGCCTTATACCTCTGCTTGTACAATTCATTAGTGACTAATTTCAAACCCCTTTAGAAGTATCCTTAATTGTAGTCTTCCTGAAAAAACTACCAAAATTACTAACTAATAATATACAAACAACTTGATTTCGCTGAGTCCTGTATATGCGACATAACGAATGAACTCAGCCGGAAGAGATTTTTTTTTACACCACTTGGCGAGCTGTGACAAAAACGGCGACGCATGGTACTCGCTGCAGCATGTGTCTCGAAGTCTTCGTAGACAAAAAACAAAACTGTGCCCATCCTAATAAAAACTGTCCTACAGAAAGTGAAATTAACTATGAAGTGTCCGTTTCTGGCGGGAATCTTATAATAAAAAGTTAGAACAGCTGCCGTAAAACTTGATGCCTCCCGAATCTCGATTTCAAATCAGTTAAGTTAATTCTAATTACCACATTGCTGCAGTGCAGGTGAAACGAAAGTTAAGGGGTTTAATTTTAAAATAATCGCGCTGGAACTACCCCATGAATACTAAGCAGCAAGAGTATAGATAAGATGAATTAATATTATTTTTAACTTTATGCTCTTTCAAGGGAACTAGTATTAATACAACTACCTTTTTAGACAAAAATCCCTCTATAATTTCCGTCATTAGCAAAAACTATTTCTTCATTGCAATTGATAAGGTTCTGGTTTATATTTCTGTTCACATTTAAAAAAAACATCCGAATACATCTCTCCTGAAGAAAAATCAAAGTAAACGATAAGACAAAATTGATTGTTCATAATTTATTGACAAAGGAAGCCTCTGTTTGAATGAGACAAACCAGTTTAACATAATTTTTGGTCATTTTTATTGGATTATTGTCAACTAGAGGCATATTTTTATGGACCGCGTGAATAAATTTCAAATATGATTAAATAAACAAAACAACATATTTAAAGGCTTGACAAATGTAACCGTAAACAGATTACAAATAACCTTGTGTAAAGCGTACGGAGGTTTACATGTTGTTGCCTTTGGAAATGTCACCACGCTAGATTAATCAGCAAATGGAGAAACTGACAAAATTAATGATCCTCATCGACTGCAGTCAAGGGTACTAAGGCTATCTGGGAAAGCCGGGTGACAGTTTTTATACAGGGTGTTACATGCGAAAGCGTAGGCTAGAATCAACAAAGCCTGTATCATTTTTGTGCTATTCAGAAATTTAAATTGCCATTCCAACAATTTTTGCTGGTTATTTCATATTTGTTAATATTTTATTGGATTTTTTTCCAAATATATTCCTTGCTATTTCGTTTTTGTTTACATTTGATCTCTTGGTAACTTTCTTTTGCGGTTACCCAGAAAAACACCTTCTTCCATATTACCTGCGGCAAAAGTTTCTTTTCCAATAAGTGGCTTCCCTCAAACAGATTATACAAAAAATATAAACAGATTTTTTGAAATATTTCTGAGGATGTTTGATGAAAACTGATGAAACTCGGGCTACTTCGCCATGTTGACTTGCAAATATGTCAACCAGTGATACCAGGTGTGAGTAGCACTTTTAAAGTTTATTTAAGAAAATATAAAATTCTTCTTGATGCCGCGCCATCGTGTACCACCCTGTACATATTATATAGACCTACATTAATATTTAAACAGTTCTCACTCTTAAAGAAGCATTCTATATGATTTGTAAGTTAAGTACAGAGATGTTTATACCATTAACAATTAATTCTTTTTATTATCCAAAGCACAGTTTCGGTTTTTACACATAGGTACACAATAGAATTGAAGGCCAGCAATATTATTGAAGTTCCTACGTGAATCAGCTGTATAGTTTAACGTATTTATTATTGACCTTATGTTCTATTTTAAGAATAGATTTTGTTAATTCTACATTAGTGCTTTTTACTATCGAAAACCGTAAGCAAAAATACATTCAGTTTGATACCATTTCTAATAAGTAATAATCATTCTTGGTATAATATTGGACGGCTTCAGTTAATATTCACATTTCACATTTGTTTTATTTACTAATTTTAGCTGAAATATGTGGAAAATATAATATTCAGTTACTAATTATCGATGCATATCTAAGTCATTTAGTTAGAATTGCAAAAATATATCATGGAATATTTCCTAGCACTGGTAAATAAATCGATAGTTTTATCAGAACTTCCTGAAGTAGGTAGATTTTAGGAAAATGGGTCAGCAAATAACGCTGTTTCGGAAACTATGATAAAATTGTATACCGATAACATGCATAACTGAAAATTATGTGTAGAACTTTTAGAAATCAATCTCGATTCCACACTTCTTTTACTAATCATGAGCGATGGTCCTTCTTTTCTTAAATATGATATATATATTTTTTGAATACTATCAGAAAAAGGGTTAAACAGTGTATGATGCTGCGATAAGTGGAATTTAAAACTAGTAATACAGCTTGTTCAAATTCATATCGGCGAGTTTCAGATGCATAATGGCACCACAGACAATATAGCTTATGGCGATAGCTATTTTGTCTGTGGTGGCACATTACCAGACTATCACCGAGGCATTCTCTGTCTCATAATCAATTATTAAGGACTCCTGTCTTTGTCACTCTTACTGCGGACTCTCTTCTTGACCTTGGCATCTCGCGGACATGATCAATTTGGTCAATCTGTTCAATTCATCTAAAGGCGATATTTCCTCTCATAAAAACAAACACTGTCGTGAAGATCCTGCTCTAGCTGGAGACTTAAATTTCAGATTTTCTAAGGTTCAGAGCAAAGTCCCAATCTTACTTCCTCTTATTATTATGCTTTTGGAACTTGAAGGACGTTTTAGACTTTAGGAACAATGACAAGATAGATGTTGGTAGATTTAAAGAAATATGTACGTATCGTCAAATAACGTTGTTTCGGAAATTGTACACGGAATTGTACACCGGCAAAATACTTATATGAGAAAAATACTTTGAAATTACAAAACTTCGGGAATTATGACAAGATGCATTTCTAACTAAAAGCACAACTAAAAATATTTATGTCTGATTATATTAGAAGATAGTGAAATGGTTTGAACAGTGGTTTGAAGGGTCTGAAAGGCTGAGATCCCTCAGTCATTGAATTATATTTTGACATACTAAATTTGACATTTTCATTTCACCTTACCTTATTTATTCAATATTCTTTGATTGCACATGCAAGTTTAAATAATTTGTCACGTTTTTTTTTAAATAGAACTGTAGATGAAAAGTTTACTATAAGATTATGGTCCTTAGAAAACTTCAGATTTTTGTTCTTAAAGAAAATATTGAATATTGAAATATTTCGTGGTTGTTATAAAATGCCAGGACAAAATTCATACCTTGACGTCTCGATAACGCAGAGAAAATGTAATTATTCCCTTAGAACTGCAGGTGCTTGGGACTCTGCACCCTTCCAAGCTTAGCGACTCGAAAACCTGCTCGAAGGGTCGCTTTGCGTTCACCTGTACGAAAAAAAAAGAAGAAAATAAGCAGTTGATCCCCGCTGGATTTTCAGCATAATCGTTTGAAAATATTTTTGTCTCCTGATGAATAACAAACGAATTACGTGACGGCGGAATATTGTTTAAAAGGTTACTTACTAAACTAGGTACAGATAAGGAGGGGTGTACCTCTAAAAGCAAAAAAATATCACTGTAATTAAGAGGTATTTAAGCAAATATAAAAAAATATTCATTTGTTTATTCTGTTACAAAATAATGACACTACGAAAATTCGCTCATCTTTTATAATGAACATCTTTTTCTGTCTTTAAAAATAATTGCTCCATAATAAAAATAATAATAAAATTATTTATCGACGTTGGGATGTTTGGTGCATTTGCGGGTGGTAATTCGTTACTTGAAAATGTTATCTTCTGAATTTGTCTTTGGTTAATTTTAAGTTTAACAAAACGAAATAATATTGTAACGTTACTTCAGTATTATTTATAATATTTTGAATACTATTAGGATTCGGCACACTGTTTTACATATATGTATATTTATTATCAGCCATAAATCGTTAGTATAGATAATGTATAGCTGTGGTCCTAATATTGAGCCTTGAGGTACACTCTTTTGTATTATCATTTTTCTGATTTTATAAATTTTCCTTACTCGTCTACTTCTGCAACATT
Organism: Anoplophora glabripennis; assembly: GCF_000390285.2. NCBI lineage: Eukaryota > Metazoa > Arthropoda > Insecta > Coleoptera > Cerambycidae > Anoplophora > Anoplophora glabripennis. The sequence goes on from NW_019416486.1 coordinate 377,833, forward strand.
TTGTATGTGATTTGCTACGCCATATTCAAATATTTTTGTTAATGGTGTATCATTGTCCACACAATCGAATGTTTTAGATGTATCTAAGGAAACAGACCCTATTTTATGCTCGTTGTTTAATGCTTCCATAATTTTAGATATTAATTGGTAAACTTGGTATACAAACAGTATTCCTCGAGAAAGTTTATCAAATATTTTACTACGTAATACAAAACCTTCATTAAATAACTATAGTTACCAGACCAAAGTAGATTTTTTTGCACTGAAGTTATCTGACCTACAATTAAGGTCTCCGGTCTTTGTCACTCCTACTACAGAGTTTCTCCTGGAATCTGCGCATTTCGCAAACAAGATAAGTTTGGCCAAGGTTCACAGGGGTAGAGAGTAACTACTGAATTAAATATAGGAGATTAAATTTTGCTATAACAAAATTATTATATTTATGTCATTTAAGTAAAAGTATTTTCAGTTGGGTTTTTAACTGTTACTCGAAAATCAGGCATTTTCGAAAAACATAAGACAGTAGTAATTTGTAGAAAATTGAAAGACAAATTCGAAAATATCACGGTTGTTACCGTAAGGCAGTGGCGTACTAAAATTAAAAACATTTTTTTAAGTTTAACATCCTGTATCTTTTTAAGGGAGCGTCTTAAATTAAAATTTTATACGAAAGACTCCCCTTAAAATTCACCAAAGAATACAAGGTTTCATTTTTGGTAACCGTTTGTGAATCACCCTGTATAGTAATTCTTTTAAGGAATTTTTTCACATGTCTAGATAATTATTCCTAAAATAAATAAAATATAAAATTACTTTTTAGACAAATGTACTACTTATTTAAGTAGCGACATCGTCTATAAAAGAATTTTTATTAAAATGTAGTGCCATAATTATTGAAAATTTTATTTAGCGCCAGTTAATTTGAGGTCAGGCCCTTGCCGAGCCCTTTCCCTACTTAGTGAACCATTGCTAAAAACGCCCATTCTCATTTGTACGCCGTTTTTAACAGCGAGTCTCTCGAACGTTGGGGCAAAAATATGCCCTAAAAAGAGCGGAAGTCCGAACTATAAAGCGGCTGCACTTCCGTCCGGATCGTGGAATTAATTTTATCATGTGCAATATTTTTCTCTCTCTTCACCGCACGTCGTTAAACGGTTGTCTTTTTCGTTTGGGCGAATCCGATGATAGCAATTCCTGAATGACGGTTACGGAGTAGGCGTATCGGCCGAATATTAAACCAGGCTAATTATTATACGTGAAATCAAAAGTGTGGGACACTCCTCTAGAATTTGGCGCTTTCTAAATTTAAATCTATTTCGCGTCTAAAGCAGGAACTGGATGATCTAGATAAAAGAAGGTCATTGGTTTCCTATAACTGATTGGTAAAATACGGGCACTATTTTAATTGTGGATAAATGTCCAGAAAACCAATGTTTATTTAAAAAATAGAGTAGAGAGCTAAATTTCTAGCACCTTGAATGCAATTAAGCCACTTTGAAAGTATGGATGGGAAGCTTAGGGTCTAGCTATCCCCCCTATAAAATATTGTTGCTTTATCTTTCTTACTATAAAATAACATGGTTTGAAGCTAGTCACTGTTTCTCTCCATTTATTTGAAAGACATAAATATCTCGAAAACGGTTAATTTTTAGGAGTAGGGAATAGAATAGAAACTACATAAAAGTCCATCTAAAGTAACACGTAGAATCCAAAATTGCAATAATATATAGGGTGTTCCATTTAAAATAGGCAAGTTTATGGCGACTTCCGGTATAACCGGAAGTGATACGCGGACGTCATTATTTTAATTGAGAAGGGCATGCTCTAAAACCCGGTATCCCAAATTTTCAAAATTCAAATCGAAGTAGTCTCTGAAATAATTCTAATGGGCTGTCACAGTGAGACACCCTGTACTTTCACGTGAATAAGATAAATGTAGATTACGTTGATCGTAAGCTGAACTTCATCATAACGAAATAGTAAACACGGAGAAAACTGCAATTGTGAATCCATCGAAAGCCTAATAATACAAATATAACACATTAAAAAAATGATGAAGTATACTAATAAATCTGTTAACTCTGTCAACATATAATCTATATTAATATAGTTTTGATGGTTGATTTTCTCAGTAAGACAATTATGTTAGGTAAAATTATGTTCTAAAGTGTAGCAACGCAGTGATAGGAGTTGCGGTAATAAAGGTGTCCCAGGCGCGACTCGATCCAGGTATTCAGCCAATCTGTACCATGGATGTCGTGTGGCTATAAAGAGGTTGTATAATAATCCAAGAGGCATTTGCAAGACCTGTCCTGAAAAAAAAAAAATCAATTCATTTCATTGATCTAGTTATTTTTGCAACTATGTATTTTCATTAATTTTGAACACCCTGTATCTCTAAAATGAAGTGTTTTCGGACAAACACGTTATAGAAACCTATTTTGATAATTTGTGTAGAATACACCCTGTATATTTATATTGCAATTTTGCTGATTATAGATTATAAAATATACGGAATTGAACAACTGTAATAAGGTCTCTTCTAGATAAGAAAAATATTCATTGTTATTCTATATGATTTATTTGAAAATATCAATATTTCTTGACTCTGGAAGTTTAGAAACCTTGTCCTACCCTGTAATGGGAAAATACTACTATAATCCTTTAGAAGGTTCACAACAATTGAATGTTAACATTAGAAAATAAATCAATTTTTCCAATATGAATGGACTTATATTCCAGCAATTTATATGTTTGTTATTAATTCACACCTTTAACATGTTTTATGACATTTGTCTTCGACTATAAAGTAGTCAAACGAGGGTTTGAAAATGGTACCAACAAATATAAAATGAATATTTTATTATTATACTTTCTGAAATACGGTTATAGTTTTCTGAAATCAAATTTACATAGGTATTTTGAAAGCAAACTGACTAGTTTGAAAGAAAAATAATTGAAATTAAATTTACTAAACTGAAATTGGTATTGTATGAATTAAAATAGAAAATATTCTTACTTATGACAGTTTTTGGAATATCATATACGCAGTGGAAAGCTCTGCCTACTAACGAGTATGATGGCATTCTTCTCGAGTGTATATTGTTTTAGACAAATAAAACAAAACAAACCGCGGAAGTGAACATTCACGATCAAGACACATCCAACAGATGGGAAGGGTTACAAAAATGATCCCGACAGTTTGATTGTGGGAATGGATGTGATTAAGGTGAGATTGCCGGTTATCGGGGACGTAAGACAGTTGGCTGCAGCTCTTTGATATAAAAAAGTCTTACCTTTTATTATCAAATGCTCATTTGGGAAAAAAGTGCGTATGGCCATGCCGGGTTTCTGGTTGTGACAATTAATGTAAAATCTTAAGATTTTCGTCTGTGAGTTAAGGTACAAGGTATATCTATGAACTGAAGGTACTTATTCAAATCTATAACGCCCCTTAATTATTGTCAGAATTTGCAAATAGATCTTTTCTCCGAGTACAACATAAGCAGGTGCATCTTTATTAAATTTATGTTTTTGAAAAACAATTCTCGTTCCTCTCAAAAGAAAGGACATGCAGTATATTAGAGATTTGGAAGTATAGTTGGACATTAAATTTCCGTTTTGAAAATCATTTAAATTATATTAGAGCAAAAGCTCTATACATATAACTCAGGATTTATTCTACGTATTTTCAAAACATTTCGCTTAGAAACTCAATTAATTGTTTCGTATAATTGTCAGATAACATTTTGAATTTACAAGTTTTGTTTAATATATCGAATACATTGGCAAGAAAACTCAGGAAAAATCGTTCATCACCTGACAAATCAACCAAAATTTACAGTTATATACTCGTATCGTGTCGTTTGTCATTTTAGGTCAGGAAATATAGAGTTGGACGCGACTTTTCATTTCGGCAAGCTGAATTTATCACTACTTATAGATGCTAAATATTATCTACAATGACATATTAGTTCCACAGTCAAAAAAATGGGGAGAAGATTGTTTACAGGGTGGTTAATTGTATAATTTGTATGTAAATTCACGTTTTTCGCTTATAACTTTTTTCCGTTCATTTCCATGAGAAAACAGTAAGGTACTTTTTTTTTCGTCTTCAAAAGACCTACAAAACTAGCCCTCGAGCGTTAAAAAATATTGATTAGATCAAGCGCGTGCGTCGTATATTTCATTTTGCAACTAAGGCTAAAAAATTTAAAAAAATTCCAGGTTGCAAATTTTAATTTTAAAAGAAAAATGATAGATTTTAATGTATTATTATGAAATCTATCATGAAAAAAATCAGCGCGATTGTGGAAGATGCTCGGGATCGTCGAGACTAATAATTAGTTAATTGGTTTATAAGGCCATAACTTGTAAACTATTCAACTTATCGATTCCAGATTTCGTGTGTTATTAGACAGTGATAAGGAATGAGAGGATGCGATGCCAAAACGTTTTTGCTAGTTTTGTAGGTCTTTTGAAGATGAAAAAAACGTTACGTTACTGTTTTCTCGTGGAAAAAAGTTATAAGCGAAAAACGTGAATTTACGTCATTTTTATGACTGTGGAAAGTAATATGTTTTTGTACATAATATTTAGCATATTTTTAGTATTGATAAATTCAGCTTGCCGAAACAAAAAGTCGCGAAATTTCCCAGATCTTTTCCTGGCCTAATTTAACAGCGTACATCTCTATTATCGACCTTATTTTACCATCAAGTAACTCACCTACTTCGTTTATTACACAAACAATACAATTTGTTCTTTAGTTATACAGGGTGTTACGAAACTCGCGGACACAGACTCTGGGATCATGTTAAGCTAGATAAGGTCATAAAAAAATGTCTCTATCATTTTTCAATCAGACCGATATTTTTCGAGATACGGCAGTTTAGTTTTAATCATAATTTAGCTTAATATTTTGTTATTCTAGACCACTAGGTTTTAATGTATTTTCAAATTATTTTATAATTATTCAGCACCGTATAACTGTAATGTTTGTTAGTATTATGTTGGGATGCAATGTATATAAATAAACAAGTAAATGTTACTCGATATGTTATTGTGCATATTATAATTGGGAATAATATCAATGGGTTATTTACTTAGCTATGTCCAACGAATGCAGTTGACTACAAAGTGAATCTTCTGAGCAAGGAATTTTTAATAGAGCGTTTCCCTGGGAAGGAACGGGGGCCGATCAACCAGAATAACAGTAAAAATTCATAAGAGGCGATGTGTTTTATCGGCAGAAAGAGAGCCAATTAGTTGGGTCCATTTTGTGTTTTTCGGTTACCTGCCTCATAATAGCAAGGGGTGCTCCGATGAAACTAGATTAGGCAATCTGTGCAAACCCTTTCTTCCTGCCTCATTAAAGAAGTAGGCCACGAAAGGGTTATGGGAAAAAAGGGCACCTGCAAACCGCCCCACATTATAAATTTACCATATGTCTTGCGTTATTAGTTTTTTATGTTTTGCTTTTAGACAAGCGTTTGACATAAGGACAGGACGTCCTCCGATGCCCCTATATATCTTTGCTGTGGATGCTTAGGATGTCATTAGTTTTTTTTTTAATTAAAATCAGTGTTTAAAGGGGTCGTGCAATAACTTGCCCATATGGCGAATGTGGAAAGAAATCTACTCTGACAATATTTGTTATCGTGTTAGGGAAACAGTTGATTTCTTTGATACACCAAAAACTCATATTGAAGGGAAGTATTTTATAGAGAAAACCTAAAATTTAGTTTTCCTCCACTTACTTCTGCCCTGAAAATTGGTTTTCCTATTTTGTTTACTTACAGTTACTAGGATATTGAAAATAAAAAATATTATTCACATATCAATAAATACGGTGAGGATGGTGTATTCTACATAGTACCGATTTTTAACGAACACAAAAGAATATGGTTTGCTGTACCAGTTTACAATACTAAATTAAAACATATATATCATAGTTTGAAAGTATCACTATTGCTAAATCACTAAATGTATCTATCCGAACCAAAAGTTTTGAAAATAGACGATACTCCCTAAATTCTAAGTGAATGATCCATGCAATGGGCCCATAAGGATTATCCGCCTCCAAAATGAGGCTCTCGCACAATCTTCAACTAGAAAGTTCACGATAATACGTCATATGATGATACGCCAACAAAATTGGGTACGGCTGTTGCCCAAAAACATCCTGTGCATCATAGAAATATCCTCTTTCTTTACGACAATGTGAAATACAAAACAATTAACGTTTAAACAAACATCATTGACTAGCATTGAATTACATCAGCAATATCTGGTAAGCAGCTAAGATGATATGATGATATATTATTTTGCTTCTTCGAAAACGACAGTCCAAAAATTTCATTTGATTTGAATTAACTTAATATCTTTCAAAGTATGTTAGTAAAAGTACAAAAGCTATTACAAATATATAATTTAAAAAACTAACATGGCGTATTTTACTATATTACCTTACAATCCCTTTCACGTATGGAGCAAAACAGAGCAAATAACTCCCTTACAATTAACGAGTATCCACCAAAACTTTCTTTTGATTTAAACGCCAGTCGAATGTCTTTGTTCCTTTAGATTCATTGGTGCTGTGTATAAATGTAAATCATGTTAGTTTTTGAACATGGTGAATGCTGAATTATATAAAATAGTGTTGTGTACTTATGACAGATAATAAATTGGGACAACGTTCTCGAGAAAAACTTAGGAATACATAGACCGCTTGGATTGGCCGGCCCGGATAATTTCATAAATGAATTATTAAAACCATTACGGCAAACTTTGTCGAAATAAGTTACTGTCACTTCCCGAGGCACGCGACACTACCCAATCAGAAATTGGTATTAGTAAATTTATAGATATCTGTACCAACTGTGGTACTATGAACAAAAATTTTAGCAAACATATAATGGTAATATCACATTCTTGGATATTAGAATTATTTTGAGCATTGAATACAGACTCCATAGGTACACAGAACATCTTCATTTACTACCATTACTTTTCGCACCACTCTTCGAATATGCTTTTTCTTAACTTTTCCCGGACTTTATTGGTAATAATTAGAAATCTAGCGACAGCAGCCGTTTCTTGAATATGAAATGGAATGCTTTCTTCGCTATTCAGCTTTAAACGACATAGAGATTTGTAAACATATAAACGTCAAAATATCAAAAAAATTGTTTTTATACAAATTTTGACGTAGGAGCTCCGTGAAGTTACTTTACTGAGCTTCTATGTAACCTTACCTCGGTAAGGTAAGGTAAGAGCTCGCTCTTCTCTCCTTACCATGTTTTTCATTGGATAGAAACAGTGATTTCAGTACTATTTCTCTTTCTTCTCTTACAATAGACTATTTTAATGTGACGTAACATATTTAGGCAACTCGCAACAAATTGTCATAGATACTATAGAAATGAACAACTTCAAATTAAATTATGTTTACAAGGATTTAGAAGTATTTAAGAACAGCGAACATGTGTTTTCTAGATACACCAATGTGCTTAAAACTTACAAAAAACGATAAAAAATAATATTCTTAAATTTAAATAAAGTAAAAATTTTACATTAGCCGTGTTATTCCTAATGCGCATGCTCTGGAAGAATAGCCTCATACGCAGGTGAGATCTTGTTGATATGTCATCGCTGTCATCATTAGTGTATTTTCTCTTCTTTAGTTCTACCAAGTGTTTTTATTGTTTTTCTTGGTACATCCTGTGCTATGTCAGTCTATTTATCGATTGTTTTTTTCTTCAAGTGGTTTATTATAGATGTCCTCTTAACCAGAACGAAACTTTTCTTGAATGATATCCAGTTGCGAGGCTACCTCGCTTACCTGAAATGATCTTTAATGCGCATGCTCAGTATAATTTTAATTTATTCATTACTATAAAAGTCAATATTGTTCTATAAGTTTAAACATATAAATTCTATAATTCTTTTAGTTTGTCACTTGAGGTTTGAAACTTCTTAAATATTTCTAATATTGCCAGAATCTCGCGAAATTTAAGGTCATGACAAAGAAGACATTTTTTTGGTACTTTTGTCCAAAGTTCATAACGTCCAAAAGTGATCTAGTAAAAATACTTAGAAATTCTTTATGAGAATGTGTACTATGGAGTTGCCTATTATTTGGCGTATGTGACGTCACTACTAAAAATATCTATTGTTGTAGAATCTAATTATTTACATATTTTATGACTATTGTGTGCATTTTTCTCCGTCTAACTGGCCATTATTTTATTGCCAGTTGCCAGTTGGGCACTCGGGCACGCATCAACCGTGGATAAAAACAATAGCCGCCCCGCGTGAACGCAGACAGAACCAGGCGGGCCTTAATACCCACCCGGCCGACAGACAGACCCTTCTCCGGGAGATTAGTGATTCGAATTTCATGGTTCCGAGGGTACAGTGACCTCGTCGCAAGTAGGAACGCATTGCGTTCTCCGGTCTGCGCCACCGCGACTTGCCTAGCCGACTAGATTCGGACAAAGCTCCGCCGGGGGTGCGGAGGGAGGGAGGAAACGGCTAAGCCATCCACGATGCGTGCGAGACGGTGAAAACGACGTGCGGCTGCAATGCTCCGCAACTGCGAGATGGCAGGGAACCGCTTGAAATTCTCCTGCCTTCTCTTGAGGCATGAGCGACTCGTCGCAAGGGCTTACGTCTACCGTCAAACAAATATACAGGGTGTCCGGTAAGTTCCTCCTAATCTCTCGGGAGTGTATAGGGGAGGTCAAAATAAAACTAGTCCTTCCTATAATTTTTTTCCTGATGTGTTCCCTAACAGAGTTATGGGGGGTCAAAGGGGTACCTAGAAATTAACGTTTAGGGTTATAACTTTGAAACCACCCTGTATATTTTAATAAAATTTTCGTACGTTGTATTACACATGGAGCTCTACGATTTGATGCTAAAATCAACTTTTTGCTATTATCAGGTGTCCAGAAACGGACTGGCCCTATCACAATTTTTCTCAAAATTTTGACAGAAGTAATTTTATCAAACTGAAAATATTATTATTAGATACTCTGAAGGTTTTTCTTTAAAAATGGTACTCTTTATTTATTTCGAAAAAATGAACGGTTTGCGAGATAAATCGGTTTTGAAAAAAATTGGTAACAAATACAACAACAATTAAAATTTATTTTTTTTACATATTATTTCATGCATTTAATTTCTTTAACTTTATCAAGTCCAGAAATCTTTGAACGGGTTGGCTATACTTTATGAGCAAGTAGTGACCAATTAAAAATAACATTTGAAAAATAACTTACTTACAAGACATGCAACAAAGAACATTCAACAATGAACAAAGGTACCTAAATGTTACTTCGGTAGATGTTCAAAATGAGCACCCCGTACTTCAATGCACTTTCTAATCCTACGAATGTTTTCCCGGTGCACTTGAAATAATATTCCGTGATTATTGCGGAGATGGTCACAGTTCTGTGTTAGCCTCAGCAGAAGTTCCTCTCTACTATTTACGGGTGTTGAATAAACGTTATTTTTTAAATGACCCCACAGAAAAAAGTCTAATGGGTTTAGGTCGGGCGACCTAGGTGGCCATAATACAGGTCCGCCTCGACCTATCCATCGATCACCAAAAACATTCGTCAGATGTTGACGTACTAAACGATCAAAGTGGGGTGGTGCACCGTCATGCATGTACCACATTTCAGTTCTTATTTGAAGGGGCACTTCTTCTAACAAAATATTTAGATTTTCCTCTAAAAATTGCAAATAAAGAGCACCATTAAGTCTTTGCTCCAGAATAAATGGACCAATCAAATGATTCCCGATAATGCCAGCCCACACATTCACCATAAACCTTTGTTGGTAGCGAGTTTGAACTAAAGCGTGAGGGTTTTCTTCATCCCAGACATGTAGATTATGCGAATTAATTATGCCGTCTCTTGTAAAACCTGCTTCATCGGTGAACAAAATAGATGTACCAAAATTATGATTCCGAATATGATGCTGTAAAAACCAATTGGCGTATTGAAGTCTTTTTGGATAATCATCTGGAGACATAGCATGTACTTTTTGGATGTGGTACGGGTAAAGCAATTGTTCTTTCAGAGTTTCATGTACAGCCCATTTTGTAACATTGTTTTGCGCCGCAAGCTTCCTTATGCTATTTGAAGGATTATTAGCAACGTCTTCCAATATTTGTTCCTCTACATGAGGGTCTCGTACTCTCCTCGGGGCTCCTGCTCCACCACGGCGTGGCAAAAAGCTTCCTAAATAAAGGATTCGGAAGAAATTAGTTTCACTAACGTTTTTCACTATTTTTTTTTACCTGTTTCTCTTAAACTACGATCAACTCTTTCAAAAGTTTTTGGACTCGGCAAATGTCGACCCGGAAACCTTTCCTCATAAAGTCTTCTTGCCTCCACGGAGTTGCATAATGCTTCCCCATAAATTAGGTGCATATCAGCATATTCTGCACAGGAATATTCTTCCATTTTTAAATGTTATTTCTAACGGCTTAAAACGAATACCACAATAAAATTGAATTTTTATTCTGTCACGCGCCTTTGACAAGTACTTTAAAATCAACAGGGTCTAACAACGAAAACAATAGAAAAGAACTCCATGGAGACAAGAGCAATAATAATTTGTAGATGTATTTTGGTCATAGATGTTGATTTTACAAGAAACGGCATTATTCATTCCCTTAATTCACCACCAGTAAATGTTTATGGTGAATCTGTAGGCTGGCACTAGCGGGAATGATTTTATTGTAAAAAAATAAATTTTAATTGTTGTTGTATTTGTTACCAATTTTTTTCAAAACCGATTTATCTCGCAAACCGTTCATTTTTTCGAAATAAATAAAGAGTACCATTTTTAAAGAAAAACCTTCAGAGTATCTAATAATAATATTTTCAGTTTGATAAAATTACTTCTGTCAAAATTTTGAGAAAAATTGTGATAGGGCCAGTCCGTTTCTGGACACCTGATAATAGCAAAAAGTTGATTTTAGCATCAAATCGTAGAGCTCCATGTGTAATACAACGTACGAAAATTTTATTAAAATATACAGGGTGGTTTCAAAGTTATAACCCTAAACGTTAATTTCTAGGTACCCCTTTGACCCCCCATAACTCCGTTAGGGGGCACATTAGGAAAAAAAATTATAGGAAGGACTAGTTTTATTTTGACCTCCCCTATACACTCCCGAGAGATTAGGAGGTACTTACCGGACACCCTGTATAGAAAACGCATTGTTGTAGCTAAAGTATTGCACATAATACCTAGGGCATGGATTTTCACTGTACTTATTACACAATATATTCTTTTAGATAAGATATTGCATGAAGGTTAACAAACTAGTAATAGTTAATTTTCATCCACAATCAACGAAATTTTCACCTGTTAAATTACTTCGATCAGAGGTAACGTCTATTTCTGTCTCTTAATCTTGAACGTTATATTTTTTAACAACTCCGATTATAAAAAGGTCATAAACGGTGTCATAATCGTTAGCTTTAAAGACTTGATACAACCGGTAATTAAAAAATCAATTTTTCCAGTAATTCTCATATTTTATGCATCGATTCTGCGAAAGAAATCAGCTGGACAATTCTCGTCTTACAATCGCATCCAATATTTATGAGAAATTGACTGTTTTCCATGCAACTTACAAAGTTGTTGGCTCGCTAATGAATGATAACAACCGTGAACATGAAGCAAAACTTGGACAGCATAATTTGCTTGTAATGAGCTTGAAACTCCTTACCTTTAAAGTTGAAACAAAAACATTATACAAGGTGTTCCTTAATTTAACTGCCAAATATAAGGTGTCCTTTGGCCAAAATTAACTTAAAAAATTATAATGATCTACAGGCCAATATACAGTGAGGTTCTATAGGAACTAGGACAATCCTCTAAAATTATTTTGGACGCACGATCGAATGAAAATTTTTTCTCGAAGGTTCGCTTTTTATACAGGGCGTTAAAAGTTTGACTGCCTTAACTTTAACAGACGATAGAATACATTAAAATAAAAAAAAACTTATATGACATGGGTCCTAAACTCAACCATTTCCGAGAAAAAAATTATCAAAATCTCCAACTTGATGTACAAAAGTTCGATTAATTAAGGAATATTGACATAAATGCGTGCATAGAATACCATAAAATACAATGTTTATCACTTTTTTGAACTTCCTTATGCTTAATTCTAAAAAATAATTAGCGTTGTTACAATTTAAATTTATTAATTTAAAATTCAATAAAATTTATATCGAGCAATGTGACAACGGCGCCGCGGTTTATTAACACGAGATACTAAGGTGTCCAGCAATACGCAATTCATTTGGTATCTGGATTCGACCGTGTCGGAGTGTTTTTGCGTACCACTATTTCCTTTTATTGAGGATTCGAAGGTATCGTGCGTGCATCGAAAATTGTTATGGACAAAAATGTTGTCACCGCCGTTCTTGGGAGTAAAAATTCGAAAAATTTAGAATTATTCAAATTTCGTGGCTGAAAACGTACATAGGTATTGTATTTTTGAAACTGAGTGAGTTGCGCGAAACTAAATGTGTACAGGACATAGCTAGTACCATGCGAAACATCGCCATAATTTTAGAAATGTTGTCACCGCCGTTCGTGGTGGTGAAAATTCGGCATTCAGCATATGTTGTAGATTGTATTGTACTTGTGCGTTTAAAAATTACTGAATCTTGCTTTTTGGTAAGTTCCTAAATTATTTTTAATACGTTTGATTATTTGGACGACGTGAATCTTTTGGTACTTTAATTACATATTTTTCAAATACGTAATTTGATTAAAGGTTAAGTTCCTGTTTTAAAAAATTCATAATTATTAAAATTCGAGCTAAAATTTAAGCACAACACTATCTTCGTACTGCAAAATTGATACATTTTACTTTATTTATTTAAAAACTGGAAAATAATTGTCTTGAAATTTACTAAATGTTTCACAATAATAGTTGTTTACATTTTTTCCGTAGGACAAGAGTGCCGCGTGTACACGTGGTATGCATCAGCAGGTTAAGCGCTGTTGTCACGTTGTGATGAAACTCTCCAATATTAATACTCGCCGTATCTCTATCTCATTTTGAAGTAAGGGTAGTCAAACGTCTTACACCCTGTATAGGGTGTAACTTTAAATGGGGTTAGTTTTTTAGGGGTGTTTCCCTGAACACATCTCTGAAATATTTATTTTTTACACAAATAAATAGTCGAGTTAGAATTAATTTTTTAAAATACCTACACTTTAATTCTTGTGTACGTCGCCACTCAGTGGCGTAAACTGTGGCACCCGGAATTTGTATGTGAAGTTGTATTAGTGCACTATCAACGTTGCCAGTTGTTTTTGTTTTGTGGGCAGTGACAATAAAAAATAACAGTAACAGTAAAATAGTTAGCATTTGTATAAGGTGTTATTTTAATCACTGTGATCGAAGCGCAAAACATTCTAACGTTTCTAAAAAAAACAAAAATTTTTACATTATTTATTAAATATGAACTAATATTTAATACTGACATACGTTACTAATTGTAAATATATTTTTTAATCAACAGTTAGACAGCAAAGCTAATTAAAATAAGTTTCTGAAAACAGATTAATTTAATATTACAATATCCCGTTATATTAGTCACCATATTTTTTTTTATGTTAACCTTCCCTTTAAATATAATATTTGATAACAATGCACAGCCCAGTTGCCAATTGTGCATGCTCTTCGACTAAAACGTAGTTTGAAGTTGTACCAGCTCGTCCAGCGTCGGGGTAAGAAAATTACGGAAAAAAAAGGATAGAGAAAAATTGAATTTTCACGACGCAATCTGAAAAAATAAATAATACATACATGTTTCTAAAAGACATGCATTTCCTTTTAGATTTATGTGTTTTCCTTTATGATGTATATTTAGTATAGTTATAGTTATGCTTAAACTGAAATGGTTTTGAATATTGATTATTACGGTTCAGATCCAAAATGAAGGTATTCACAATCGCCTTACTCGCGATGGTTAATAATGTTTAAATATGATTATTTTTTAAAAATACTATAGAAGAGAAAGGTGTTTACATCATTTACATTTTCAATCTTAATTGCCTAATGTTTTATCTCAATAGTTTTAACTGAACTGAACTTCATTTGGCTATAACTCTTCAGTTCTCCGTTACCGCAAGGTGTCATTCCAAATTAGGACGCATACTACTGTCGCCGAAATTCATCCGAGCAGCCGTGAAACCAATCAAGAGTAAAGTAATGATACTTTTAATTATTCACCGGACGCAAGATACACACGATAGATTATTGCGGTGCTGGGGTATTTCCAGAACCATATTTTATTAAAAAATCAATTACGATGAATTGCCATTTGCTAACGGAATACCTAATAAATAGCAAACACGAAAAGAACGGACATTATAACGAGTCGGTTATCGATTGTGAATTACAGTAATTTGCCGGAAGGCCAATGCGCATTAGCAATTAAATATTTATGTCTTGGCGTAAAGTACAAACATAGGATATTAGTACGAAAATAAAAACACGCCGGCAATCGATATGCCGTTCTTGCTATTGCGTGAAATGGGAAAACTCCTGGGCGAATATTTTCATTCGACGGGAAAAAATTGTGTAATTACGCTGAAAGCGTATGCAGTAAGGAAGCTATTGGTATTACTGCTTTTATCTCCGATCTCTCTTTATCTCTAAATCATAATAACTCCTGACCGGTATTTTTAGATATCCTGATTGTACCAGTATTAGTTATTTTGCATAGCATACATTTCTTTTCTGTAAATTAAATGATGAATATTAACTGTATACAATATCTGGCAAATGAAACATTAGCAAAATTATAAAGATAAGTTTTAGTATTTTTTTAGTTTCAATAATTAATCAAGTGTTTCTTCCTTGCGGGCAGAAGTATTTAGCTTGTTGTCTGTTTTCAGTGGTGTACGTTTTAGGTTAATTCTACACTGTATTCAGTATTCTTGGAACATGGATATAATTGTTTTAGATATGGGTTTACTATTGCCACTTATGATTTGATATAAAGCAATCGATGAAATAATACTACTCGTACATTATTAATTTTTCCAAAAATGGGAAAAAATATCACATTCAAAAATGTATATTCGGCCCTGCGACAGATGGACCCCTAAAAAACTCAAATCAAGTCACAATTAGACAATAAATTATGACCACGGTCATTTGTATAGAATTTGCCACAAAAACTATTAATCAAACTTTGCCATAAAATGCAAACATTTTAGTCAGAAAGCTGACTTGACCTTCATAGGGCTCCTAGGGGTTAATGTGACCCAAGATCAAGTATACATCTTTAAACGTAAAATTTTCTGCTCTGTCTATTTCTGGATGATCTCTAAGTTTGACCTCTGGGTTAAAACCAAGGTCATTATCGTACGGCTCCCTTAAAACCTTACAACTTTTGTTCTGGAAGTCATCCTGCAAAGTTATTCGGGGTGATCGATTAAAATGGGACACCCTGTATAATAACTCACAATAAATTAAGTGAATGAATAATCAAATAATAATATTTAACTTATTAATATTTAAATATATTATGGACAATATTGCAAAAATGTTGCATTGTATTGCACTAAACACATAATTTTCTCTATAATTACACATATAAGTATAGGTATCGTCAATCGGTATTTTTCGATTGATCAAGATTTGGATAAGAATCCGTCAATACAAAGTTTGTGCCTTATTCTTTTTAGTGATAGGTATCATTAAACCCTTGTCTCTTTGGACGTCAGCAAATACATATTTCAATTATTGTTATATTTGTTATGTCCATACATTCCATATGTGACGTTTTTGTTAACTAGTCATATTTTAACGTTTGCAATATCTATGATTGGACAAATGATTTTGACAGTCTTATTAACTTTTTGATGGTGGTTATTGCTTTGGTTCAGAAAATTGCTGTCTCTCTCATTGAAAGAGATAATTTTCACTATGTAAACACGTCTTATATCTTTAATTTTCTTTAATATTGGACAAGGAAAGGCTGTAACTTATGCGAAGAAAACAAATTTTATAGTGGGTTTGCAAAAATGTCTTTCTCTGTCTGATCCTTCAAGTTTAGTATAGAAAGCCAGTCTTTGCAAGGCAATATAAATTATGCCGAATATTGTGATTGTGATGTGCGCCAATGTAAAGACTACAAGCTTCACAACTATTTCCATTTACTTGTCAATAAAAAAATCCATATTTTCTCTTCATTAAAACAGTCGCACCAAGAGATATGCACCAATACATTTACACTTTCCTTACAAAATTTAAAATTGCATTAAAATTAAAGATGCCAGCGTAAAAAACCCATAAAGCAAAGTACCGCTTACACATGTTTCACCACAGTTTTATCACAGTCATTGACTTCTTTAATAATAGAAAATAATTGTTTTAATGGGCGTAATATGCATTTTCAAACATCTACCGCTTTGACGATTTCTATATCCTTTTAATATACATTCGGGTATAAATTAATACATCATTTTTCATTCAATTAAGTAATACAAGTATACAAGATGCAATAAAAATATACGAACAAAATAAATTTAGATTATTTTAATTTACACAGATTTTTTAAAATAAATCTTCGTTTCTGGTCGTTGACATTTTCGTAACAGTATCTGTTCTAACGTTTCAATTTTACTCACATACACGTTTCCATTTGAATGTGGAGAGTTATTTTTTTAATGTACATGTTTTCAATCTCGCGTCCTTTAACATTAAATATATACAACAGGTGAACGATTAAAGAACCCATGATCAGCTGTTTAAAATATGCGTAGCTCTCATTAGCGAACATCAATGATAGGTCACAGAATATTTGCATACGTAATGAGCTAAACAGAAAACAACTCAAGTAGACGACCTTACAGTAATGCAATCGACAAACAATTAAATGTTGTTTTGATTTATATTGTTTAATAATAATAACGCTGAATAATATTTTGTTAATTATATATCCCTAGGCATGTATATGTAGTAGGTATAATTTTGTATAAATTAGCATTTATTCACGCTATATTTTAATATTACCAATTTAAAGTTTTTCACAATTTTAGTGTTCGAATGACCTTTGGGTGAAATATTGTCTAAAATTAGGCTACTTTCGATTAGATAAGTATATCCCAGTTTAGATAAAAATAAGTTGGTTTAAAACAAGGAAACGTTGACGATTATATAAATTGGTTTTCCGTCCATAAGATTTATCTAAATACTGTAGTAATTAATAATCATGAAATAAAGATATTATCAGTAATAATATAACAAGAGAGTGAGAATAAATTGAAAATAATTTGACAGATTTTTTGAAAACTTGTTGCCAGGCAATAGTCACGAGAGCCCGCAGGGCTCGAGTGGCTATTTCCAAATGGCAACAAGTTTGAACAAAATCTGTCAAATTATTTTCTAATTTATGGAACTCGCGAGTTATATTTGACTAGATTATTTTTTGATTCACAAATTTTTACAATAAAAAAGATCAATAAAACTATCATAAAACTATTGAAAAATTTAATTTAATTAATTATTACAATATACGAAAATATCGTTGACACATTGTGAATATATTAAAAGAATTAACAATTTAAATTAGTACAATGAAAAACGCAATTATTAAAAATATTTCGAGAGTCATTATTTATTGAGGATTTGGAATTGCTTGTTATATTAAGTGTTTCCTCCTGCGTATTTTCTCTAAGATTATTTATTATATTTGAATGATGTTCTTGGTTCAATTGTAAGTATGGTTTAATCGAACTTGCAGAATTATGACCAGTGACCTTGATTAGTTCTTGTTCTCCTACACCAGCTTTTGAAAGGTTACTTACTGCACTTGATCTGGCAGAATGGTTAGTTATTTTTTTAGTAACTGTGTCTAGACCTACTTTTTCTGCGGATTCTTTCATCCATTTTGAAATGGAATTTATTCCCACAGGAACGTTTTTATACCAAGAACCATGAGTTTGCCAAGCCGGATTTGGAGTAAGAAACAAGCGTTCGGTTTTAATATTTTCTTCACGTTTACCCATTAGTTTTTCAAAAAGACGAACAGGGCAAATATCTGGGTTATTTATGTTTGGAGTCAACCATTTACTATTAGCGCACCTTTGTGCTCCACCCTGTGCAGTTTTTGTAAAGATGGGATTGTATTCAATGCGGCCAGTATTTAATCTTATTATGTCGGTTTCTTTTTTAAAATAATGAACTAAACATTTCGTAGCTTCTCCTCCCCTCCAAGCTAGTTCATACGATGCAACGTGAAAAAACTTTCTTTGCAATCCACAAGGTGTATCTTCGTCCCAATAGTTAAAAATTTGCAACAATTCTGTATTAGAAAGTGCCACAGAACTTTGTTTGTGCTTTTCAGGATGTTTTTGTAAAATTTTTCTTTTTGCATCTCTTGCATTTCGAGCATTTTTGAATTCTATATCATGGAAAGGATCAAAGGACCTGTTATACTTATTAAAGTAAAGTTCTTGAACTAATTTTGCCGTTTTATTCCACATTGTCTTTATTACTGCTTCTTTATAATCATTTCCGTCTTTTCTTTTCATGTTATAAGCCCAATCTTTCAAAATCAATGCCAGAGTAGCTGTTGTAGTAGATTGATCCAGAATATAATTTCTTTCTTTGGTGAAGGTCTTAAATTGTCTCCATATAGACTGATTACTTATTAGAGTATTTTTCGAAGTAGTTTCTACAATCTTTTTTGTTATTTCTGCATCAGAAAAGGTACTAAACCGATGATTTTCACCCATTTTATATATCGCGTTGACACAATTAGGTAATTATTTTGACAACTATCTGACACTTGCTACGCAAATAAAAGCCACAGTGATTATTCCCGAGAATAATCACAAGAGATTTATTCCCACTATAATAATGACATAATTGGTTGAAACTTACCCTTGTGACAAATAAAGAAGCATTTCATTGGTTTTAAGAAACGTCAAAAAATAATCAGTGTCATATTATTTATGTCAAGCTTTTCTATTAGAGATTTAAAAAATAGAATCCGCGCGCCCCTGACCCAGGCCCGCACCTAATGACTTGCGATAAATCCGACTTTTTATCTAAGAACCCCGAGAGAGGTAGGAGGAATCGAGGAAAGGGTTGCGGCAGGTTAGATGCGTGGTGCATGTGGGAGCCTGGGAAACGGCGAGGGAAGATCGCGGCAGCCACCCTCTGTTTTTTATTCCTCCTCCAGCGCGCCGACACAGATTTCACCCTTTCAGACACTTGTCTCGCTGCGAGGGTCAGGTCGAGATCCGGCAGACGGACCCCTCGGCCTCCCCGGCCCTCCCCTGCACTTGCATTCCGCATTCTGGCAGACCCCGTCGTAAGGGCGGATCGCGGGGGTTGGGGGGTTTTGTCACATCTCGCACGAAACGCACTCGGTGTGCGGGTCTCGTCTCTGCGGGTTCTTTGAGGCATATTTTTTTCTTGGGGCGCAACAGGCAGTCATTTGAATATATGCAAATTATTTAAGGCGGATTGAAATGTCATATTTTGTTAAACAAATGAAAATATTATATTTATGCTAATACAAGCAAGAGCAAGATGAAATATATATCCCATTTTATTGACTATTCACAGTGTCTCTTCTAACCGAAACCCGAAATTAAAAATTAGCAGAGAACGCCATTCCTTGCTACACTTTTGAAAATGCGCATTAAAGTCATTAAACAAGCGCGTTGGTTATATTCTATTTTCCGTCATTGCCTTTCAATATTCACTCATGTTCTGAATTCAAAACCAGAATCCGGTCACTGAGTTCGAAAAAGCTCTAAAATCACTTACAATTAGACAGAACAGTACATAATAGAGAAAAAGCCACCCAAACAGCGCAGGTCAAGGTTCGCAATTTTCATTACTATTTCCAATCCAAGTTGCGACAGAGCGACTGCCGAAAACCGTCGTGGATCAGCCAAAACGGCAAGAAACGTCAACGAAGATCTATCTCGAAAATTAGCGGAATTTTCAACACCTGTGATCGAACGTCTGCTCTGATTTTTTGCAATTAATTAGCCAGATCAACCTCCCTTACTAGTACAAAGTATGACTCTTACCATCCACTTCCATAACATTGTATGTGTCCTATTATATGTAACTAAATCATTCGTTATATACCAGTTATGCCAAATAATCTGTATATATTTAATACAAAATTGTTATAAATTATTGCAAGTTCAGGCTCAGACCTAGATAACAAATCTGAAGGCCAAAATACTGAGGCTTTATTACAGCCTTTTGGCCAGTATAAGAGTGTAAAATTGCAATCTAGAGGGTGTTAAGTAAGTTATAGAGCTTTCCCTACTCTCTAAATACCGGGTTCCAATCTTTAGATGAAAAAGTAGAAATGCGGGGTACAGTACGTGGTTAGATGAATCCACAGTAACCCAGTTCCTTCTAATCGAGGTCCAGTAACGTCTAATACCGCGAAGAAGAAATGAAAATGACGCAATACGACAAAACTTAGTTCACAGGACTACAAATTTGCTACTACTTTATAAAGAAAACTTTTTTTTTATAGATTTTAACCAACTTTCCATTGCGTCTACTACAGTTTTCACTTGCATATTTCCTTCAGACTGCAAACGAATCGTTTGAGTATACCGTTACTAACTAGATAGTAATAAAAAATATTATTAGGATAGAAGCACCATCATTATTTTCGAAAAATCTGAATAGTCAAGAAAAAGGTAAAACTGTGAATGGTACTCGTGATATGCTAGTGAACAGTAAAGGCCATGATATAATAAAATCACTCTTAACACTCCACTTTTGATCTTGCTCTGGACTTTAGTATGTTGGTGGGTTTTGTATTGTCATAATCTATTTACATTTTATCCAGTAATTCAACATTTTGATGTGGATAATTTCATGAATGGATCATGACGATGGACTATTGAAATATGATGCATGCCAAATATTATGGTACTAAATGAAGACTTTGCTCTTGCTAGCTCCTTCAAATTAATTGTTTGTGTTTTTAACTGATGAGAAAATAAGTAGCCATACGTTAAGTTGATCCTATCATTTAATTTTCTAAGTATATTCATGGTTTTCTCAATTATGTTGCGCTAGATAATTCAGTTGAAAATTCTTAATGCTTAGTCAAGTATGTTTCTGTATTTCTTTTGGAAAAAATAACAATACCAGACGATTTCAAAAATTTTTAAGTTAATAAACACCCTTTAATAAAAGTTATCCAGACTAGAACATTGAATCAAAACCAGGCACAGGGTTCAAAATAGAAAAGTGATGACAAAGATTCACAATCATATTTTAAATAAGGTTTTAATCGTTCAAGATCATTTTTCAGAATCTATAAAATATATTGATTGCATTGAGCTTACAACACAAATGAATTACCGTGTNAAAAAAAACTTGAATTGAAGCTTTCCTGGTAAAAAAAATCTTTTCATTCAATCACCCAGCTCTAAAAACAATGAACGGTGTTGGATGTATGACTGAAATTTAAATAAATCTTACAATAATAGGAACTTTTTAAAAACGTACAATAGGATTTGATGAAACAGGAATGGTATAGCCTACGGGATTTTAAATGTTTTCTGTTCCTTCATCCATGTTGTGATAATTATGGGTAATTTTATTTAAGGTCTACAATGCCCGAAAATATTTGAGTAATTTGATATTAGCAAATATTTAAAATAACGTAATTCGCGGGCTGTTTTCAGTAGAATCCAATTCACGATAAACGCATTTCTTGTTGAATGTTCTTATAATTTCTGCAGAGAAAAGCTTCTGAAAGGACCTCTGAAAAATTCAGATGTTTTTCTTGACGCTAGTATTTAAAGACGATGGTTATTATGCCATGACCTGTGTATCTGCTCACCGTCAACTACCTTTAACTTCCTTTGCCTTATCTAGGAAACCTTGACCCGCCCTTGTCGTTCTCGGGCTATGTTCTGTGGGGGCGAACCCGCTATTAAAGATTCTAATGGATATATTAAATTAAATTAAATTAAATTAAAATTAGAAATATTTGGTGTAGCCACTACACCAAATATATACAAATGGGGACCAAACACTTGTATATTATTTCCAAGAATGTATCTTATTATTTAAACAACAGTTTGAAATAAATCGTTGAATTATTTGCAATTTTTCATTTCCATAAATATTCAACAAATTAGATGCTGAATTATAGATTCAAGTTTTCAACGAATTGTTTTTGTTATGTTCATGTTTAGGTAATTGTTGACTATAAAACAGTTTAACAAATATGACTGCTCAATTATATTTATTTTACCTTATTTTTCAATAACATTGTTTTACAATGTTTCAAAAATTAATAGAGATCATTTTATCTTCCTGTAAGCTTATATTGTTGCGCTCTATGCAAGCCAAAATATCCGTACTAAATTGCGTACATATCTAAGGGATTAAGATAGAAAAACCTCTAGCTTTTATAAAATTCCCATTCTTTGGAAGTGCTAGGTCCTTAATACGTCTGAAAATGTCAGCGGATTTGGGGGAATTAGGGACAAAGGTAGGCTAAAACTGCATACCTGTGCCTCAGCAGACACTGACACATCAAAAATATATCGTTTTCACAAAGGCTGTTTACGTTATTTTGCAAACAAAGAGCAGCAACCGTAAAGCAACGGTATCTTGAACTTATGCGGTAGACATAAAAATGCTTTTCACCTTAACCTTCATTGTACGACACGTGCAATTTTTTAAAATAAAATAACATCCGTGAAAGAGTCTTGAATAATAAAGGTTAAGAAAAGTCAAATAGACTAGGTACATTAAATATGCCACTTATTTAAATTTAATGCAAAATTTTCAGTGTAACCATTAATCAAATTAAATTGGATTACGACTTTTATTTTTGCTAACATATTTCCGACATGATCGATTTAGATTTGACATTTCCGGTTCTGATAAGATTAAGTTCTCTTGTCAAAATGAGTAATTAGCACGCGTTCTTCGAATGCGTTTTTAATATTACTTAATATAAACCGATGTGAAATTCTAACCTCTTCGAATTGTTTTAAAAACTTGTTTGAGACCCTACACTGATAAAAATTGTGGCAATTTACATATTTGCAATAGTTTTTATACAGGGTGCCCCAGAATATGTGGGCGATCTCTCGGATTTATACAGGGGACGTTAAAATAACATGACAAGTCCCTAAAAATTTTCCCTAGAGGGCTCCCCTACGAAGATACATGCCTCTAAAGGACGCCTCTGAAAATCGATTTTCTTTTAATAAATTTTAAAATACTTTATGTAACTTAATTATTTTTTAATACGATGGACAACAGATAAGATTCCGTAAAAATTGACCCATGAAAACAATTTGGCTTATTTGGTTTGCCAGGGAGGGACTGGCTGTAGCACAATAATGTCAAATTTTTTACATCCTTTACGATAAAGGTACAAAAATAATATTTTTAGATAGTTGGAACCTCAAACTAAAAAAATACACTCTTGGTTGATATCGATAAAATGAACTGTTTTCGAGAAAAAACTTTTTGTTTAATATGATTTTTATTACAAACGCCACTTTCATTTACATTTGTTTTTTCCTAAAAACAATTAAATTACAGTGTTTTAAATGTTTAAAAAAAAAACATTTCAGGGGCGTTCTTTAGGGGCCTGTATCTGTGTAGGGAAAATATTGAGAAAATTTTTATAGAAACTTGTCATGTTATTTTAATGTCCCTTGTATCATTCTGAGAGATTGCTCACATATTCTGGGACACTCTGTCTATTTGTTTTTTACGATTTGCTGCTATTATTTACGTTTTATATTATTTTTATTATTTTAAAATCTTTTAAGTATTATGTATATATTTTTCTTTTTTGACTAAACCCCGTATTTAAGCATTTCTTCAGTTCTCGAACAACTTTATTAAATACAGTTTTTAAAGAATGTGTTCAAGTGTGTAATTTTACATAAAATTTTTATGAGTGTAACAGCTGATATGTAAATCGGACCTAGGTAGAAATTGTGCAACCCTAGACGTCGAAAATTTAAAATATCTGCTACATAAACAGTCTGCCCTGGAAGGCCGGCAAGAATTTAAAAAGGGTCTAACTTCCCCTATCTGTGTCTCCAAGCAGGTATCTCTATTCTCTAGTGCACCTGACACTTTTACTTTTCTTTATGAACCAAACAATGAGGGACAATAATAATCTTCATTCATGTGTAGGTACCCACACCTTTGAAGTAATAAACAACAACAAACATATCGGGTGCCGTACCCAAAACAATGAATCTTACTACTAGGCCCATGAATAATAATAAACATGCATGCGTCAATCAATATTTATTAATAGATGTTGGCAACCTGTATCCGTTTTTAATAAATTTGACGTTACTTACGATAAAGAATAATGATCGTTGGAAATAATCGAGGAGGAATAGTTCAAATGTTTTATAATTATGAAATTGTCAGAAGGGAATTACAAATGTTTCAGAAAAAGTAAGGTAGGTACCTAATGTTTGAAGTGATTCTAATTATAAATGTGTTATAAAAAATTGTGAATGGTATTAAAAGGTAATCAAAATTAAATCATGCAGTAAAATTGACCCAAGTTTGAATCTTGAATAGAGAAACCCTTAACGATTGAAACATTAATTTCACTTAATCTTAAAGTATAAAATTGCTTTATTTAAAAAGCAAATTTGTTAAATTATTTTAAAAAATGCAGATAAACGTTTACTTAAACAGTTAGTTATTACAGCATAGGTACTGACTTTCTAGGAAATACAAAGTCTAACTACAGCAAATTAATAATTGTATTTAAAAAATAAATTGCTGCGCACAAATAACTTTTGTGTGAGAAATACTTTTTTTTAAATTTCTACAATTACGCCTTAAATAAAATGAAACACTTTCCATTACCGCAATAATTTTCAAAGCACTGACTTGTTTACCGCAACGCTTGTTTCGAAAATCATGTGAACAAGTGGCATTGAGTTTATTAGTTTCATAATAGGACATGCAGTATTATAGCAAAAAATTGAACATATTTTTTCAAATTTAACACCAAGTAGAACGAAAAGGAGCAACAATTGATTAAGACATGTTCGGCTCAATGGCTATATTTTGACGTTAACAATCTTCCCTTAAACTGTGTACCATTATTATTGACTCACCCTGTATACCTGTTTATTTCGAAACATTTTTGATGTATTGCCTAAAAAATCGCTTATTTTTTAACATTTTTCTTCATATTTCATACAAAAAGTTACAGTTTAACACCACAGTGTGTCAGCATTTACCAACAAAATTTTCTATTAAAAAAATTAGGCATAGGTATTTATTTAATTTATTTCAAATTTGATTTTTTTATTCCTCTACAGTAAATTTTAGTTTAAGATATATGTATATTGTGATAGAATGAATTATGGGCAAGGAATAATAAAGGGAAAAGCAGGTTAAAAATATCATAATTGAGTTTAAAATAAAAGATAAGTTAGACCAAGTTGGTTTAACCAAAATAGTATATGTTGACAGAAATGAATCAATAGGAATGAAGGAGCAGTTGAGATTTAAAAAAATTACATAAAATAAATTGAATTTAGAACATGACAGAGTAAACAATCAAAGAAAACGGATTGCTCGGCAGGGAACGTTCTACCCAAATATGTAAAAATATAGAGGGTGTTCCATTTAAATTAACAAAGTTAACATACGCGGCCATTTTGTTTGAACTTCATTTGTTTTTCTTCTATCATGTTCGTAAACTTTATAAAAAATCGTGCAACTTTTGTATTTCACATTTTTTTCTCTTTTTAACTCTTAAAACAAAAAAGTTAAAAGGGGGGACAAAATATAGTGAATCACCCTGTACAGACGTATTAATAACCAAAGTTTTACATATCTGTGATTAATTTATTACGGAATATCCGTCAGCAGAATATAATTGCTTAGTTTTATAAGAATTGGCGTAGATTACAGTAGGGTAGGATTAGGTTATCTCGTAACTCAGAAATGAAATTAGATTTTGCATAGAATATTGAATAAATAAAACAAATTGTTAACCATTCACATAAATTTCATTTATTTTATTTAAATTAAGTTGATGATAAAAGTAAAATAAAATTGAAATAATATTTTTATGATAAATACAGTAATTTTGCACACATAAAGTGTAAATATTAAATTTTAATATCAATTGCCCAATTCAGTGATTAATATAAAAATAGATTAGATTGATCATGCTGAATTAAAAAATATTATATTGTTTTAAAATTGAACAAGGACTTCTCTATAAATTAGCAGAGCATATCCAAATTAAATTATAAATATATGCTTATATAAGCTGGCACCCAAACAAGAAGAAAGAGGTCTGTAGAGAAAAAGAAGAATAACTTAAGCAAATTAAAGTAAGAAAAGTTAACATCTCCCGAAATTATTACAATATATCTAATATGTATATCTTTTAAAAAACATAATAGTGACTGTCCCCAACATAAAATCTGTTACCATATGGGCCTTTGGTTAATCAACATTATCGACTAATTTCTCTTTATAGTCATTCGTGAAGGTTTGTGGTATTGTATGGAGTCATTATTATTGTTTCCTAGAATAACAGCCCATAAAACCCTCCTTTATAACCAAATACCTGAATTTAATATTTTAATGCAACATGTAAAGTGCAGCATATTATCATCATGTAGGTAATTTAATTGCTAAAATGAGTTTGCCTAGTATGTTGAATGTGAATATTGTAATTATAACATAATATTAAAATAATTTTTTTAATTTTACTTTACTTATATTTCAAATTAAAATCAATCTTAAAATGCTTCTTATAAATCATTTTATGTCTTTTTAAAACATTTTAGTTCAAGTTTTATTGTTTTATGCCGTTAACTCAATTTTTGGGCCTTGAAAATATTACGGGTTTTGAGTATATTTAACTTGATTTTAAAAATAGTTATAGAGTGATATGCTTTCAAAGTTCTTGCCATTGATAAATTTCTTTTGTCACCATCACCATTTACAATTTGTTTAAGAAAAATTCCACTCGAGGTGTTCATCCAGCTTAATTAACTAGCCTTTGCAGAATATCAAAATCATTTTCCGTTATCGAATTGGAGAGTTTTGTATGAATCACCCTGTGTAATCATATTACCCTTTATGCGTTGTTCACTTTAGTTAGTTGATAGTAAGAATTTTTTTGACGATCATCAATAAGTAGTTCTTAAATTCCCTAGATGTATGTTGTAAAAAATCTAGGACTTTCTTGATTTTAAGCTTAGATTTTTTTCTATTTTGATTAATGTATGTTGCTCTGGCGCTGCTTTATCAGAATGTAAATAGTATATTCATTTTCAAATTAAGTGAAATATTAGTGCAATGTATTTTAAATTATTGTAATTATTATTGAATAAAAAAATATTTTTTGCATTTTCACCTTTATTTCTTGACATGTGTTTTTTTTTCCATAATTTAGGTACCTATTCTTTATTATTCATTTGTTTTCTGTAATGCAATATGTATATGCATTTTTTTTAACTTATAACATTTGCATTTCTATGTATATGTGTTTGTGATATTTTAATTATTTATGTTTTATATCTTTTGTTTCCACGAGCTATAAACTTCTCACTTGCCTATTGAGATGTACTTTTATATTGCAATACATACTTCAACAAAGACTTTGCTAAAACATTAGGACACTTGCCATATTATTATTATTATTATTATTATATTAATAAAGAAAATCAGTAAACCTTTTTTATTATGTGATGACCTTCATGGCAGAACCACCCTGTACGAATTTTCTCGATCAGGATTACCTTTTGACACGTCCAAACTAAAGGGGATGCAAGTGTGCATCTACCGCCGAGCGAGAGTTTAGTCTGGCGGTTTTTTGTAATGCCAAGAATTCACATTGGTGGCTGCAGAGGCCTTCCACCCCGTCCTAGTGCCGTACGCCCTTGGCCTTGCAGGCCAGACATTTCGCGGGATGCGAGGTAAGCGGGGGGTAACCGATCAACCAACCGTCCGTAAACATCGCGCGCCTTTGTGCCGTTTCCACTCGGTTGCATTTTAGTTTATTTTTTATTTTGGGCATGGTGTGGTATGAATATCGTTAGCGCAGACTGCTGCGTCATCCCCGTGACGCTTTGGGAAGGGTTGCCTTTCGTATTTAATATATTTTTTTCAATCGTTTGTATTGTAAAAATAAAAAAAATGTAGTATATTTACAAACTTATAAACTTTAGTGTAGTTTGTAAACAAAATTAATTGTTTTTCCAACCTAAGGCGGCGATTACATTGGATGCGAATTGTAAAGCTAAAACAAATAAATGTTACACTGTAGTATTAAACAATTTGAATTGGGTTTGACTTTACTTAAACTTTCACAACAAAGTCGTGAAACCTATCTACTCGTACATACAATATATTAAGAATACCAAAATGTCGTATGAATGAATTTTTCTTACGAATTCGCATCAAATGTAACCGCTGCCTAACAATATTTTGGGCAGTACTGAATCTTATTGTTTTGACGTCAAGTTTGACAGAGAAATTACATTTTTAACGTGATTTCATACTGGAATATATATAAACCTAAGCTAAAGACAAAGAGAAACTAGGTACTGCATCACATGTAAGCAAGCATACTTAAATTGTCACATTTAACTGAATTATTTTCATGTTTCTATTCACTATATTTATTTTGATAATAAAAGCGAAATGAACTTTTAAGGCGCTCCGTGATATGTCTTGAATTTAGGAAATTGTGAATATAAATATTTTCAGATTCTAAATTAGACAGAGATGATTTATTATAATTCATCTTTATCTATCCTTAAATTGCAGAGGTTTTATTTATTTTAAAATGGAAAAGCAGGTGAAAGTAAAATGTATAATCATTGTCTTCGTCATCAGTGCTTCTGATCTCAGGAAATAAGTCACTTTTGTACCCCTCAAATAAAATGTACAAACAATAAATTAATATTAACCAACTTATGAACTTCAAATAACTGCCATGCTAATCCGACAACTGGTAGAAATTATTATAAAATGGTATATTCAACATTTTTCGATAAAGTAAGAAGGAAGAAATGGGCAACTGATATTCTTAATGAGAGAGATATTCTTAACAGAGAGATCCGTTGTTGCCGAGTATTTCAGTATGCCATTTCAGTATTGAAAGGAAAGTGTTTGAAATGTTTTAGTTATTTTGAGCCACGAATTATTGCAAAAATTTGTCTATAGTATACCACGAGACACTTGGAGCTCTATTCTTGACGGTGAGAGAATAGAATGCTTCCTGGGGAACGTTCCCTAATTCGCTCTACTACTGTTCTATCACAAAATTCATATTGTATTCTCGACACAAAAGGATCGACCAATGAAAGAACGATGAACAATGTTGTCAAATGTACCGACCAATCAGAAAGCAGTAAATAGGCGGTAGAATGAAAACTAGTGATGATGAGCTAGTCATGAAATAAATGTTACTTTATTTAGAGTTATTGTTATTTGTCTGTCAATGTCAGGTGCAGCCTAAAAAGGAAAGAAACTGGAAATTAATAAAAAACCGAAGCTAAATCCAGTAAGTTCTAAACAAAAAGAACTTCTAATAGAATATATAGAAGGTAAGAAACAAATGTACACTGGAAAGTTAACACCCAGCTATACTAGAGAGAAAATGAGAGCTAATTGGGAAGAACTTACAAATATTTTAATACTATATTAGGCAGATCCATTTTATTCTATTATTATTTTATTCATGTACTGTACAATCCTTGAAGTAAACACAAATTATACGAACGTTTCTTCAATGATCTCGAAGGATATCACCACAACACAGTAACTAGAAATATTACAGACAGATTGCGGAATTCGTAATTTGTGAAACATGTCAAAAAATATAGGATTAGATTTAATGGTCCCTGCCTGTTCCCCCGAAAATATCAGTAGAAGAAATAGGGAACAATTTTTCTATCATTACTCAATAGAACACCATTCAAGAATACCTATTAATAAGTTTTCGTAGAGACACGCCCCCTTTCTCTCGTTCCTTCTACTCCCTATAATTCAAGAATAAAGTCCCAGAGCTCAAAGTTGAAAAGAGAGAACAGGTTTTTTATTTTGCATTTTATGAAAGAAACTTTATTTTTAAAAAATTTTGCTTCTGTTCAAATGCAGGAAAATATAGCTTTAAGTGGGCCAAGGTTTTGAAGCTGCCCCCTATTAAGAATTAATTAGGATTATAATAAATTAATTTTTAATCATACTGGATCGTTTCCCAAAATTCTAAAATTTCAGTTAAAGATTTTGTCTCTACACTTATTTGTTGCCTCACTTAAAATAACATTTTTCTATATGAACAAAAGCAAAGTTTTTTTATATAAGAATGACTTTTTTTCCATAAAATGGGAAATAAAACCTTTTCCCTGTTGTCCATGTATACACTGTATAATACAGTATATTGTTTAAAGTAAACCGTATTGAGTTTATTCCAAATTCTACTGATTTTGTACAAGGAAAATTTACAATTTTAATAACTAAGCATTCATCAAATTTGTTTTTAAAAGTGAATTTTTTTTAAACTGCCCTACTTGACCACTTGATTTGTACTAAAATGGGTGGTATCTTACAAAAAAACTCGAATTAAATGTTATTATTTTTTTAACAAATTATATTGGGAGATGCTGAATCCAGTGGTGTAGCCAGATATTAAATAAAAAAAAATAGCTAATTAATTTTTGTCTAATTTGATGTCAAAACAAAATTTAAAATGGGCTTTGATGACTAAAAAAAAAATTCAAATCATATGTGAAAAAAGGCCGACAAAATCGGCCAACAGGTACCTTTCTTACAAGGCTTTTTGCGTTTGAAATGGCTGTATAAAATTTCAAGTAGGTACTTGAAATGTAGTTACTTAACTTGACTTGATATTCGTACGTTACATGGCTTGAAAATCAAGTTAAGCCGCGTTTTTTAGATTATGTAGTAAAACACAATGTTTATATACGAGACTACAGAGTTAAAATGCATTTAAACAACTCAATTTTAAAAGATTTACCTACATTTTACTTTATCTCATATAAAGTCAACCGTACCGAGAGAGTTCTTCAAAAGTCCAGCGCTTTCATGCAAGGTTCTCTTTAGCATTACCCATTTATTATTAACCATTAAACAAACGTTATTTAACAATAGTTGAAAATTTGCATAGCTTTTGAACGGAGTCGTAAGCCCGTAAGCACGACGTGATTAATCGTCTGTGCCCTGGAGAAATTCTGTGGCGATACCGGTAATTGTGTGCGCATTAATGTAATGAGCGACGCTAATTTATAGACCATTTAACATCATACGGGTCCGTAAATGGAACTTGAAAGTTGTTTAGAGAATGACGCATCCGTTGTCGCGGTCGCTCCTCCATATGTCGTCCGGGCAATTGGGCAAATCTAATGCAATTTGGCGTCACGTGATTCCGTACTTTTTCCCTTAATTGGGCCACAATGTTCCCCGATTTTTTTCGGGGGATGCTGGTACTTTTTTATACAGCACGCGGTGGTGATAGATTGGGGTGGCGATACGTCGTGCTGTTGAGGTTCTGCTGTGGGAACCGCAAGGGGTAAATTACCCTTAATGAAGAAGTCCCGATTTTGCAATATTGATTGATACAAATAGAATTACTTCTAAAATAGAATGTAGCTATTTCTACACTCATAAAAATTGAATGTAAAATTAGATACACGCTATACCCGTGTTCTATAATAATGGGCACTGATTCATATCCAGCACTTAGACGAGTAGGGGAGGTGAGGTGTGCAGGGGACAAGATTCCGCAAGCGTACTATTTGAGAAGGGGTCGAAGAACAGAAAATTATAAAAAATAAGTTTACGGTGAATATTTACTTTAAAATGCTTATAGAATCACTGTCATCCTCTCCATCCTTTATTCGAAATATTTGAAAAAAAAAACTGAAATTTTGGAAATCCCTTTTTGTTTCATTTCAGCCTTGTTTGAGGTGACGTTGAAAAAAGAACACTTTCTCATGGCCACATTTTGCTCTCTATCGAATGGCATAATCAATTTTTATATGTAACGTTTCGTCTCTCCAGGACCATCATCAACTTCATATTTTTAAATACGACCCTGGAAATTTTATTGCATTTTTTTCATGACCTCCAATACTGTACTAGCTCAGCCCGAACCAGATTCAGACGTTCTGTCTCGAAAAATTCGTCTTTAGTGTAGGTATTCGTTTCAAATTTATCTAAATTTTTTATTTAGATTTCTTCGTTTATTAAATTATCGTACACTGTAAGTGTCGTTAGACCCTGTAAAATCCATCTAGTTATTTAAACTATTACCTGAAATGAAGTTGATGATGGTCTTGGAGAGACGAAACGTTAGATATAAAAATTGATTATGCCATTCGATAGAGGGCAAAAAGTTGCAATAAGAAAGTGTTCTTTTTTCAATGTCACCTCAAACAAAGGAAACAAAAACAGATTTCCAAAATTTCGTTTTTTTTCAAATATTTCGAAAACCAGTAATGTTAGCCTGGATTTTTTAGAATTTGCTGTAGAGGAATATCTGGTGCACGTCAAACGTAGCAGAAGAATATCCTAAAACTGTGCAATATCGGCTGTTCTGGGAGAATGCGTCACACCCAATTTTATACGAAGAATTTACAAATGGCTCGTATTTCTCTCTGAAAATGGTAAGCTGGATTAAAGAGATGAAATTAGTGCCTATTATTTTGGGATCCGACTGTAAATGATTTAAGTAATTCTGACGCCACATAAGTTAATAATTACCGTATTTGAATAATGTCATAATGTCATGTTACATTTTGTATTACTTTGAAACATCACTAGTGATAAAATAAACTGTTTAATTATTGGTATTGTACGAAACAGCTACTCTGGGGACTACATGCCCTGATCAGCATTGAATAACGCCCCCAATATCTAGCAAACCGCCTAGATCATTTGTCAATAATATCAACAGGCATAGTTATCTATGTAGTAGATAACTATCCTATAGGATGTTTCTCTGAATGATTGCATTATTTGAGAATGTAAACATATCAGATACCTATGTGTTTTTCTATTAATTATTTAAACATTTTAGATTTTATTTTATTTTGAATAATTTTTAATGTGTATTACCGTAATACAATAGGCTTTTTTCGCGACTAAATATTGGTGAATATCTGACTTGTAGTTACTATTTCTATCTCTTTTGATCTTAGTTGTCATATGGTAGTTTAAATTTCTTCCCTCATTCATACTACACATACTCCTCTTCCGATTTTCACTCCAATTTCGTCCAATATAGTAACCAGATGACACTCGTGAATAGAATATGATGTGCTTTTATCTTTTTGGGGACATACTTCGCATGAGGCATTCTATAATCCTATTTGCTTTAACTAGACCATAGATAACATTTTTGGTAAATGATTGTGACTCCTTATATTTTTTTATAAACATTTAAATATTTTTTCTGGTACATAGTTTATCTGACAGTTCGGTATTAGCCTTGGTTTCACGATTAGTTCCACCAATAGGAAACTCCAAAAAACTGCATAGGCCTAACGCGATGTGAAATTTAGACTAAGACAATCCATTTCGGAGTGCACTGGAAGAAGTACAGTCACGTCACGGTTAGCGCTTTTCTTCTGCATTCGCCGTGGCGACCGACCATGACAGGGCCCTTTGCGGTTGTCCTTGGACCCGGACGAGTCAACGCATCCGCCAAGGTCCGCCGTCACATACCACCGAGTTCGTGCATCTGCATTCCGCAGAGAACTAGAGGCCCTTATACAATTTTTTAGCCTTTCCACCGGATAGAGTACATTTTTCGTTCACTTAATGGCAGAGACACTAAATGCACAATTTTGGCAAACAGCAGACTTTGAAAACTTATTACAGAAGTACAAAACTTTACCAAAAAGTTTGGGATAAATCTTGATGCAAAAATGTATAGGGTGTAACTTTAAGAGGGGGTCTCTATTTTAGGGGAAGGTAATGTGCCTCCCTGAATACGAATCTGACATTCTTTTTTGTTAATCAAATAATCGAGTTATAATTAATATTTTAAACTACACGTTCATTCTTGTTTACGTAAACCGGCTCACCAGAAATTAGCCTGGTAAGTTGTATCAGTGCACTATCAGCGTTGCCAGATGTTAACTTTTTATATTAACTGTTAGAGTACGACAATGGAAAATAACTAAGTAAAACATATAGCTTTTGTATGTTATTTTAAAATTGGTCACCACCGCTGGGCGCAGGGGTAGTCCGATCGGAGTCATTTTAGGTCCTTGCAGATTAGATCTTTCTGCGTCGAATAGAAGGCAGGACATTCTACGAGTACGGGAGTGACAATCGGGAAGAAAATGGTGAACACTTGATCTATTTTTATAAGACTATGTCCGTGTGTAAGTACGCTATAAGTGAACTTATCGTGAATATTAAGTTTTTGCAAAGCACATAGAGTAGAGGGTGAATTTGTGTAGGGACGGTAAATCAATATTTAATTATTAAACGCAAAAAAGGATAATTTGTAACAATAACTTGGAAGAATGTTATTAAAATTTCTACAAGGGTGTGCGGTTAGGGTCGTTGTAACGTTTAGACGAGTATCATAGTTGTTTTGTGATTTTGAGGCTAGGTGACGGAAATATACATGCTGTTACAAATTCGCTTCTCACTACGGGGATCTCGGAAACTGTAAGAGGAACGAAGTAGATTAAATGGAGGCAAAGTTGCGTAATCAGGGGACTAATATTATGCCTCTAAAAATGAAGGCTAACATTATTAATTTTCGAAATATTTGAAAAACAAACGAGATTTTGTAAATCCGTTTTTGTTTAATTTCAGCCTTGTTTGAGGAGATATTGAAAAAAGAAGAACACTTTCTCATGGCTACTTTTTGCCCTCTATCGAATGGCATAATCAATGTTTATATGTAACGTTTCGTCTCTCCAGGTCCATCATCAACTTCATTTTTTTAAATACGACCTTGGAAATTTTATTACATTTTTTGCAAGCCTTCATAACCCCCAATACTGTACTGCCTCAGCTCTAACCAGATTCAGACGTTTTGTCTCGAAAAATTAATCTTCAGTATATTCGTTCCAAATTTATCTAAATTTTTATTTAGATTTCTTTGTTCATTGAATTATTGTACACTGTAAGTGACGTTAGACCCTGTGAAATCCATCTAGTTATTTAAACTAATACCACCACGCATTAAAATAAAACATTATTAGAGTTTTATTCCCGAGCCCATAGTTATTTCTAGGCTTCTCGAGTGCTCAAAATTCAAACAAATTCCGATCTATTTTTTTCAGGATATTCATACAAATACATCTGACATGCTCTTTCACAGTTGCAGTTACAGATATAATGAAATAGGTACATAAATAAAATTATTTAATGATGTGGTTTTATTTTATTCATAATAATTACGTCAATTTTCAATGCGGTTCTTTTACTAGGTAGGTATACCTACTTACTATAGGCAAAAGAAGAATATTTTGAGCTAAAATTTTGAAATCAAAAATCAAATCATCGGACTCGTTTTGTTTCGAAACAAAATGTATTAGCGAACTTTCGTGATAGCCTGACACACTCTGTTTTTGAGAAATGTCGGTTGTTTTTTTGGTAGAAATTTTATGTTTGTTAAAATACTCAAAGACTCAAAAATTAGGTGCCTTACTTGAAGATGTTTGTTGGATATATTTATGGTAGCTTTAAACTAACAATTAAAGATGCATTTTTGTTGCTTCTTCGCTTTCATATACCTAGATACTGTTTTCAGTTGTTTTGTGGCTGTTCCAATTAATTTTCCTTTTTCTTTCTCTAACGCCTATCCCATTTCACTACCTATCAACACTCCTTTTCGTGTTGCGACACAACCAAATAATTTTTCATTGTCACATGATCGAGATATAAACTGACCTGTCCCCGATTTCAACAACTTACGGTACAGGGTGATCCACAATTCTAGTTTTATCGTGATTTACTCGTTTGTTCTTAATGTAGTTCACCAATTTGGTGTTCGTAAAAGCGCTTTGGCGTTCGTAAAGGCACTACAAATATAAAAATAGAAAGGAGTTAAAAATATGTACTCGGTTATAAATCAATTTTTAACAAGGCACAAGCTAATTTTTATATTTCCACACCCAAGTAGCACAAATAAGTTTATAATAGCTTTAAGAATATCTATATAACCACTCTCCCGCAGGTAAAAGATGTTGAGAACAGTTATTCAGCATTAATTAAGCATTTATAAATCCAAAATAGGCGCAGCTTATAAAACCATTTTATAAAAGCTGTGCATATAATATTTATTCCACTGTTAGTGTTCTGTCGTTGTATTCTTACAGCATTTGTAAAATGTACTATAAACCCCTTTATAAAGAAAACATTGTCTTATAAAACAAATTTGCTGATATATTTGTCTCCAAAGAAAAGGTTTATACATGTTTTATAAAAGCTAGTTTTCCCAACTTGAATGCGATGAATGTTGTATTAATGTTTCCAATATACAGTACAACAAACTTTTTAGCATTATAATTATGCATTTCTATATTAAATTGTTTTATTAATAATAAAACTAAAAGCTTTGGGCTATTGCCGATTGTCGGCCATATAAGATAGGTACTCAAGAGTTAATGTTTACCGATGTACATAATAAAATTAAATATGTATCTAGAAAAAAAAACTGCTTGCAACGAAAATTTGATTGATGACATGATGCCTTTAAAAAAAACTAAGCGCCTTTAAAATTAAGCAGATTTAGCAATCGTCTGTAATAATTTTTGAAAAATGACATTTTTCGATTCAATAAAAAAATAAAGAATATGTACAGGCTGGTCCATTTTCGATGGGAATTCAGGGTATTTCAGAAACTACTAAAGATATGATAAATCTGACACCACGTTCTCGAGCTCGATTTTCATGGCAAACTCGACTGTCAAATCAGAAATTTGCTATCTTCATTTGTTTCTGAGTTACAGGGCGTTTCTCGTNGACATATTTATGGTAGCTTTAAACTAACAATTAAAGATGCATTTTTGTTGCTTCTTCGTTTTCATATACCTAGATACTGTTTTCAGTTGTTTTGTGACTGTTCCAATTAATTTTCCTTCCTTTTAACAAATCAAATCATCGGACTCGTTTTGTTTCGAAACAAAATGTATTAGCGAACTTTTGTGATAGCCTGGCTCACTCTGTTTTTGAGAAATGTAGGTTGTTTTTTTGGTAGGAATTTTATGTTTGTTAAAATACTCAAAGACTCAAAAATTAGTTGCCTTACTTGAAGATGTTTTGGACATATTTATGGTAGCTTTAAACTAACAATTAAAGATGCATTTTTGTTGCTTCTTCGCTTTCATATACCTAGATACTGTTTTCAGTTGTTTTGTGGCTGTTCCAATTAATTTTCCTTTTTCTTTCTCTAACGCCTATCCCATTTCACTACCTATCAACACTCCTTTTCGTGTTGCGACACAACCAAATAATTTTTCATTGTCACATGATCGAGATATAAACTGACCTGTCCCCGATTTCAACAACTTACGGTACAGGGTGATCCACAATTCTAGTTTTATCGTGATTTACTCGTTTGTTCTTAATGTAGTTCACCAATTTGGTGTTCGTAAAAGCGCTTTGGCGTTCGTAAAGGCACTACAAATATAAAAATAGAAAGGAGTTAAAAATATGTACTCGGTTATAAATCAATTTTTAACAAGGCACAAGCTAATTTTTATATTTCCACACCCAAGTAGCACAAATAAGTTTATAATAGCTTTAAGAATATCTATATAACCACTCTCCCGCAGGTAAAAGATGTTGAGAACAGTTATTCAGCATTAAATAAGCATTTATAAATCCAAAATAGGCGCAGCTTATAAAACCATTTTATAAAAGCTGTGCATATAATATTTATTCCACTATTAGTTTTCTGTCGTTGTATTCTTACAGCATTTGTAAAATATACTATAAAACCTTTATAAAGAAAACATTGTAGTAAAAAACAAATTTGATATATTTGTCTCCAAAGAAAAGGTTTATACATGTTTTATAAAAGCTATTTTTCCCAACTTGATTGCGATGAATGTTGTATTAATGTTTCCAATATACAGTACAACAAAACTTTTTAGCATTACAATTATGCGTTTCTATACTAAATTGCTTTATTAATAATAAAATTGAAAGCTTTGGGCTATTGCTGATTGTCGGTCATATAAGATAGATACTCAAGAGTTAATGTTTACCGATGTACACAATAAAATTAAATATGTATCTAGAAAAAAAAAATTGCTTGCAACGAAAATTTTATTGGTGAAATATATCATGATGCCTTTAAAAAAAACTAAGCACCTTTAAAATTAAGCAGATTTAGCAATCGTCTGTAATAATGTTTGAAAAATAATGTCACAATTTTCGATTCAATAAAAAAATAAAGAATATGTACATAACAAGTTATTAAATATAATTCAATAGACATGCATTAAACTAATTATTTCATGATACATATATTATAAACTTGAATTTCTTTTTGACTTAATTCTGGTGTACAATATGGTTGACATCTTGTCCTAAGCATGTTTGAAAAATATGGCTGCTAGGAGGAAACTTCTACCTCAGTAACTATAAATCTGTTATAAAATAATTAAGATTTTAAATATTTTATATAGTATTTTGTAGAGTAATTTGCTGTCTACTGTCAGTTTACAAATTCTGCGTAAACTGCTTCCTGCTACAATTCCAATGGTGTCAACAGAACACATAGTAAGTGTGTAAGTAGTATGTAAGTAAGATGGTATGGCTAGTAAGTGCGTACTTGTATTTTAAAATGTTCTGAAAGAAGCTCTGAAAATTTTGAATGATAAAACAATTTTAACTAATAGCACTGCTAGTAGAGTTTAGAAGAGACAAATATACGGAGTACTGTTACAAAGTCACAAATTTGATAATCAAAAGGGCAAATCAGCCGCTTTTTGATCACAAACAACGAAAACATTCTAGAAGAGACGTGAATGGATGTCTAAAGACGAAATCATTATCAGTTAGTGTCAATTGTATTAATAATTAATGAAATTATAATCAGTAAACAGTATTACAGTACTTTTAGTGTTGTTTGCAGCATAAAATAATTTTGCAGTGACTGTAAAAGCAACGTATCGTATAAACAAACTCTCTCATCGATTTTAATGAAACTTGGCAGGTTTGTATGAAATAATAAAGGGCTTATTTAAACGTAATAATATGATTAAAATTAGTAATTTCAGTGTCTTCCTGAAGGGTAACTAATAATATCCTAGGACATAATAGAACATAATTGTTGTTATTACAACAATGTGTATTAACACTAAAACCTTCTAATTCACAGATTTTTTAGGTTACGGACAATATCTTCATATATACTTTTATGCATTCGAAAGCTCTACTATATAGTAGTTTTATAAGTACAATATATATTGATGCATCTCTCAAAAATAGCTTTTTATTTGAGAAGAAACTACCTACCCTTATATAGAATCTTTTTTAAAGCTTGTTGTTGTTGATATTATTTAACTTAAAAAGCTAAAATTATTTATAATTTAGGCAAATAGTCTATTTAAATGATAATGTTATACAACATTAATAGTGCAATCAATATACTGTATTAAAGCTTTAAAAATTGCTCGATAAGTGTTTATAAGATTATAAAAAACAAGTAAGCAGCTAATACACTTTAAACTTTCATAGAAGTTTCATTTGCCACGTTTATAAGACTCTTACAAGGCCTTTATAAAATTGTTGTATAATTTTACCTACTATTAGAATATTCTAACAGCTTTTTTATATACCAAAATTGCTACATGAGCAAATTAACACCTTATTAAGCCATTAAAAATCTAAAAAGATACATTTGTTACTATTAAAAAAACAGTTATATAACTTTAAGCGATGTAATAGTAGCATTTGTGTTAGTTGGGACAGTTCCTAAAAAATATTATTTTAAAATTTCTATGAAATGTTCGAATATTTTAAAGATTATACATTTTCTGTTTAGAATTGTTTCACATGTATATAATACTTTGGGTCATATACTAGTAATTCAGTTAAAATAAATAAAAATTAAATTTCAATTACCAAATATTTAATACGTAATTATTTCTCCGCTGGTTTTCTGATTATTTCCCTTAGGAAGAATTAGGCAAACATTTTTATTTTCAAAATTTCTATTACTCGGAAACTAGACCGAAAAGAATTTTATTAAAATTAATTGGAAAATCACCCCGTAATTAACAGAAAGTTCTTAAGGACGGCCCTGTATGTTTCCATTATTTTCAAATTTACGGAATCACAAGCACCATAAAAAATGCTTGTTTAAATGAACGAATCCAACATAAACTAAAAAAGTACGCTGTTGTTGACCTTAGGCCCGCTTACACAACCCATTGGACTTTCCACTCACACCACTCCGCAACTATCCGCTTATTCAGGAAAATAATACATTAATGAAGACTTATTGTTTCCCTGAAGGAGTTTAAAACTTAAACCTTTGTTGGCGGTTACTTGGATCAAAGCACATCGGTAGACGTGAACGGATTTCCAATATGGAACGCCTTGAGGAGCTTTGTTGTGTCCGAAGTTGCGTGTTGCATCGGAAATTATCCTTTTCAAGTGAAGGTAGGCATAGAGTCGGGAATAGATTAAGATTGGGAGGGTCAAGGTGAGCCAAAAATTATTTTGTTGGGCCGGTACATGTGTGGATGCCATTAAGAATAGGATGATGTTATGCGTCTTATAAACGATGTAAAGAATCGACGAAATATGTAAAAGCTGGCATAATAAAAATTAATTTTGTATTTAAGAAGCACGTGTGGGTCATAAATTTTCCATAGTTTTGAAAATAAAAACTAAATCTTTATATGAAAGATCTCCCTTAATTTCCAACGAGGAATCACATTCAAGTTTTCTCATTTACTTTGGTTATAAATACGAAATGTCTTACAACTCGATTCTCTGTATTCACCTTTCGGTTCTTAAAAGGTTTTAATTGTTGACGAATAATTAATGAAGGATTAATTGTTAATGATTTTGTTGGTACTTCCGATATTTTGTAAACAGAAACCGTATGAAGCGAGACGAGCTAACCTGAGTGACACCTAACCTTGCTATTACTGTTGAATATTCAACAGATAATGATTTAAGTAAATGTCGGAACTTAGCAGAAGTTTTATGTTCGGAATTATTAATGTAAGTTCTTAATGCTCGTATTTCGCTTTCCGACTATCGAAAAACAGCCCATAAAAATTCTCATGGAAAGATTCTCAACATATGAAGGTATCCAAAATCTATATTAAATATTTAGGTGTATAAGGAGATTCTAAAATATGTTGCCAAACTTATACAGCAAAACTATAGGTCAAAATAGATTGTTCGGATTTACCAATTTACAGCCGCTTCAAGTTTAAATAAAAAAAGTAAAAATACAAGTTTCTCTTAAACAAGACATTTATTACAAATACACCGATCAATGCTAATAAATAGCCATGTTTTATAATTAGACAGAATACCAATAAAATGTACTGACGGTATGGGGATACTGGAGGGGTAGCCGTCCTTTGTTTCACCCTGTATTTTACAATTCATATTTTATTTTTTATTATTTTTCTAGATCATTTAGTTCTAAATGTTATTTTTCTCTTGGCATTTTTTGAAACCATTAATATTAAACAAGAAAATTGGAGCGGATTCATCACACATCGCATTTAATATTGTTAATTAATATTATTTAGGTAATTTTAGTAGGCCATTTAAAACAAGCTTATTAAGACTGCCAAAATGTCATACTGATAGTAGAGTTAATAATTAAATTTGCTTAAAATATATTTGTTTATAAAAAGTTTTAATTTAATTTGTAAAATATGGTGAATTTTAGGTATTTTTAGTGAATAGACAGATATGTTACACACTTTTCCAAACTTTTACGAATATTGAATGTCGATTGTGGGAAAATGACACATTTAAATTCAGAAATAATGATGCTGGTCGAGTCCAATATATTCGAACAAATGATAAAAAACAAATAGTTTTAAATATTGTTGAGAAAAATCCTATACATGACTGTTTAGTAGTTTATGACAATGATATTTAAATTAAAATTTCAAGAAAATATAAAGTGGTGCAAAACCACTCCAAACGTTAATAATATGGATGCATTTATTAAGAAAATTGTACGCATTAGTAGACATAATTTCAAATAACATGGCTTTTACCCAAAAATCATACAAATTTAAAAAATTACAAAAGTTATTATAAAATTTAGATTTTTATCTCTTACCTTTAAGGGTTAATATACAGGGTGTTTCTAAAATAGGGTTTTAAACTTCTGCTGCGTTTATAACTCTTAATGAGTTATAAAAACTGTTTTTTTTCTACTTAAATTTTCCACTCACCACTTTTACTAATTAAACACTGCAAAACTCAATTGACAGTTTATCAATAACTTAAATTGTTAAGCGTTGTGACAACGTCAATCTTTTATTTGCCATGGTAAACAGATTTTTGTAATTTTTGGCCTAATAACTTAAAGAGCAGAGTAATTTTCAAACTCAATTTACTCGAAAATCATTGGAAATATCGATTTGGACAAAGATAATATTTTTTACGTAAAATTGTTAAGATTTTATAAATCTGTAGAGAAAA
Organism: Anoplophora glabripennis; assembly: GCF_000390285.2. NCBI lineage: Eukaryota > Metazoa > Arthropoda > Insecta > Coleoptera > Cerambycidae > Anoplophora > Anoplophora glabripennis. The sequence continues at coordinate 420,551 of NW_019416486.1, forward strand.
TTGTAAAAAAATTGAAACAAAAAAATTACGGGCATAAATTGATACATTATTGAGTAAAATTGAGTGAAATTTGACTGAAGTTTCTTTACAGTGTAGAAATCAAAATTTATCAAATCTTGTATTGTCTAATGATAAAGCAACTTGGCAAATGGTATATTTAATATCCATAATATGCACATCTGGAATAATGAAAATTCTCAGGAGACGTGCGAATTCCACCAGCAACTGAGGTTCCACTGCAAGCAAAATATGCGGTTCATGTACGATGGCATCCCAGCATACTATTATTTGATTGTACCTCAGTGATTGCACTAAAATTTTACCAGAAGATAGATAAGTTGTGGCCAAAATCATCAATTGCTTGTCCACCGCGTTCTGCTGATCTTAATCCTTGCGATCTTCATCTTTGGAAACGTCTTAAAGGCTTAGTTTATTCGTCTCCAGTAGATAATTTGGAATACCTCGGGGTTCGTATACGGAATACTGTAAATGAACATCACAAAAAAATTGAAATTTTTAAAAAGAAGGGGTTGTGCTTGCCTTTAAGTAGGAGGCAGGCATTTTAACAATTAATTTTAAGTTAAATAATATTAATCTGTTGAAGTTATCATGTACATCTTTAATAGTATCTTATTTGCTCCTCGTTTTTTTTGTTTTTACTTTAACATAATCAATACAGTCTAGTTTTCTCGTTTAGTATTAGTCGTACCAAAAAATATGGAATCTGGAAACAATTGAAATAGAGTAGATACCTATCTGCTATTGCTGTCCTTCCTGATGAAAACCCTTTTAGAATTGTGTATTAAAAATTGATTCAATAAATAATCCATCTATTGCAGTTGCCATAAAATATTTCCTATCTCGATAGGTGCATTTTGGTGTCAAAGGTTTATTGAATTTTTTATAAATTTTATTTACAGTTCATGTTTAAGTCGTTTGCTTCAATTCAAATTGAAATGACTTCTAAAAGCTGGATCATTACAGCGCGAAGTTGACACTAATTCATAATAACGGTGAATTAATTAACGTCTACGAATCTGATCTATTAATGATAAATTATTCGATAGCTTCTACATCACTGTCCGTGGAATTGCTAATTATTTTTTTTTATCGAAATAGCGTTACTTAAACACCTCCCAGATAATCGCATGCGCATATTTCTTTTTATGGATTCTAACAGTAAAATCTGAAGTAATTTTTACGGTTCTAAGCGATTCTTAATGTTAATTAGCAAATTTGAAAGAAGTACCTGTTGACCTTTAGCTTTTTGGACAAACATCTACTATCGCCTGTTTCGAAACTCGTATGACATAATAAACTACTTTCGCTAAGAACGGCGAGCTTACGTAGCCGATTTCTATTCTGGTTTGGGGTATTAAACATGCGGAATGCTTAGGTTCTTACCCGCTAATGTGGCGACAAATCAAAATGACAAATGTGCACTTTATAACTGTGTATGTAATTGCGGAAATATGAGGAGCTACTCAAAAGTAGTGAGGATTTACACATAACAAAGTGATTGGTTGTCGATGGTCCTAATTTCCACTTTCGAATTACTCCTTTAGAATTTTCTTTCCAAAATACGTACTACGAGTCCATTGACGAAAGTCGTAGTGCTAAATGTGCAGATGTCTCGATGAAGTTAAATCTGAGTTAGCAGAAGCAATTAACCTTAAAGATCGCGACATGGAAAATTATAGTCCCAAGAATAAATATTAAGTAAAGAAACATAAAGATGAAGCAGATTAAAGGCAAAGAGCAAAATTCACAAGATAATGTTCCTTTTGAACATATAGTGATGGAAATAAAGATGAAACAGATATTGTTGTTATCAATCAAATACTATAGGGTCAATGGTGGATATTTGAGGGATGAACAGGGCAACTGCGAAGATGAGGACGTATTAACTATAGTAGAATTTCAGAGGTGCTTCCAATCATGCAAACATCGTTTGTAATATTCTATAGAGAGAATTATGGTAACAAATAACTGTTATATTCAAATTATTGTAATTTTGAAGAGAACCTTAGTTATTTTAAGAGATAGAGAAAGATATATAAACGATCGATGTCTGACAATTTCTCTACAATCTAAATTTATAGAGAAAGTTAAGAAGTTTGCAAAATTTAGGGATCTTTTTTTATAATCAAATCAATGTTGGAATTTTAAGTACTGTAATACTAACAATAAATGGCAAAAAGACATACGCTCCTATTTAGAACTTCTGTCCCCTGTTGTTACAATTAAGTAATTTACTTCTTAAGGCATTTTTCTACTTCTGCAAACGAATATTAAAGAAATAGAATGGAATTTAGCAAATAGGTATAAAATAAATAAGTAAGGGTTGTTAAAATGCAACTTTATTCTGTACTGCTGGTTTTTTAAATATTCTAAATTACTTTAAACAAATTAAAATAAATTATTTCCTTTTGCCTTCTATGATTTTTATTCTGAGTTATCTGAAATTTTACATCTGAAATTTTTTTTATTTTTAATGTTTAAGGATGGTTTTGCTATATATCTTCCTAGTCCATATACATATAAAAATAATTGTTTATTTTTTTCAGAATAGCAATCAATGTTTCAAACGGCAACTAAAAAATGAAAGTGTCATAAAGAAAATGCTTTCTCAAAAGCACTTCCTACCTCTGTTATTGTGATTTCTTAATTAAAATGGACTGAATGATATTGAATAGTGATTCACAATTATCTGTTTATTGCGATTTTCTTATTTGCATTGAGATATGTAAAAATTCCTCCAAAATCAGAATGTGGAGTTAGAAAAATAATTGATTCAATTTAAAAAGGAATGGCCGAAATACCTATTTTCTAAAAAAAAACAATTACTTGGGTGTCGCAACGAAGCTTTTGTAGAGTCGCTACTAAAAATGCCCACAGTGAAGAACGGCCAAACGTTTGGGAGCATTAGTTGCGACCAGTTGCAGGGGTCACTATGGAGGAACATCTCAGGGGATCACCATTACCTGAGGAGTGGTTCCAACCGTAGTGACCCTAGACCTAACAAGAACTGAAATGAATATCAGGGCGTCTAGCGTTCTAATAGCTGCTCCGCCCCCAGAGAGCCTAGACCGAGAACAATAAGAGTAGGTCAAATACTCCCAGCTAACGCTAAGGCAGTGAAAAGTAATAATTCTGTAACTGGTAGGGATCAGGTACACAGGGCACGGCATAATCATCATTCTGTCTAATTTTCAACTTTTAATTTTATTTACTAGAAACATTTAGAAAATTTTAATATGTTTATTTACTTTAATTTGCAATGAAATAAAATACACATCAAACAAATAATTTCGTTAGAGTAGATTTTACATAAAATTACATTTATGCACTTAACTTTTCATTTTTAGTATTGTGGTTGACTCAATAGGTGCACTATTTATCTACATCGCCTTGAATTACTTATGAATATCATTAATTTCAAACCGCCTACAAGCAAATTACGATGCCTGTCACTGACCCAATCACCCAGCAATAACAACCACATTAAAATCGCTGGCGACCAAGTAGTAGAAAGTACGTTTTGAATTACATACCGGATTACGCATTCCTCTATCTACACATACTTCGTATCAGTGAAACGCAGGCCCGTACGATTTCTTTGCGAAAAGTTCAACGTACCCATTTGGGCAAAAGCGCTATTTTTAAGAGAGTGGATAGAATGTTTTTTCTCTAATTTTAGACCGATCGTGCTTCCTTTATGTAAACTTTACCCATGTTTCCAATCCGACCCGCGTTAATGACTCGAAAAAAGTAACTGCAACGGTAAATTGTTGGTAATTACCTATATCTAGAGCGGATAGTTTTTTTTATCACAATTATATATTTTAATATTCGTTTTTTTGCCACACGTAATACTTAGTTAATGGCGTTCGACGAAATAGGAAAAAAATAATTATAATCCGAAATTATTTCGTGGGAAGTTATTAATTAATTAACAGTCATTATGTCTTTAGCACTTTTTAATTGATATTAATTGTCTATCAATCTAAATACGTACATAGCGAAACTGATTATATTTTGATTAAGAAGTTCGAATAAATTTAGAAAAACTATAAATGATGTGGGTAGGGTCACGATTTGAATCAAAGATAAAGAAGATAAAAAATATTAAATTAAATAAGTGGGTAGGCGTGAATGCATGAAAAAGGCGTGTGTGACGACGAAATAATTGTCAAAATAATATAAACAATGTTAAACACTCAATAAAAAAATTGTACAGGGGTGGGGACGCTATACTTTTACCTTTTTCGTTATACGATGGTTACATAAAATCAAACTGAAACTGGTATAAGATATTATGGATGAATAATACACGGATACTACATTCAAAGAAATAGCAGAAGTATTCATATTAAATTTGGCCCCAGACAGAACCTGGTAGAAGATAATACGAAATAGTCATGCAAATAAAATATATGACTGCAAAAATTTATAGATAGAAAATTACAAAAACAAAAAAACCAAAATACCGACACTTCCAACAGGTTGTTTACATTAATTTTAAGGCAGAACAAAAAAATGTCAGCATGTCTGTAAAGGGAATTGAAATACCTTTAAAATGATGTGCCAATTAACCCCCTGTGCCATTTAAGATTCTTGAAGGGGTTGCGACCCCGTTTATGGGGATGACCCTGCATCCATGGATTTATGATCAAAAGATGTCTCCCTTGAAAGCAAAATCGACCTGTTTCGGAGTTTTCCGGAAAAATATTTCAGTTTTAATTGGGCCACCCTGTAGATAAAAAAATCCGTTTTTTTTACAAGAGAAATTGGAAACGATAATCAAAGATTTGGAAAAATTATACTTTTGTTAAAATCTAGGATGTAAAGATTCTAGCCACTGAAATTGCTAGTATAATTAATATATTATTATATATTTAAAAAGAGATCGATTTAAGAAAGAAATAATCAAACCATTTCTGCTTTTAGAAGGAACTTACAACAAAGATCTTGAATGTGTTTAGAATGACCAAAAGCGTGTTGCTGTTGAATCAAAAGCATCAGAATGGAATCTTCTTCTAACTGAATTCGAAAAATTTTTTTCCTGAATTGTACAGTTTAGTTCTACTGAAATTCTGTTGAAAAAATCATTTCAAATGTTGTTTATTTTATTATATAGAGCTAATATTTTGTTCCTTTTCGTTACATTAAGATTCTATTTGTTTTTGTTATAATTTACCTACCTATTGTTGATTTGTGCTTGAGTTCTGTTAATTTGAGATTTGAGATATCTCGATCTCGAATACATATCTGCAAAAACATTTTAATTGTTTTTCCAGTGTGTTTATTTTAAATTTCTTCAATTTTGAAAATTTTTCCCAATTGTTTAAATTTCTCCAATATTTTCGAATTACTTTTCTGGTTAATTAACACTTTCGCTCATGATGACATACGATCCCCAAATTTATTACTGTTAGGTTGGTATTATCAAAATTCCACAGTAAATATGTACCTACATATATCGAAAAAAAAGTGATACCTGTACTCAGACATAATTACATTATGCTTTTGTTAGATACTAATGCCTATAGGCATAACGAAACATGCCATAAGATTTTCATATCAAAATAGTTTAATTATACTCTTCTAAGATTAGGCGAAACAATAATATTGGGGGGATATCACGTTATTATACAGCTTTTTTTTTAATTTATGCTTTACAGACAATATGTAAAAGTTAAGTTAGATTTTTCAATTTATTATTTTATCTAACACATATCCATAAGCAAATTCTTTTAATAATTTATAGCTGACTTTTAATTACAGGTCACCAGAATTTCGATTTATACCACACCGAAGCGTCATCGGCAAAGCACAAAATATAACCATTTTTTGTGCATAAGTGGATCACTTGTGAATAATAGAGGACTGAAGATTGTTCCCTGTGGATTTCCATAGATAACGGTTTCTGGATTATTCTTTATGACGTCCATACTTTGTTGTTTGCGCTTGCTAAAATAGCTTTTTACATTTCCTCAAGTCCGTAATACTAATTTTATTTTATGGTCAACTGTATCGAAGGCTTTGGAGAGATCAGCATACGCACAGACGCATGACAATTTAAAATCCCTTTCTAAAAACTATACTGCTGAATTGAGTTTATATTTTTCTAAGACAGGTCTATTTTAATTATTTACTATTATCTTCACACCTAATAAAGCACTAATTATCCTAATTTTTAACTGACTGGAAAATAATCATCTTTCCAACAATTTATTACAAAAGCTAATGGGACAACAATTTTGTCTAATATTTCTTTTAATGTTTCTGCGCGAATGTCATCATGACTGACAAGATTTTTTTTGTTTTAATTGTTTAATTACTGATTTCACTTCCTTTTAATTTGTATAGTAGTACGTGCTACTTTCCAACATTTAATTTATCGTATGAGTACTTTACATATTTAATTTTGTTTGCATAGTTTCGATTTGGACTTTTTTACATAATTTTTTGTTTTTCTACAACAGCTTAGATGAGCTTTTATAACTTTTATTACGTGTTTGAAAATAATTTCTATCCACTTTTGAATCATAGCCGATATGTTTCTTTGAGGCCATTTAAAACAAATTGTTTATACTACTTCAATACCAAATGATATTGAAATGCTAAAAGTCAGAATTTCCCAGGCTGTCCGTTCGATATTCCAGGAAGAAATCAGAAATTCCTTAAGTGTTTTTGAAATTTGATATCTTCATCATATTGTTTTGTTTATTTTGTTTTGCTTAATTGTTATAATTATGTTCCGTCTTACAATTTAATTAGACGTATTTTAGTTTTGTACTTTGTTCCCTTTATAAAAAATTAATTGTTTGAAAACGTGACATTCATATTTCAAGCAAAATTTTTTAACGAGAATGCCTTTTTTTCGTATCTTGCAAAATAAGGTAGGTATTTTTACTCTTATGCAAAATAACATTTTTTTTTGTGTTTTTTACCCACCCTGTACAACAAAATTGAAGTTCGTTATGGTGATTCGTATTTTCTGAACAAGCAAACAGTTTTATCAAGAATGCCTTTTTGTGTATCTTGCAAAATAAGGTATGTTTACTCTTACGCAAAATAACATTTTTGTGTTTTTGACCCACCTTGTACAACAAAATTGAAGTTCGTCATGGTGGTTCGTATTTTCTAACCAAGCAAAAAACTCAATCCGTGGACATAGATACTGTGTACAGGCTGGTCCATTTTCGATGGGATTTCAGGGTATCACAGAAACTACTAAAGATATGATAAATCTGACATCACGTTCTCGAGCTCGATTTTCATGGCAAACTCGACTGTCAAATCAGAAATTTGCTATCTTCATTTGTTTCTGAGTTACAGGGTGTTTCTCGTTATTGTGACACTTTTGGACATGTCTGTATCTCAGCTGTTAAATAAGCTAGAGTTAAAGTGAAAACTGCTCAAGACTAATTTTTTGGCGTAGAATTGAATGCCGGTATTAGANAGTATGTCCGCGTATTGAGTTTACAAGAGGACAAATGGAACAAAAAATGGAATACGAAAAAAGGCATTCTTAATTAAAGTTTTTGCTTGGTTAGAAAATACAAGTCACCATGACGAACTTCAATTTTTTGTACGGGTGGGTCAAAAACACAAAAATGTTACACCCCGTATCACCCGTGTTTGTAAAAATAACTATAGCATATGATATATTGCTGAAAAGCGGAAAAAATCTCTATTTTTTAGGTCATGGTCAGCTACGATTTCCATTTAAAAAAATATAACTTTGGGTCATAACCGGCATTCAATTCTACGCCAAAGAATTAGTCTTGAGCAGTTTTCACTTTAACTCTAACTTATTTAACAGCTGAGATACAGACATGTTAAAAAGTGTCACAATAACGAGAAACGCCCTGTAACTTAGGAACAAATGAAGATAGCAAATTTCCGATCTGACAGTCGAGTTTGCCATGAAAATCGAGCTCGAAAACGTGGTGCCTGATTTATCATATCTTTAGTAGTTTCTGAAATACCCTGAATTCCTATCGAAAATGGACCAGCCTGATTTGATTCCTAAATTTTTGTATATTTTATATATCTTGTGTTGTTTGTATAATCAATTTTTTGCATGTCTAGATTATTCGTATGTAGAACATAGTTTGAACTCATTTGACAGGAGTTTAAAAAAAACATTTTTTGAATTAATTTGAATTTGTTTAATACATTTATAATAAACTAAATATTTGCTTCAACATTGAATTAATGTAAGCTTTATTTTCTTTTCTCAAATAAAAAATACTAGATCAACAACATTCCCGCATTACAAGATCATAAAAAAAGTTGTTTTTACAAAACACGAATATAGGCTAAATCGAGCTGTTTGTACACAATTACATTGCCATTGTCTTGCATACTTTTTCCATCCCGTCATCCAGCGCGGTCTTGAACTTGAAAACATTCCATGCAGCCCCCATTCTTCGTTAAGTATCTATTAATTGAAAATAGATTCATGCATGGGTGTCCTTTTCATCGACCGCTCAATTTATTTCATATTGTGTGAGTGTCTGTCTCCTCCCGCATCGCCAAAAAGGAGACAACAAAGGGCCTGCCTTGCCGGCGGGTGACCTAATGGCATCCCCCTCGACGACTCTCGAGTGTTTTTTAACATTTTAATAGAGGGTACGAGAATCGAGACGGGTTAGGCCAGGGGACATAAGCCAGATACACCGTGAGCGAATAAATATGTTAATAATTTTATGAGGCATGTGGAGGATATGTAGACGGTGTATTTAAATACCTAAAACCAAAGTTGCTTCAGTTGCAAATTACAGAGATTTTGCTCATTTTTTGAAAAACGTCACAAATACGCAAATATCTTTAAAGATGCTTGACGTAGATTAAAAAAATATGAGCTGGCGACTAATCTAAGTAAAGGTAAACATTCACTGAATTTGTATACAGGTCTGGTCATATTTTTATTTCCGATACAAAGTTAGTAAATTATATAAATATTTGTATAACTTTATGCCATCGATATAAGAGAATAAAAAAACGCCATAAGAAGTGCGCAAAGCTCTCCTTGACTATGGGTTTATTGTCTCTGTCTTGCATTAGGAATTTGGGAACAAGGAAGATAGAATATTGGACAATAATTACGTTTTTGATTTATTGCGATAAAGAGTATAAGCCACGGCCTGGAATTGACAGCAGTGTTGCCATACGTACAGTAATTACCCTATTTGTACGATATTTTTTTACAAGAATGATAAGAGGTTTTGAGATCATACTAAAGCATTCCAACTTTATTACAAATTATTTATAACCTTTAGCAAAAACTAAAACGGTATTAAAAATAAAATTATTATTAATTAATAAGGTATTCAAACAAGCCACCTGCTTGAGCTTCACAATACCCTAATCTGTCGCAAAATTCTTGACGAACATTTGACAAAATTTCAGAAGCAACTGATCCTAAAATATTTCTAATTTTAAGCCGTAATTCGACCAAATTTGCAACTCTTTCATATCGATGTTTGTAGAGAAGTTGCGTTGAATGACCCCATAAAAAGAAGTCGCAGGGTGTCAGATCTGGAGATCGAAGAGGCCAAGGTCTGATACCTATTGTGGAAATAAGCCTTTCAGGAAAAGTTTGTTCCAAATAAGCTTGAACTGGCATTGTGTTGTATGCAGGACATCCGGCTTGCTGAAACCAAATTTCCTCAAAATTTACATCCAAGTTTCGTACAGCTGGTACAACACTATTTTGTAATAAATGTAAATATCTCTCAGCATTTAAGTTACCATCAATAAAAAAGGGACCCACAATATTATCGCCTAAAATGCCAGTCCAAACATTTACCTTTTGAGGGTACTGCGTTCTTAATGGTATACTTAAATGCTTGTTTTTTCGGGACTAATATTGGGTCACTGAAGGATTATGTCGGCCAAGTAGGGAAAAAGATGATTAGTCTGTAAATAAAATCTGCCTAGCAAATTCATTATTTTCATCTATTTTTTTCCCCTAATGGATTCACAAAACTCCATAGACCTTATTTGATCACCAAGAATAATTTCTTGAGAAGTTTGCATTTTATAGGCTTTGTAACCATTGTTTTTTAAGATGCGACGATCTGTACGACTTGGAATGTCAAGTTCTTCGGAAATTTGGGAAGAAGAACACGGCTCACTTACTTCCACAAAAGCAACTGTTTTTCTCTCCTTGCTTCAGGAATTTGACGAGGTTCCTGATTGCTACATTTCCTACACCGATTAACACATTTACACTCCTCAAACTTATGAAAAATATTCAAAACAGTTCTAGCAGTGGGGACTGGTTCGTAGGGATATGAAAATATAAATCTACCAACGACTTCCTCTGCATTTTCTGCACGACAATACCATTGTTATCTTTGGATTCGAATGCAACTCGCTATTTTTTAAATATGCTTGAATCACTGAATTTTCATCAAATTGTTAATGAAGCTACACACGTAACTGCTACTAATGCATCGTTACTTGATGTTATTATATGTAATGATTTGAACATTGTCTCTTTGGTAAAGGTTGGAGGTCTGAATATATCTAATCATGATCTTGTGCAATGTCAAATTTCTTCAAGTCCTGCTAATGTTACATCAAGGTTTTACACTTATCGTGATTTCAAACACTTTGATGAAGACACATTTTTTAATGATTTGTTAAGATTACCGCTTTCTGATTTATTTTATATGACAAATATTAACGAAAAAGTTAGTCATTTGACGTTGCATCTCTCAAACCTTTATAATAAGCATGTACCTTTGAGAACGGTACGAATAACAAAAAAGAAGGCCCCTTGGTTAACAGATAATATCAAACTGTTAATGAGACAAAGAGATAAGGCAAGGTCTGAATATAAAAGAAACTCTTCTCCTGCTAAATGGAACTATTTTAAACAGTTACGGAATGCAGTTAATCATGCTCAAATTGTGGAAAAACGGTCTTATTTTAATTATATTTCAACTAATAAAAATTCTAAAAATCTGTGGGGGGAGCTTAAATCATTAAACATTGTTTCTAATAGCTCTAATTCGCCATTGCCTGCTAATTTATCGAATCCAGATGCTATTAATAATTATTTCATAGACAATATTCCAGATAATATAGGTGACAACTCTAGCATCTTTGATTATTATGATTTCAATAAAGTTCTTAACTCAAGTTTTAAATTTAAACTCGTCTCAATAGATACCGTGCGAAATGTCCTCCAGATTATAAAAAATTCATCGGCTGGTGCTGATTTGCTTAGTATATTTTTTATAAAGCTATGCTGTCCCTATATTTTATATTATGTTGTTCATATAATTAACAGTATGTTTATTGACTGTCAATTTCCTTCTTCCTGGAAAATTGCTCTAGTGACGCCAATTCCTAAGAAAGGTGATCCTAAGACTTTTTCTGATTTACGCCCTATCAGTATTTTACCAGGATTGTCGAAAATTGCGGAAAAGATAATTGAAATTCAAATTCGTGAATACTTAGAAAATTATAGTATTTTACCTGTTTTTCAGTCTGGTTTTCGTCCTGGGCACAGTTGCTCTACAGCTCTAATGCACATTATTGATGATATTGTGGACGCTACTGACTCGGGAAAATGTACGCTCCTAATTTTACTTGACTACAGCAAGGCATTCGACACCATAAATCACGATGTTTTAATTGCTATTTTAAAATCATGTGGTTTTGAACATGACAGCATTAAGTTGCTATATTCATACCTTAATAACAGGACACAGTTTGTAAGAGTCTCTGAAAACCTATCTCAATCTAGATCTATCTGCAAAGGAGTCCCCCAGGGTTCCATATTAGGTCCTTTGTTATTTACAATTTATACATCACAATTTATAAAATTTGTCAAATATTGCTCCATTCACATGTATGCTGATGACACTCAATTATATTACTCGTTTTATCCTAAAGATTATCAATCAGCTATGCATAAGGTAAATGATGATTTAAATACAATATTTGATATTTCCTTACAGCATTCTCTTAGTATAAATCCTTCTAAAACAGCCTTAATTTTATTCGGCAAGAAGACTAAAGCTTTTGATATCTCTAAATTAATTAAGATTAATATAAATGGGCATTTGCTAGAATTTTCTAAGAGTGCAAAAAATTTAGGTTTAATCTTAGATTCCAACTTAAGATTCAGGGAGCAAGTTAAAAAAATGGCCCAACGAGCATACCTAGGATTGCGGCTTCTGTATCCCCATCGTAAATATCTAAACATAAATACTAAGAGAATGCTTTGTGAGACATTGATATTATCCCAGTTTTCATTTTGTGCCCCTGTATATGGACCTTGCCTAGATCTTGACAGCAGCAACCTCATCCAACGCGTTCAAAATGCGTGTATACGTTTTATTTTTGGTATTCGTAAATTTGATCATGTATCGCATAAGTTGCATGAACTTGGCTGGTTGGATATGTTCAAACGGAGAAAACTTTACTCACTTTGTTTCTTTCATAAACTTTTACTTACTAAGACTCCACCTTATCTATATAACAAAATTGTATTTCGCAGTGATGTGCATAATATTAATATTAGATCCAAAGGTTTACTCAGCCCTCCTCAACATAAAACGTCTTTTTTTGAGAGAGGTTTTAAATACAATATATACCGGTTGTACAACAGCGTCACACTCGGTGCAG